>NC_138905.1:178135536-178260536 GCF_965231255.1 Vanellus vanellus | reverse complement strand
GCTTTCTGCTCAAAAGGCCCTTCTGGTAGTACCCTGGAACTTCAAGCAGCTTTAGTTCTTTCTTCCCACTGTTAATGTGGGACTTCTTCATGAAAGGTGCCTCCAGAAAGCAAACCAGATCTTACGTGGGCTGAGCTTTCCATTTCTCCTTTAACAATATAAACAATCTAGTATAGCTCTTCTCCTATGTTAGGCACCTAATTTAGGCGGCAGGAATTCAGACCCACATGTCCACAACTTCTAGATCCTTTTGTAATTGGGAATTGGTTGTAGAACAATGAGAAGACGAAAAGTCTCCTGACAAGCTGAATTTGTGTATGAACAAGGAGTCAATTGTACTTCAGAGGTGTATTTTTAAGGCACACTACCTCTTGGGATAACACAGCCTACACACTATTTCTTGCTGAAGGCTGTGCCTAGAGGCACAATCAAGGTCTGAGGGACTGAATATAATCTAAATTACAACAATCGTATTGGGGCCTGATGCCCCAAACCTTTACATCATCTTTACTGATTTCAATGGATTGTATTAAAAAAAAAATATGTCTTCTAAACAAAAATCTTTTATTTGGGTAAAAATGAATATATATTGCCTTTTGCCACTACAGAATTGTTTGCTGAGTGATAATGGATGTATGACATTTCTTAAAATATTTTTTTTTAGAGCCTGGAGTGCTTTAAAAATGCCTATTCTTTCATGCAAGAAGAACTTTATACTACTTGCAGGTGAGTTAAGCAAGCAGCCACAGGATGTGTAGGAATATACACATTCATAGCCCTGTAATAAATAATATAGTATACTAAAATCATTGAGAACATGTATGCAGAAATAATAGAGACAGATAATACCAATCTATTTGGGGATCTTAGTGAATAGTACTGCAAATACTGCTTCCTCCATTCTTTTTGAGGTTTGTACACAGACTAATACAGATGTATAGGCTGGTACAAATATGGACCATCCTGAAAGTGTACCAATACATTTCATTTCTGAACAAATAATAAGATTTTCTCATTGGCAGCCATAAAGAGCTGAGCACTTCTACTTTTCACAGCTTAAATTGCACCTGTATCTCTTGCTATGCCCTTTTTTTCTTGTCTTTCAAACACAAAGCAGTTCCTTCTCTGCTTTAGCAGAACAATTTAAAGAGGGAAAGAACACAGTGATATCCTTCACCAAAGAATAACCACGCTGTTTGGAAAAACTAGTAATTGAGGAGATGGAAGACCACAGACAGGAAGACAATTTATTGCAAAAGTTGCAGTCTCTCAATTTCTCCCTCTCATGTTGGAATTGGAAAACATCTATTCTTTATAAATGTCTTTCAAAAGTTATTACAATAGAACCTCAACTATTAGGATTGAAATAGTCTGTGCAGAAAAGTGATGAAGGCCCAACATCCTCAGCTGCTTAAAATCAGATTGATCAAGAATACTCAAAGCTAATACATGAAAATAAAATTTTCTATCTGGTCCGTGTGGTCTAAATCTTTTGTTGTCTCTTACAGATGAAGAAGTGTCAAGTTCCTTCAGTGTTAATGTTAAACAAAGATCCTTTTCTTTTCATTATTATGGGAGGTGACAAACTACTAGATGTAACACTCTTTTTGAGGGAAGAGATTATTTTATTTTATTTTGCATTCTGCAAATAAATACTTCACACAATCATTTCATAAATATCAGTATACTTGCTGCTTGTTCACTCACTTTCATATCCTTTTCATTATTATGGTATTTTTCTGGTCATATTTAATTTTGGACTGAAATCATTGGAGATGTTTTAATTTACAGGCACTGAACCTTGAAGCTGGAGTAACACTGAGCTTTGTATTCTGACTTTATTAGAAAACTGAAATTTTTAAAATCTCTGTACATTAGATCCTCCCTTGGGGGTGTCCACTACCTGACTGAAAATAAGTAAACAAAAGACAACACAAAAGTATAAAGCTGCATTTTCATCAGAGAGCATGCTTTCGCTCAGAAGTACTGAACTCAGCTGAGCAAGAAATGAAGAATATTTTTTGTCAATGTTTGACTGAGTTTAAAAATGAGTTAACCTTGGCTCTCCTGGTGTCCCTTTATTCTCCTTCCATGAAGATCCTATTTTATCCCCCTGAATGGACACAAAATGCTAAATTTGCATTTTGCCATTTGTACTGAATGTGCTAAATATTAAGAGATCACTTGATCATCATTCTCAGGTGGAGACAACATTAGCAAATGAAGAGATATTTACTTTAAAAAAAAAACAAACCAAAATAAAAACGAAACAAACCAAAACAAACCCAAAAAAAACCAAACTTCAGTGGCAGAAATTAGAGCTGGATATGCTGTGTGGGTTTTAAAAGTAAATGTTTTAAAAAGTGAACCATTGGAACATTTTCAAATAGGTCGCAGGGTTCTCTTCATCACCGGTGTTCTTTAAAAGAGAGGTGTGTATTTGGGAAAGGGGGTGGGTGTGTGTGAGGGAGTGTCTTGTTTTGTTCTTCAAGAAGACATGTTCTAGAGGAGCAACAGGCTTTTGAGATTAAGCTAATAATCACCTGTGGAAATTCCATGATCTGAATTAGGCAGAAGGTCAGTCTACATGGCCAAGAGAAGTCTATTATAACTTTATATTCTTTGACAAAGAAATATATTTCTTTGTCAAAATTCTTTCTCCAACTATTTACATTAGATGGAAAAAACAATCCAAAAATTGTGAGTAACTCGCTACTTGGACACACTGCAGTAAATCACAACAATGTCAAACATCTTTAATGAAAGCCAGAAGACATGCATTGTTAAATTCCAACATTTTATGAATGATTACCTAGAACAGATACCTTTAACTTACAAGGAAGGATTATCTTTATCTAAAAGTGCACAGTGTGTAAGAATGCTTACACTAACAGTTCTCTCTTGATTATATGAATGATGGAATATCTTCCAATATCCATTAAATACTGACAACCCTTATAATTTCTTATCTAAAGCACAGTGCAACTCTGCTTCATACTACTGAAATGGTAAGTATCTGCACTTTCAGAGAAAAGTCATGCTGAAAAAAAATGTTTTCAAGCTCAAAATATAACATTTAGTAAAGCAATGTGATATCTTTAAAAAACTAAAATATTATTCCAAATGCAAGGCATTCCTTTCATTCGTTTCAGTTGCTATATTGTTTCTTTCACTCAAATTGCGTATTACCTATGGTTTAGCTGTCACCTTATATTTGCTGCTAGCCAAATCAATAATTGAGTACAGCACATTTTCAAGGCAAGGAATCTTATTCAGTAACAGTGTTGCTTCCCCACCAATCCCCTGAGAACAGCAAGATCCTTTGAGTGACACACCCAAGAATCACACCCAGTGGTCTGGGAGGTAATAAGAAACTTTAATGATATGATGCTCTTCATATAATAGTAAAGCAAGTATCTAAATATAATTAAAGGTTAAATAACTGGGGTCAACAGTAGCTATCTAAATGTAGAAAATGTGGAGATACAATTTTAATAAAGACTACTGAATATGTATTACTTTTTATTTTTTCCTAGCAATTACATTTTTATGACAGTTATATGTATGATCCAGAGGTTGTAAGGGAGGCTTGAATATGCCTTTGATGAAAGTATTGAGTTTAAAGTATGTACTGTTCTGCATTTACAATGGAAACACACTCCCATATTAAAGGAATCGTATAGATATAGAAAAAAGGAAAACATTACGTGTGCTTTTTCTCCATCTTTTGAAAAAGACTCATTTCAAACCAGAATATGTCAGTGATCAACTGAAAGCCACCAATGCAATACCAAGTTTTAATTTGTACATCATGTAATGGACTCCTAATCACACATATAACCAATGTGGCTTTGTTATGAAAATGCAATATGTATTAATTCATTAGATATATTCTTCTGGATGTGAGTAAATTTATTGCCATTTGTAATCCAATCTTCCAAAGAAAATTCTACAAATGCTTTCTGTTACTTTCGAAGGTTAACACTGTCAAGTTCTGCAATTGGTAAGTCATGAAAGACTTGTTTTCATCCAATTTACTCAAATAACATGCACAGATTGATTTACTAGGATTCACAGTTATTCTTAATAGGAATGAAAAACTGATCTGATGGGATTTTTTTCTCAAAAAAAAATATCCTATGGAGTTGATATAAATATGTATTATTGAAATACATTTGGAGCTCACTTACATTTCTATTTACAGACTTGTGTGCAGGTAAATACATGTGCATATGAATTTAATTACAGCATTTGCATTATATAATATCATTCCCTGTATGCTTAAACTCAGCAAATGGTATCTAGGTTAAAATGAAAGCACTAGGAACAATACTACAGGAATTGCAAGAAGCAGTTTTTCTGAAGCCTTTCCAACCGAGTTTTATCCTCCTGTGACAGTCAATGTAACAAAATGGCCTTTGTTGGCTTGCTTTGATTTTACAGAATCTGATATTTTAATGCTGGGTTGATAAAAATTTTAAAAGGTTTTGTGTTTGTCAAAAATTAATTAAAAGTAACACAAGAAATACATCCAAAAGACACTAATAACCTGAACTATCTATAGAACAGATGCTGCACTCAAAAGTAAAAATTATGAAGTCTTTTATAATTGAAAACCTTCATTTGGAAGACAGATTAACATTTTGTTTCACCAAGCTCCAAAAACAGAGTAACCAAAATCTCTTGGGTTTATGACTCTTACCTACATTTTATATCTGACATAACCCTTTTAACCCATATTTTGCCAGGACACCTTTTTCTTCTCTTCTTTTTTTTTTTTTTCCCAATTGAGTTCATTTTCATGAGCCTCTCTTTCATGAAACTGATTTCAAATCAAGATGTTTTCTTCTGCTTATTCTTCTCTGGTTGTTATTATATCATCATACTTGCTTTCTCAGATGTTTTTCATCTGGCTTCAAGGTGTTCTATCATTCAGATTTCCCCTAAATTTGTGAGAAATAAATGTTAAGCACAATGTCTATAATAAGCGCTCACTCAATTCTCCTTCATGCTGTACCTGTCCTTTGGAAGATTTCCATTATTTCAAATGTCTTCATTCTCCTCCTTCAAAACATTTTTATTGTTATTATTTTTGGACAGATTTCTACTGCACAGATTCCCTTTGTGATCAAAGTTAGTTCTCTCATATTTATTCTTAATCGACTCATGAGCAGAAAATGTCATCGAGTGATCCTTGTTTCAATGGCTACCCTCCCCTTCCCAATGTTGAGCTTACTGATGTCTGCTTATTTATTTAGTTTGGGCTTTGCATATGTAGTAAAGAGGAGAAATTTTAGATATTAGTCCAAACTATTTCAGGATTCAGCAATGACCTGTGAGATGTTGAAAATTAATAGAGAAGAATTGGACTTGAGTCAGTTTTTGTGGCAGTATTATGAAGAAGCAACTATAATAACTTTGGACAACGAGAATGTAAATGTTTGAACTTAATCTTTCTGTTTGAAAACACATTCCTCAAACAGTAGTATGACTTGAAAGTGAAGCAGACTTGACCGACTTCCACAGAAGATCGTTTTTTAGTGACAATGACAGGTAATTTAACCAGGGAATTCAATATATCCTAAAGGACATTAATTACTGAACATTGCATGCAACCATTATGCGCTGTGCAGAAAGTAACTGTTAGTGGTAATTATTAGGGAAATTTATTTTCCTAAATGGAAATGGGGAAATTTTTGTATTTAAGTACACACATATTTTATTAAAGACATGGGTGAATATGTTTTGTATTTTCAAACCAGTTTTCCTCCTTGGTATTGGCTTTTCCTTTTCATTTGAAAAATAAGATGATTGACCTTTAGTGCTATCTTTTAAGGTAATTTTTGCTCAACTTACGAGATACACTTCATAAACTTCACATAAACATTATGTAAGGAAGCTTAATGAAGAAGGAGGGAATATAAGGAAGAATAATATGCACTTTAATAAATCATGCATCCTTGTGCTATTTAAATGTTTCTTCAAGGTTGATTGAAACTTTAACCTCAGTCTCAATAAAGAAGAAAAGCTTCAAATTTGCCAGACCTTGAATTTTTACAACAGTACGTTGAATTATGCAGTGATCAGTCAATTATTCATCTCTCCCAGATCGAGATGGCTGTGCTTTGAAAAGCATGCAAAAAATGGGGCTACAGAATGTGATGCTGTGTCAACACATTTCACTCAGGATTGCTTACAAGACAAATTTTTGTTTCAACATTGATTCTAGTTTTCTTGATGTTTGCTTCTAATAAGGTACCTGTTACAAATCAATTTCGGTTTGCATGCTTTAGTTTCTGATTCAGGATGATACACTGCTGAAATGACATTACTCTGTTTTCCATAGATTTCTACAACTATTTCAGCAGTAGAGAACTATGTACTGAGGGAATCTTAGCACAGACGCCTTTGGAACAGAGTTGTTTACAACTGGTGGAAAAAGCAACTTCACAAAAGCTTTCTCAAAACCTGTGAATAGAAAAATATGAAAAAAAAACCCAAAGTAAGGAAATTGTAAATGAACCTCAATTTTTGGTCTGCAGAGATGTACAGGAGTTTAACAAATAAAAAATAAGGTGAAAAGTGGAGAAAAATTAAAAAATAGAAAAAAAAAACAGCATGAACTTTATTCATTTGCAACATGAATGCTAATAACTCCTAAGAGCTGTGCAATTTTATGGCACTCTGAAGGTGTCCATGCAAGTTAGATAGTGTCGTGGTTTGGCCTCAGCCAGCAACAGAGAACCACGCAGCCGCTCGCTCGACTGCGGAACCAGGACAGATAGCAATGTGACTTATCAGCTAGCAGCTGATGAAATTATTTATGTGCATAAGACTATGCATTTTTTTTTCTTTTTACAGGATTAATGCACCTAAATTCTCTATTAGTACACCATATCTGGAATTTACTGAAATAAATTATTTGATTGTGAAGTACTCCTAGTTCAAAAGATACCAGAGGTGATCTAAGCAAATCCCACTTACCTCACACTGCAGAGAACTAGGGCCATAATGAGTAGTAATTTCCAGCTAAGGTAGGGAGAACTTCCTAAACTTTCTCAACTATCTGTTTCATTACATATTATTAACTTACAAGCTTTAGTGTTCATTTGACTATACCCTTGATCTACTTTGAAAATTCAACAACTACATCTTGAACAAATGGAAATACTAATTTTATGTCACAATCCCCTTTCTAGATTCTATACCTTTCTTTACTTGGAGGTAAATCATGAATACACTTTTTAGAAGTGAAAAAATGAAAACATTTATTGTATTGAAAAAGGTTAACATTCAGTATTTAAGCAGATTCTTTTTGATGAAAATGTATACTGGCTGTCACTGAACTTGATTTCATCCAGCAGAATTCCGATTTTCAGTCCCTTCATGTATCTTTTATTGATCATTAACAGTATTTCAGGAATGTAAAAATCACAGGACTTCAGTTCAGACTGTCTTTGAGTGTGTTACATCACAGATACTTTCCTGTGTATTGATCAAGTTCAGTTGAAGTAGTAGGGGTAATTAGGCAAATAACATATGTGTTACGATTTAAGCGTATGCTCTTGTCTTTGTACAAAATGTTAATGCTGAATTATACTCAGACTGTCAGAAAGATTCTTGGGAATTTGCCTGGGTCAAGTTTCTGAGGGCTTATACATCAGCCAGTATTAGGTATCCAAACTATTTGGTTTGATTCTTTTGCTCCCTCTGTAGTAAACAGAGAAACTTTCCTTTAGTACAAATACTTTTGCTGATTTTTTTTTTTTTTCTGATTGAAGGGACCTATCTCTTCCATCAGTAATAGCTGGCCAGTGAAGTTGGCTGATGCACCCTCTGTAATTTCTAGGGAACAAAAAAAAAAAAAAAGACAGACAAAATATACAATATTCAAGATAATATTCAAATAAGAAAAATAAGACCAAATAAATAAAAATCTGTATTTTTATTTTGAGTGACAGAAGGAATCATTAACTAAAACTTTAAAAAAAAAAATTAAACTTTATTAACTGGCTTAAAGACAGGACTCTAGTGTGAGGTAAAATACCCTTGGGTTTTCTTCTCCTGGCCTCCAGCTGCCACTGCAGAAGGACACAGGTCTCCTTTGGTTTCCTGTTGTATCTGCCAACCCTGTGCTGAGATCTCAGAAACCTTTGGACATCCAGAATGACATTAGACATGTCTGTTGAGACAAGTGTTATTATAATAATCTATGAACTCTGCCGTACATAAAAGACTCAGCCATGAGGAAAAGCACTCCTCTAAAACATGAAAGGCACTACACTACTCTGACCAGAATCTAATTTTCAGACTTGTGAAAAGACATATGAACACTTTGTTTGCTTTTACATTTGCTTTAGGCTTAGTTACTTAAAAAAATAATTCAGCTGTACCATAACAAGCAACAATTTTAATATTTTCTTACATGAGAAATTAGTAAGTGGAGTTACATTGTCTGCTATGAAGGGGTAAGTCAGTAGACATGGCTCTTCTTCCTGACTATCCTGCTGACATCCTCTGAAATTTTGACTTTCCCTAGCAGTGAGAGGAAAATATATTACTATTTCTTGTGCATAAGAATGATCAAATACGTTGAGATGAATTTACATAGCCTTGAGTTGAAGGACTAGATATTACGCTTAGAATTACAACCAAGATTGTCAGGGTGCTGCTAAAATCAGGAGCTGGGGGTTTCCCCATGGGGTCCATCAGGGCAGATCCTGCCACCCAGGGCCCATCATAACCACCAAGAGTAGGGCAGACAGGGGCAGCCTCCACGGTGATGAGAATGGGTCAAGGCTGGGCTGGGACACGGATCCACACATGGGCCCAACTCAGCGGGACCCGTGGCTGTGGAGAACGGGTCTGTGGGAAGCTAGGGACCGGCCCTTCTGTGGCATCGTTGGCGCGGTGACTGACAGTCCTGAGGGGCTGAAATGGTGTCCTGGGCCATGGGCAGGGTAGGGAGAGCCCTGGAGGAGCTGGGCAGGGACAGTCAGGGCTGGTGGTGCCCGCACATCTCTGATGATTATTCTGATGATTGCTGGAATCAGTATATAATTTGACTACCTCCTAATGTAGCAGAGAGTATTGCCCAAACGGTTTAACTTGCTGTTTGAAGCTTCCTAATTCTGTTGTGGCTGTGTGAATTCTTAGCAGACGATGCACACAGAAAACAGTCTCTTTAGAATTATTTTTTCCCAGTTAAATCTTTTCTTGTTTACTTGCATTGTTATATGTTATTAGTATTAGTATTGTTATCATTTCATTACTGTTATTGCTGCCAGCTTGATTACTTTCACAGGCCCTACAAGTCCCAGTGTGCTACGGACTGTTCACCAAAAGAGCTTTTACTACCTCTGTGTGCTTGCAGTAAAAAATAAGAGGCCGTAGCAAGGATACAGATGGAGACATGCTGGGAGACACAACCCAATGTTCAGTAAGTGTCTCAAACCATCACTGGCCTGCACATTTTCAAGCTTTAGTCAGGTGTTACAGAAAAGAAGCAATCTAGAAGCAATTTGACCAGAACCATAAATAAACTTTGCAGATGTTTATGGCAAGCTCATTCCAGGTGTGAGAGATGGATGGGAGAAAATATGGAAGCATTTGTACAAAAATTTTCAAAAGGGATGAATAGACAACGGGTTGCTCAGAGGAAGGGGCGGACTTTCTGCTTCAGCCATACTGACCTAGGCTTACCACCGAAGAGACTTTAGCTTGGACATAGGTTTTGTCCAACTCAATTTGGGCATCTACAGTTATGGTTACTGTACTGTTCAGGAGAAATTCTCTCTGCCTGTGAGATGAGCACTGCATTCCTTCTTCATGCACAAAAATCGGTAGTTTTAGGCTATTTCACTTGTTAAAAATGCCCATATAAGGATGAGATTAATTATCCCTGGAAGAATCTGTTTTTCCCCACTGACTACCTTAGTTATTGATGTCACATGTTGCAGATATAAAAAAGTTGGTCAGGTGACTCCCATACAAAAAGGTCTGGAGTGAAACACAGAAATTTTAGATATATTTAGTACTTGCACATAATCTTGTGGGTGGTTACTCAGGATCATGGAGCTGGGGAACAAAAAGGAGAGAAGGTGACCTTTGGAGCCCTACAGGAAGTTTTAGTTGAAATGAGGTGTTCCTAGAGGGTACAGCTACAGTACGAATCGGGGCAGGCATTTCTGCAAGTCTGAGAGGACTTTACAATATCTGGGAGTATCCACAATGCACTCAGCAGTACTAATCTGGGGCAAAAGCCTCCTAACTGTTTCTTGAATACTCCTAGCTAGATCCTTTGAATGATCTACTCAGAAAGAAAAAAACAAATGAACAAACAAACAAGCAAACAAAAACAACCCACAAAACACCAGTCTTCAACAACTCGAGGTAGAAGAACCAGGACGAATTTAAGCTTTGATCTTCCAAAAACTAATTGCATGAAAGGAGAGAAAACTAAAAGCATGAAAGGAGGGAATGTGACTATTTCCACTGAAGTCAGTAGTAGGAATTATGCATACAAGTTAAAAAAAGAACATAAATGTCAATCATCAGGTTATGTACATCTTCATCGATCTGTGCACATCCCTTGAGGTTCAGCCCTTAAAAATTCATAGGTCATAAACTTTATCTAGCAATCACAACTTTTTTAATAATGTTGAAATGGTTTGCAACATTAAAACACCAGCTACTTGACATTCAACAAAAATTAAAAATATAAATATCATTTATTCCTTTAAATTCTTATTGTTGGGTTTTTTTCATCTTTCTTTGAAAAAAAATATAAGCTGAAATGATTTTGGAACAAGTCATCTTCACTGAGCTAAATACGCTCACCCCTTTCAGAACATATCTACTACTATCAAAGAAAGATTCAGCTTTAGAAATCCTGTCTGTATGTCAAAGTCCTTTTAAGCATGAAGCACTAGACTTCTCGCTCCACGACCTATGGCTTCAGTTTATGTCACTACTTAGCCCATCTAGCAGGATTTGGTTTCTTTTTTGGGTCACGTCAAGAGTACCACTCCAGTACTTTGTTTAACAGGTCCTTGTGCTGTCTAATGGACTAAGAGAATTATCATCATTGTTAGGTGCACAGGAGAGTAAGCTGCATGATACACGCTGTTAGTCTGATACCCTCTCTGATGACAGTTTATGGTTCACCAACCTGGTTAAACAGCACATCAGCAAGCAGTGATGGGTGATCAATCTCATTCCCTATAGAATTGCTCCCCAAAGTGTCATTATTGAGAAATAAATCCAGGAAATGCCAGCAGAAGGAGTCGCCAGACCTTTTGCTCAGATCTGTAAGGAAAGTAAAGGAGAAAAGACTTTTAAATTGTTTTTAATTCATCTATTTATGTATGTCAGTTATGGAAAAATAGTATTATATAACATCATACTGCAACTGTTTTACAGACCTATTGTGAAGCATGATACAGGTAATTTATTTAAAGTTATCATACATCTCCAAATGTTTTCAAGATCAACTTCATACTTTTTGCTTACAGGCACAGGATCTGATTCTGCAATTGTTTACTGTATTGAAAAGTGCATCACCCCACATAAGTGACGTGACTCGGCCTAGCTAGAAAAACAACGCAAACCAGGGTGACAAAACCCCAGCCAGAGTTATGCCGGACATAAATATAAATTGGGAGAGGAGTGGTTGGAAAGCAGCCCTGCAGAAAGGGATCTGGGGGCAATGGTCAACAGCAGGCTCAGTATGAATCAGAAGTGTGCCCTGGCAGCCAACAGGGCTGAACCACATCCTGGGGTGCATCAAACACAGTATCACCAGCCGGCCAAAGAGGTGATTATCCCACTGTATTCAGCGTTGGTGCAGCCTCACCTTGAGTACTGTGTGCAGTTCTGGGCCCCACAATTTATGAAGGATGTGAAGGGACTTGAATGTGTCCAGAGAAGGGCAACAAAGCTGGTGAAAGGGCTGGAAGGAATGTCCTATGAGGATCAGCTAAGGACTTTGGGCTGGTCCAGTTTGGAGAAAAGGAGGCTGAGGCGTGACCTCATTGATCTCTACAGCTTCCTGAGGAGAAGTGGAGAGGGAGATGTTGATCTTTTCTCCCTGTGATCCAGTGATAGGATGCGTGGGAAGGGTCCAAAGCTGCATCAGGGGAGGTTCAGACTAGATATAAGGAAACATTTCTTTATGGAGAGGGTAGTCAAAAACTGGAACAGTCTTCCTAGACAGGTGGTTGATGTCCCATGCCTGGCAGAGTTTTGGACAATGCCCGTAATAATATGCTTCAACTTTTGGTGAGCCCAGAATTGGTCCAGCAGTTGGACTAGATGACCGTTGTAGGTTCCTTCCCACTGAAGTGTTTTGTCCTACTCTGCTCTGCTCTGCTCTACGCTATTCTGTTCTGTTCTATTCCCATTCTAAATGTCAGTTCACATGACTGAAATGCAAAATATGTTCTTCCCACATCAGGCATCCAAAAATGCATAATTTGACAAAGATTGCTGCATCTGCACATTAAGTGCCACTGGAATACTGGAAGAATTGGAAAAGACTGGTTCTCTCAAGTCCTCTCAAGTGAGAGAAAAAAGAAAGAAAACTCAAAACCAAACCAAACAAGTTTGGACAGATAACAGTTGATATCCAGCTATTCATCCTGCCCAAATACTTTATCTTAGCAGTGTCAGAAACATTATTATCAGTCAATAAAGCTAAGAATTTTTAATGGTACTTAAATAGATAATTTCTCAATATTAAATCCTGCTTGCCTATTCTGATCATATTCAGAAAGATGTTTAGATCATTCTTTCCTTGAAAAGTAAGGGAAATTATCCTGTGAAGATTTTTCTTGGTTGGTTTTGTGGTTGTTTTTTTTCTTTTTTTTCAAATACAGGTACACTTTAAATATCCAGGCAGAAGTCAGAAGTCATTACATTCTGCCATAATTCATGGAGGTCAACATTGTCACTCAGTGTTCAACATTACATAGTATTACAGTGAAATATGCTGTCCCCTTTGAACGCACTGGTTAAATTAGAAGGTCTTGCAATATTCCTAGTAAGCACCAGTCATCAAGCCCTTTTAAGCTTTCCAAGACTTTAAAAGTCTGTTTACAGTTCACATAGAGGCATGTCATGGGGGCCTTGGTGGAGCATTCATGCAGAAAGATGCTCAGAGAAATGACAGGATATTAGCATATGGCAAGAGAACACTGCACATGCCAGAGAGGAACTTTTCTAGCTTTAGAAACAGACTGCCTGGTGGTATTTTCTGCTTTGAACACAATGTGGATGAAACGTATTTGCAAACTCTCCCATCGTATCAGACACTGAAAAGTAGGCACTCTTGCAATACAGTTTGCGACTTTCCTGAAACTTCCATAGCTTGCAGGAGGGAAGAAGTGTATTTTGGAGGCATATATTTATTGCCCATCAGCCAAGCTTTCTAAATATTACAGATTTAAATGTATTTTCTAACAGAGCAATTAATATCCAACCATTTGAAAGATAATAAGCAACTGAAAGAGCATGCCTTAAGTAAGGTTGGGTTTTTTCAACTTACAAAAAAGAAAAGTTTTACAATTGCATTAAGTCTACAGGATAAAAGGCTACTCAGAACATGATTAACATTACAAGTGTATGTTTCCTTGATCATTTGGGAACTTGAGGCATTTCTGAGTATGAGGATTTCTACATTAAAATGCCGCATCCAACAGTTTTACATTTATAAAGGTAGTTTTATGAGCTGTACTTTTTGTCTGATATTATTTTTTTCACAGAATCACAGAATTTTCAGAGTTGGAAGGGACCTCTAGAGATCATCTAGTCCAACTCCCCTGCTAAAGCAGGATGGCCTAGAGCACATTACTCAGGACTGCATCCAGGCGGGTCTTGAAAATCTCCAGAGAAGGGGACTCCACAACCTCCCTGGGCAGCCTGTGCCAGTGCTCCGTCACCCTCACTGTAAAGAAGGGTTTCCGTGTATTTTTGTTTTTCTACCTGAATCAGAGATGAAAAGTAGCCACCAGCGAAACACATTCTTTGTGACAAAGAATGACGAAACAGTGTCTATCCTAACAACTCTGGATTCCTGGCATTAAACAAAGCTCCTTTAAAGTATCTCCTATGCAAAAAGTGCTCAATATACTTCTCATCGTGTGCCAACACTTTACAGAAACTTCTACAGAAACAAAGTTGCTATATATACACCATTGCTTAATAATTGCAATTAAATGACAGTCTTTTAATGGCAGTCACTGATGCAGAGAGGTGTAAAATTTATCAGTCATACACAATGACTGATACAATCAGAGCTTTTGGTTTTGATCTGCAGATTTTTTACCTGTCTTATTTTGAATTGTAGATTAAGCTGATGGTAAATATTTCAACAAATCAATATGTATAGAAATAGCGACATTTATTTATTTATTTCCAGACTGTCACCATTGCTATTATTATTGCTGTAACACTTCAAATCATCAAACGTTTGGTTTTTAGGTGAAATGGATTAAGGTCTGGTTTTATACAGTCCAACTTTAAAAGATAAGGTAAAAGCTGAAGCAAAATTATATTGAAGTAAAGGGAATTGCCCACATTCACAAAATGTGTCAATAGTAGAAAACGATTCTACTGATTTTTGAGGCCGTTAGACTACTTCATAGTAAAGTACAAAATAAATAATGTTGTGTTCTCCTGTAAACAGAAAGGGATGCGGATATTTTTTTTACATTTATGTATATATACCTAAACTTTTTGAATAAGAAGGTCATGCTCCAGTTTTGGCAGAACAGGCCTACCCTTCTTGTAACAATGTATAGAAATACATGCTAAACTAGGTGGGCATGTTGATCTGCTTAATGGTAGGTTGGCTCTGCAGAGGGATCTGGACAGACTGGACCGATGGGCCGAGGCCAATGGTATGAGGTTCAACAAGGCCAAGTGCCGGGTCCTGCACTTGGGTCACAACAACCCCATACAGCACTACAGGATTGGGGCTGAGTGGCTTGAAAGCTGCCCGGCAGAAAAAGACCTGGGGGTGTTGGTGAACAGTGGGCTGAATCAGAAATGGTGTGGAGAGCAGGACTAGGGAAGTGATCACCCCCCTGTACTTGGCACTGGTGAGGCCCCACCTCAAGTACTGCGTTCAGTTTTGGGCACCTCACTACAAGAAGGACATTGAGGTGTTGGAGCGTGTCCAGAGAAGGGCTACAAAGCTGGTGAGGGGTCTGGAGAACAAATCTTATGAGGAACGACTGAGGGAACTGGAGAAGAGGAGGCTGAGGGGAGACCTTATCACCCTCTACAACTACCTGAAAGGAGGCTGTAGAGAGGTGGGGGCTGACCTCTTCTCCCTGGTGACAAGTGATAGGACGAGAGGAAATGGGTTTAAGTTATGTCAGGGGAGGTTTAGATTGAATATTAGGAAACAATTTTTCACTGAAAGGGTTATTAAACATTGGAATAGGCTGCCCAGGGAGGTGGTGGATTCACCATCCCTGGAGGTGTTTAAAAAAAGGGTAGATGTGGTACTTAGGGACATGGTTTAGAAGTGGTTTTTGTCAGAGTAGGTTAATGGTTGGACTTGATCTTAAAGGTCCCTTCCAACCTCAGCAATTCTATGATTCTATGATTCTATGCATGGACACTGGAATTATGTTTTCTGACACACCTTGGGAAATTTTTTTGTTTGTTTCTGAGATACAGTTAGCAATTTCTGTTCAACATCAGCACACTTGGAAAATGCATTGAAAGCCTCTACAGAAGGTAATTTTGTATTGTACAGGTTGCTCGCCTATCTGCCAAACCTTTCATGTAAGTATAAAATTAAAACCCCTAAGAAACTGTAATAACTGGTTTTTTTGATGATGCTTCAAGGTATTCAGTTTTAATCAAAATAATCTCTCATCAATATCGTTCACAAGAAGGAATGGAGAAAAATTGTAAAGAAATATTTTTATGACAATTTTTTTGTTTCCCTAAAGACAGCACCTTATGATTTGAAAGAAACTGTGTTTTTTTCTGGACCTGGTCCTCTTGAGAAAAGCTAGAAAATTATAAAGATCACATCTCAGACCTATAACCACTTTAGGGCAACCTCAATAAGAAATTACAGTATAGAAAGTAATATTATGATCACAAACAGACACAAGTGATCTTTAAATGTTCACGAACTGGTGAAAAATACATTCCCACTCAGACACAAATGCAGCAGAGAGCATTACTGCAAAATTAGCACCAATCTTCACTGGACCATTCAGTGTCACCAAGTATTCATCAGATGTGAATTACACTCTGAACAAATTGCCTGAAGGAACAGATACAGGGATTTTCATGTTCTAAACGTGCTTTCCTATTAGTATCAAAACAGTCCATTGGAGGATATCTCAACCCCTGAAGACATGCAATGAACAAAAATGCTACAATACTCAACCATTATTCCAAAGTACTGTGTTTAAAAATGAAATATAATATACAGTAGGCTTGACTCCCTATTCCCTTAGACTCCATTATAATCACCCTTATGATGAGCCACACCTCATTATAATAACAGCCAAATTGCTTGGCTCCCAAGGGCAGACTAACAGTCAGGGTGGATTGTACTTATACTCAAAATAACCACGAATAATCAAGATGAGTCTCTCAGTTTGACAATGTATGACCACTTTTGCATAACTAATGCTGTTCTGACACGAAAAATGCTACAGATTAAGCAAAAAGAATTAATCTGGCTAATATTGATTGGATGCATAACAGTAAATAGTGCGTCAGCATATTTATTGCAGTTATAATAACATCTATTTTCTAGGCAAAATGTTCCTTTCTCTAGGTGTCCAAATGGAACTTAAAATCCTGTATATCATCTGTATGTCTTGCATATTTCTGCACTCAAAAGATATGGTACCATACGATTTTTGTTCATTGTAATTGGGGTCAATGAAAAATATTGCTTATTAATTAAAGGATCAAATTGTGAAGGGTGTTTGCTGACAGTGATCTCAGTGCAGAGTTGTCAGTTTCCACCGAGTGAAGATTTGCTCCATGGCATTTTATATCTTCTAAGTAACAGAAATTACGTTCAAGATGTTTGCAATGAGACCCAAAACCATGTGAAACTCTCACAGTATTGTGTTTCATTACAAATGCCAAACATAAATGAGGTTCATCAAAAGGTTTGTTAAGGTTCATGAACTTAAGACTGGCTTTGAATTAACACTGTGGCTAACTGATAGTTTTGTACTGAAGCTGTACAAAATTTCCTTAGTTTGTATGAAAAACTAGAGGAAACACTGAAGAGTCATCTCAGTTTTCCCTTCACACTTTGATGGGCCAGTTGTTAAGTCACCTGAGTCACTTCACTTGGAGAAGGACTTCTCTGTAGACAACTCAGAGGGTGGGAAATAAATACGTAACCACTAAAAAGAATAAAATAAAATAAAATGGTAACTAGAAATCCAGAAAGTGATACATTACACTGATTTAATGTTTATTTGCATTAAATTGCCATAACATTTTCATCAGGCAGCACTTCAATATTAATTTTTTTAATGGTTGAGATAACCTATATTGAACATGATTTCCTTAATATTTTCTTTTTTTTTTTTTCTTCCCCCTAACCCCATATCTTTCTGCAAGGCATGATCTTTGTGGAAAATTAATGTTTTCTGTCAACCATTTGTACAGCATTTTCCTGTGTGTCTCCTTCTACTGGTTTCCAGTGAAAAGTGAACATTGCAATTTGTGCCTGTAAAACTATTCACTTGTACATTTAAACAAATAAACCTATAAATCCATTTCACCTCATGTTTATCTGTAACATAGAATAGAAAGTGAAATGAGGCAAGTAAGGAAAACTCCACTGCAAAGAAAAAGTTAAACACATGCTTGAATTTAAAGAAAGACGTATATATGGCAACCCTGCAGAGCATGACAAGGAGTTAAATCAATACAAGAACAAATATGTTTTTTATTCTAACTAATTGTAATTTTATAATATGTTTGGCATATATGATTATTGTTATTTATAAATAGTTGAAAAACACCTACCTTATTGATTCAGAGCAGTGATTGATTGACATGGTTTGAGTATAGTGTAATTACTGTATCCATGAAATGATTTAATATGTGCTGAAAGAAAATTAATCTTGTACGTGGGATATATGAGTCTTGTAAGTAGCCACCTTAATGCCAAAATATGCTTAGTGATCTGTGTCATAGCTGGCTTACTTGCTTGCTTGTAAGAAGATGTATATATTGCCCAACATGACTGCTTTCCGTGGCAAATCTGTTCTGCATCATAAATGAATAGGTAGTGACTTTGTTTAAGACAATGTTTGGGCTTCTAGTGGTTTGGAAAATTTTGAAAGATCAGGGTTGTTCTTCTGAACAAGCAAGATAATCTAAAACTGGGATAAATCATGGTTTTCCAAAGGCAGTTTCTACCAGACAAATAGCTTTTTTTTTTTTTTTCTTTTGTAATGCAACAAGAAATGTATGACAGATGTAAAATATCTGGAGAAGAACAGTTTACAAAGTAATTTTAAATGGGATAAGGATCAGGGTATGGGAGAGATGGGATGAGGGCACGGTGAAGAGTTAAAGAGAAAGTTAATTAGACTCAATATGTTACAGCTGTTCACAGGAGAATAATCTGGGAAGAGGCCACAACCCATAGGAAGTAGGGTGCAGTGTAGTACCCAGTAGCACTACACGGCTCAAAAGACGCTTGACCCATAAATTGTATTTTTTTTCTAGCTGAAGGCTTCTGGGTCTTCTGCACACTCTAAAACATAAAATTACTCCTTGGGTGAATTATGCTGCAAAAGCAACAGAAACCTTATGAATCATAGAATCATAGAATGGTTTAGGTTGAAGGGACCTTGAAGTTCATCGAGTTCCAACCCCCCTGCCATAGGCAGGGACACCTCCTACTAGACCACGTTGCTCAAAGTCCTATCCAGCCTGGCCTTAAACACCTCTAGGGATGGGGCATATATAACTTCTCTGGGCAACCTGTTCCAGTGCCTTACCACCCTCAAAGTGAAACATTTCTTCCTAATATCTAATCTGAACCTGCCCTCTTCCAGTTTGAAGCCATTCCTCCTTGTCCTATCACTACATGCCCTAGTAAAAAGTCCTTCCCCAGCTCTCCTGTAGGCCCCCTTTAGGTACTGGAAGGCTGCTGTAAGGTCTGCCCAGAGCCTTCTCTTCTCCAGGCTCAACAACACCAATTCTCTCAGCCTTTCCTCATAGGAGAGGTGCTCCAGCCCTCGGATCATCTTCGTGGTCCCCCCTATGGACCCGCTCCGACAGGTCCATGTCCTTCTTATGTTGAGTTTTCTTCCCTCCATTAGGAAAGAAGTATGGCACAGTGTGACTTTGCTTCCCAGCGTAACTTTGTTCTTTGGGCTCTGAAAGGAAACAGAATTTATTTCTGAGTTTGCTGGATCAGGATTTGGAATGGAAGTTGTGGGCATCACCTTCAGTGTTAGCTCAGGGTTTAGACAGGCTTGCGAAAAGGAAAGGGAGGTGGAGGGAGATTACTCTTGGCAGGATCAGTTTCACTCATTTTCACCACCAAAATGACTTTGTGCTTGGAAACTAAAGTGTGTGTGCATGTGCATGTGTGTGTGTGCGAGTTAGTATTACAGCAGATGGAAAAGATAGAAGAGAAGTCAAAAGGTAAATCTCACTTCCTACTACACTCTTTTTTTAATCATCTGCAATCTCACAATGCAATCAGCAGTATTCACACATAGCTACATTCACACACAGAAGACAGAGGGCTGAAGCCTGGGAATTAAGTCTTAAGGGAAATAGTGAAGGGGTAGTAAAAAATCCCTTTGTTATCTGATATTTTCACTTTGTTTAGAAGGGCACATTAAGGCTAGAAGTTATAGATAAAACTGGTTGTAGAATTCATCCTGAAAGTTCTAGAGGCAGCTGTAGGTGATTTTTTCATACACGGGTAATCAGCTATCTAATTTTCTAGATACCAACAATGACGAGAGCTTTAGGAAATCTGAAAATCACAGCTTGCATGATTTTTTAAATGTGAATTCAGGTGTCCCACCTTTACCCAGTGCCTGAGACTTTGGGACCTTGAACTAAGATCAGAGCAAAGTGAAGAGCTGCGATCCATCATACTGAAAAAGAAGTGTGAAGACACAGTGTGATAAATGAGTCCAGTAAGTAAAACCAAAAGCCCAGGGGGAAAAAAAGTCTTGAATTGTCACCTTTTCATTATTTACACTCAAAAGAAAAACTATTAAAATAATATACTAATATGCTCATTTGGGAAGTCTTTGCATGAACTCAGCTGTATAAAGATCTATACATTTAGGGTTTAGCATGCTTTTAAATGGATTGTTCCAATGTGACCTTTGCTTTCCATAGATGTCATCCCTCCTTTCACAGTCATTTGAAAAATAGGAAAGGTTTATTGCTTGTGGTGCTGCCAAAAAATCAGTACAGGAAACTGAGTTAACTTCTTTTAAAAATCACACATCACCTACAGAATTGTTGAGTATATTATTATTGCAGAATTTTGGTAATAGTGCTTTGGAAAAAAAAAAAAAAAAACCAAAAAAACCGCTAAGCTCTCACATACTTGGTTGAACCAGCAAGAGAACTCTCACTTCCAATTTATTTGTAAACTGAACAAATGTCAAAGGTTTTTGGAGGGACAACAGCACAAGTTCACCCGTCCCAACGACATAATGCCATTTTAGGGTACTTTTTCTGAATGGATATATTTGTCGTGATGATAAGAATCCAAAATCTTATTCGTATTTATGATATATCCTGCTGAAGGAGCTAACATTTTATGAGGAAGCCCCAAGAATAATTTCCTGTCCCATCAGATGCATTCACTTCCAGATCATGAGCACCATGCATTCAGCAAACCTGCATGTTGGAGGTGTCAACGAGTGAAGTTGCAGCCCTCCTACTCTTTCTCTTCCTCTTCTAACTCTCCACCACCCTCGGTTATTTTAATGATTGCTTGAAGTGTTTATTCATGTCAAGGCGTGTTATTTGCTTCCCATTATGGACATGACATTAAGTGACTCCATTACAAATTGAGAGAAAAATATTGCCTTCCAAAGTGTAAGTATTGCCCCGTTATCTATGAATAGAAATGAGTGCTGGCACTAGGTGGCAACTACTTGCAACAGATATTCTAAATGTTATGGACAAAGTTTCATTTTAGATAATGTACCAGAGAAAGATAAAATACATCAAAAATGCTCTACCAAATGAATTTATCATTCACATTGTCAGCCCACCAAGTTTAGTCACATAATTCGTAGGCTGATTATGTGGAAAGTCAATGAACCATATAGCTAAATATTTTCTGGTGGCTTTATGAATGATAGAGTTAATCAATATTGTACCTGAACAGAGTTAATCTCTAACTGTTATTATTAATAACCAAAGTTTTAGAACTTTAACTTAAATAAATAGGCACAAAATTAAGAGGCTATACACTCAGCATCTGATTCTATATGTAAAACAGTAGCTAAAAGAAAGGCTGCTCATTATTTTTGATAGAAAGCATAAATAATGTATTTTAATCCAGTGAAACAACTGTCTAAGCCAGCCTAATGGGGAGTGGTACCATTAACACAATATCACAGGGGGGAGGTGGATACCTAGTTTCAAGATCCTCTAAGCAGCCATATTACTTCCAATATGTACAGTTGTGGTGGACCTAGCTATATGTATATTGTTCCTCTGACTGGTGTCACTAGAGGGCTCACAAACTAGTTGGAAAGATATTAGCTACATATGCAAAAGAGACGAAATTCTGGGATAAGTTTGGTTTGATTTGGTTTGATTTGGTTCAGTCTGGTTTGGTTTAGTATAGTGGAATGGACTAGTAAAATCAAAGTGCTTCCCAACAGCTCTTATAGGCAACTCCCAGGCAAACTTCATCTCCTGCCATAGCTGTTGGCTAAAATGTACCCCTTCATTGACTAATAAAGTCAAATAGGTACCTTTACAAGAGATTAATCTAATCCTAAAATAGGCCAAGGATTGATAACAACTGGTTTATTCTTTTGAGGTGTGTATTTTGTCCATTGGCTATAAATAGATCTATAATATGTAGCTCAAATCTAACTTTTAGCTATCCTAATTTAAGGAGAATAAATTTCATAGTCTGTCTCCCGAGCTGATCCATGCAAATTGTACCAAACTGTAATTAAGTTGTAACAAACGATTATACGAACCACTGAGAATTCAATAAATTCAAAGCACGTCTCTCTGCATCGCTGGTCAAAATAGCAACAAGCAAAGCCAATAACCTGCTGCCAAACACAAGTGAAATTCCAGAGCTTCTTTGATCCTGTATCTCAAAAAGTTTTTTTTAAACCTGCAAATACTCAGTATTCAGGTCAGTTTAGATGTTACTGTGACTGGTGTATCAAAACCAACTCTTAATTAAATCCATAGAATGATCAAGCAGAAGTCAAGAAGTAAAACAAGGCATAAGCAGAAGAACCTATGAAGACAAGATAAATGCAATGAAATAATTATTCAGAAAGAGTCTCTTGCACAATTAACTGTACAAATAAGAAAATAACAAAGAATAGTAAAACAGAGACTTACAAGTGTAAGACCTTACATTTCCAAAATGAATGCAAGCAAACCTGGCATGGTTCCAAAATCTGCAAAATATTTATTATTTAGTTTTGTCTTCCTCTTTTATAATTAATTCACAATTAAACAAGTTGTAATTATAATTCAGATACGGGCAAAATACATTCTATGGTGTTAACCATTGATAGATTTGTAAACAAAAGCAGCTGGACTGGAATTTCTTCAAGGAAATATTTACATGCCAACAGTTTATCAAACTGAAAGTCTGCAGATAAATCTACACATGGGCATTATGTTAATGACGATAGCAATGATGATTCATATTCTTAGTTGTAGCAGCTTTGTACTGCTACAGCTGTAAAAGAATAAAACCTGGAAGGAAAAAGGATAAGGAGGCAGGCCTAGGATTTTACTCCCCTGCCTCCTTTCAAGGTTAGAACATTTGTTACATTATACTGGAAATAGTGATTAACAATAGGGCCATTGTCCAAGATTCTTTCACCTCTAGAGGCCAGATTTCTGGAAGTATGTACCTGATGTAGGACGCAACTAAGCACTTCATGGGATTTTACAAAAGCACGAGCGCCCACTGAAATTTCAAATGGATATCCATGCAGTCTGAAAATCCCAGTACATACCAAACCATATCTTTGACAACCTAAGTATGCATATGTTTATTAAATCTTCTTACCGCTTCAATGCCAGAAAAGATTAGTAACTGATTAAAAAATATTCTACCTGCTTGATTCCTACTCAGTATTCTCAATTTGCACGCTACTACCCAGGTCTTGGGATTTAAAGGGGATCACACCCTACGGAAAAGTATGGACACGTTCCTGTCGGCTGTCACTTGTCACCCTTTTGGGAGTGACTGATATATGGCTGTAACTCTCACCAGAGTGTCTCAAGAGTTCAAAGCAGGACCCTGACTTCAGCATATGTATTTGAATGCAAACACACAAAAACCAGAATAAATTAATAATAATAATAATAATAAAAAACACAACATGAATAATAAGGATAAAAAAGAATAACACCTGGAGACAGGAGGGTGCATGAACTTAGGAAATTAAGAATTTTGTTCATTTCAGGAGAAATTCAGAAGAAGGAGGC
The DNA here is from genome assembly GCF_965231255.1 of Vanellus vanellus. NCBI lineage: Eukaryota > Metazoa > Chordata > Aves > Charadriiformes > Charadriidae > Vanellus > Vanellus vanellus. The sequence continues at coordinate 178,236,845 of NC_138905.1, read as the reverse complement.
ACTTTCCTGGGAAAATACAACTCATATTAACACTTAAAGCTTCTTCTACATCAGTAATTCATTCTCTGAAGGATCTTGATTTTAAGGAGAGCAAGGGGTATCTGAAAAGAAATCTCAAGTTGGAGGATTCCATTCATTACTGAGAGTGGAAGATCCCTTCGCTCTTCATGCAAGTCCTTGTGAGTAGCATTGAAATACAGTGAATTAGGAACACGTCCGCCTAGTAGAAAGAGAGAGTCTGCCTCATTTGAGCCTGATTAGCTACAGTGAAAGTCAGCCATTTCAAACACAGTCAGGTTACACACGAATCTTTCTTCCTTTCCTCTTCCAGATAAAGCACTCTTCAGGTGAGTAGCTGAATAATGGGGCAGCTGGTGGAGTAGAGTCTGGAAATATGAAAGTGCAATTCACAATGCGGCAAGTGCAAGTGATTAGAGCTAAATGGGGGCAACGTAATTTGAATGGGACTGGGGGTGAGGAGCTGTTTGCGGTATGGTATGACTGAGCAGTCATGTGTGAGTATTATACTAAAGCAAGATATATGTACTGGTAAATTAAATGTAACCACTAAAGTTCCAGAGTCCTGTGTTCAAACAGTATAGAAGACTTTATATGTGATACTCCTTCACTCTACCAAGTGAAATTGTCTGTTCACAAACTATCTTCTGGGCCTGCCCCATTCTAGCTGCTCTATCACCTTCAGAATTGTCTGCAGCAGAGCTGGCTGGCACAGGCCACCACTTGGCCAGGGACCATTCTAACAACACAGCAGCACAAACGATCAATTCCCATGACTTGAAAACTTCTGACTTCATTCCATTTTCTGTTATAACAGCCTAAAAGAATAATTCCAACCTTTTTTTTTGGTTGAGGTTTTTTAGTGTTTTGTTTGTTTGTTTGTTTTTTCTGGTTGGTGCTTGGTTGTTTTTTTTAACTGTGTTTTGTTAAGATCAAAGGAGGGCCAAGGTATATAATCTGTGCCACATCTTAGGATGTCCTACCGTGTACATTTAGGGTGATGGTCTTGCACAAGTAATGAACGTTTTTGATGATCTGGAAAACTCTACTTTATTGAATAAGTAAAGGACAGTAGTTTTGCATCTGCTTAGTAAAGTCAATGTACATGTAGACCTTTTGGATTTTTGCAAGTGTTGGATTTATGGCATACATGCAGAAGAACTACAGGGGATGTATAGTTAGCAGGTAAAGCAGTGACTCAGGATAAAATGGCAGATAGGATCAGCTGTGGCTGCTGCTAGAATGATTTAATCTGTCCTTGCTAGCTCCCTTGCTAGCATGTGGCCTTTGAGTAGATACTTCTGTTGAGCTCTCTGTGGCCTGCAGACTGAGAATCCCTAGTTATTGCACTGCTAAAGCCTGATCAAATATGAGAAACATGTATTTTGGAAACCATACCAGCTAGGGGGAAAAAAAAAAAAAAAGTGTTAAAAGAGTGTAATGGAGTTAAAAGAGCAAAATAGAGAAGATCTGGTGGAACCTGGGCACTTCCATTTTTACCTGCATTCCTGTTAAACTTCATTCTTTACATACAGTGATAAAAGAATGGGATGAAAATCAAAGAAGAAAGCAGCTTTTACCCTGAATGGAACAATATTTAAGAAAAATAAAACTCTTAGCACTGAAAACTCTTCACAGTGCATAAAAGCAAACAGCAGTTTTCAAAGATGTCCCCTGGTACTAATGCTCTTCTTTGCCAGAAGCTCATTTGCCATGGCCAAATGCTTGCTGATTCAAATAAAAGCACCTCACCAACAATTCGCACAATAATTTAAATTGAACTTGGCCAGCTTAGATTAGAAAATAAATTACTTAAATTGAAAAAGGAATAAACCTTGCTCAAAATACAGTTTGCTCTTTCTGCCCCAAATTAAATACAATGGAATGATATAGTGGCACTCTCTTTAATGACCACTACTTAGAAGAATATGCAGCATTTGTTAAAAGGCTGAAGTATTCTTAAACTTGAATATAACACATAACTTCAGACTATTAGAAAAATGCATTGTACAACTCATCTACCCATGCTAGTACAATAGGAGGGTCCAGGGTCAGTAGGAGTCCTAACGTAAGTGCCTGGTATTGTTCTCACGACAAAGTACACTCTTCGTACAGTCCCAAACAGAATCTTTATGTATGCTGATAGCGGCTTAGTAAAGCAAAAGGAAAAGCAGCAGTCATTATTATCGTGATCTGCCTCCACTCAAGTAACACCTGGCAGTTAAAAAAAGTAAAAACTCTTTTGAATCAATAAATATTTTATTGATTAATTTAAGCATAGTATATACAAAGAAGATGAAGTATGGCAATGCAAAATGTCACAGTCTCACAGTATCACAGTATGCTAGGGATTGGAAGGGACCTCAAAAGATCATCTAGTCCAATCCCCCTGTCAGAGCAGGAACACCTAGATGAGGTTGCACAGGAAGGCGTCCAGGCGAGTTTTGAATGTCTCCAGAGAAGGAGACTCCACAACTTCCCTGGGCATCCCTGATACTATTCATTGACCACTTTATTTGATGTCACCCTCAGTCCCCTCATGGCCTATTCGAAAGCCTCACTCAAGTCAAAGCCCCACCCACTTACTAGCTTTGATTTACAAGCTCCATCTGAAACCTCAACCTCAGCAGGGTTTTTTTGACCTTTTGGAGTCATTGCAGATGCCAGCAGTTCCAGTCATTGAGTGTGTTTCCATTGCTGATTGTTTTGGCGCAAGGAGGAAAGGACCACAGTATGACACGATGTAATCTGCTACAGTTCTAGGACTGCATGATCTCACAATGGTGTTACCAGCAAGGAGATTTACACCAGTTACGGGTCCTAGGCTTGTACAGAGGACCAACTGCTAAGGTCAAGTGGCAAAATCTAGATTATATCCTTTTGTATGACTAGGTTCCACCAAGAAACGAAACTGCTTTAGGAGCTTGAGGGCACACCACAAGCACAGATGCAAGGCACATTCATGCCACAGGGACCGCCCTTTCTGCAAGTAAAATTGCTAATGTAGACGCACTTCTAGTGTGCTTTTAAGAGACAGGATCTACAGGGTGCCCAGGGCTGTCCACTTCTGAAGTGAATCGGTAGGACCACTTTCCCAAGAAAGTGCAACGTGGGAATTCGGGTTGCTTCCTGCTCTCAGTGGGTTCACACTCCCTCTCTTTTCGACAAGTAGAGTGCTAACGCTAAATAGCTAGAGCTTGATGGGCATGGGCAAAAAGGTAGTCCTCAACTTACTGCTAAAAGGAACGGGAGCAAAAAGAGAACAAGAGCAAAAGCACGTTGTTCAGCCTAGTAGTGGGGCATATGGAGTATTGGACTCCAGGGCTGTGGAACTGTGGAAATGGCTGTGATCAGCAGCAGTATATTTCCTTCTTTTCAATCATTCTGCTTGGTTATGGGGTGAGATTTCTGAGCACGCTGCATCACATTGTTCACTTTAGATTTTGGCTCCCAAGAGGAGGTTATGTTGGGACTAGGCATCTAGATGCTGCAAAGGAGAATCGAAATATCATTATTAGTGCCCAAGGAGAGTTCATGGCCGCCCTGGAAACATTTATTAAGCTTTACATACTTCAAAAAGGCAGATTATTTCTTACAGTTTTGAATAAAGCATGTGGAGGCTCATGGAGTTTCTTTTTAGGCATTTTGAATTCTGAAATCCACGGATTGATTTTTTACTATAATCTTTTTCATTTACCTTTTTTTCTCCGTGTTTGTCTGTAGCTTACTTTCACTTTTCATGGTGATTTTGTTTTCAACCCTTAATTCACCACTTGAGTCTTATCTTCTTACCAGATGCCATGTATACACTTACAGTGCTGTAGAGGTTTGAGTCAGAGGCAGATGGGATAAGATCTCACCTGGAAGAAACTGAGAATTAGGGCTTTTTCTTATTATTATTTACTGCCTCTGTAAGTTCTGTGTAAGGTGGCCTGTGAACTTGTTCAGCTTCCGCCGCTGAAATGGCTTCAAAGTGTAATACTAGCATCTGTTTCCCAGAGGTGTGCTTGTTATTGATCAGCTCACAAAGAAGGTAATACTTTATCTCTGTCCTCTTCGATTGTTAAATTGAGTTCAGATTGTTCAAGAGATCCATGTGGAAACTTATTTCTGGCTTCCAATATATCATCCCATCACTGAAAAGCCAGAATCTGCAGCATCAGTTTGGTCACAGTGAACAGAAGCCAAATGGTTATTAGTTGCTTCTGAACGGAATTGAAAACAATGTCTGCTTGCCCAGCAGCCTGCCAAACGCGTTTGTTTGCTGCATCTATATCTTACCAGATCTTTCCAAAGAATATCTTTAGAATCCAGTTCCTCCTTATAGTATCACTATTTACTTCCACCTCGACAGCTGAAATCTCTTTTCCACCATCCTTAAATTCTATTCAAAATTTTGTTGCAACCTCATTCTCTTAGCTTGCCTTCCTAACCACAACAACTTTCCTTTTCTTCTCCCTATTTCATGATTCATCCAGTAATCGGCACCCCCAAAACAAAAGCATTTTTCAACTTACAAAGTCCTCAAGCACTGATTCCTGGATAAATGTACTGTGATACAACTTCACAGATACAGACAGTGAAGCCCAAAGACGCTCCTTTTGGCTCTCCAGTTTTCAAATGACAAGTTTAACCTTCCCATACCTTGGCTTCCCGACCTGCATGATAACACCTACTTGACAGAGAAGCCAACAAGCCAAATTAACTGTTTCAAAGTCCTCTGCATCTCAGAATGGGAAAAATCTGTAGAATTGCAAAATAGTTGGTAGCTTTGCAGCACAAACCTGTTTCAAGAAAGCCATTTGAAAAAATAAAGCAAGAATATTTTAAAAGGAGGATCTGTTCCTGCTCATCATTCCCCTAAGACTGTCTGGCCAGTGTACCCAATAAAAAATGAATGGGAAAGTTCACTCTAAGTCCAATTATTTTCTTTATCCCCAACAGCTGTTCTCTTTATCATTATATATGTTATTTGCTCACTTCGCCTTTTATTTATTTATTGCTGAAAAATTGGTCTGAGAACTGATTGACAAAGTTGCTACAGCTTCCATTCTTATTATTTAAATGAACTATATCTGCACTAGAATAGGTGGGTTTTTTATCCTCTCTGTATTCACTTCCTGCATGTTCTTTCACATCTTGCTGTTAGTGGAGCTCTTTCTTCTGACCTCCTGATATGGAATATTAAAAAGCTGTGAATCCTTAAACATATCCCAGCAATTTCTGTTCTAGATCTGGTAACTGCTATTTCTAGCATAAAATTTTGCTCCTTGCTAAACTGGACATAGAAAGTGTTATGGTTACAAGGGCAGCAGGTGTATAATTTTGTAGTTCTAGAACCATAAAAACCTGAGGTTGGAAGGGACTTCTAGGTCAACTGGGCTAACCTGCTTTAAACTGGACAAAGTTAGATCAGGTTTCTCAGGGCCTCGCTCACCTCAGGTTTGAAAATCTCCAAAGATGGAGATCCCACAACTTCTCTGAGAAAACTGTTCTAATGCTTCATCACTCTCATTTTGATTTTTTTTCCCCCTTATATCCAGTTTTCTTTGCAACTGGTATGTTTCATCCTGTCCTTTTGTTCTACACAGCAAGTTGAATCTGGCTCTGTCTTTATGATCCAAATTTAGAGGATGAATTAACCACTTGACTATGACAACTATTGTTACTATAACTTGGATGAAGAAATCACGTTTGTCAATAGATTATGTGCAAATTCTCCCAAATTGCATAGTAGTATTTTTCTAACTTGATTCCTTTTAGGAACTTGAATTTCAGAAAGTCTTTGTTTCCTCTCCCTTTGAAAATTAAGCTTTTTACAAGGAGGCTTCTGCTTGAAATGGTGGTAGAACCATCGTCATTGATCAGGGTGAGCTCCTGCTCAACAAAGGCACATTAGCAAATTCTTTGGTATCTTGAGGATGAATTAGACAGTAGCTACTGAAGAAGTAAGTTTCACAGAACCCTTGAGCTAGGACATTTTATTTTATGAAAAGCATGGAAAATGTCTGAAGTTTGGCCAAGAAAACTAGAAGTACCTGTCATCAGCAGTCACGCTTGAAAATCTTGGCCTCAGGCTTTGTTTATTGCACAGTCTTGTGTCAAACAACATGTAAGCAAATAACAAACGAAGCAATTTTCAAGAATTTATAGCACCTTCACCAAATGAAGAGGTTTATCTTTCAGGTCAAAACCCAACCTTAAATCTCTTTCCACAGCAAAAAAAAAAAAATTACAAGAAAATTAATTCTTTCTCAGTCGAGTCTGTCAGTTCCTTAAGGATTTTCCTAAAACTTTTGGTATCTAGCCACTGACCCCAAACTTCTTCAGGATTTGACCATAACCTACTACTACGTTATAGGCAAGATACATTTAGGGTGACCTCTTCTTGATTTTGACCTGAGCTTTGACAGAGCTTCGCTTTACTGTAACAAGCAGTACCAATATCTGACTAGCTATTGGCACATCCAACCTCAGCCCTGTTAGATCCCAGCTACTGTGAGCAGATAAAGATGGAGATAGGGTGGAATTTATGCGATGGCAGCTTCCTTCCTGCTGAAAAAACCTATTTCCTGGGTTGCTTAAAAACACACGGGTAGGTTGCTAGCCTGTTACTGTAGAGATAATTCAGTTTGGGGAGTGAGCTGGACTCAGAGATTCATAGAACCATAGAACGGTTTAGGTTGGAACAGACCTTAAAGATCACCTAGTTCCAACCCCCCTTCCATGGGCAGGGACACCTTCCACTAGACCAGGTTGCTCAAAGCCCCATCCAGCCTGGCCTTCATTAATGAGTTTACTTCTTCCCTGCTTTAATCGTGCCAGAGCTTAAAGCAGGCCCGCTGGCTATGGCACAGCCGGCACGCTTACTAACGTAGACATGCAGGACATTTTAATGCGGACGGAAGGAGATTGCGATTGTCTTCTGTACAGCTAGCCAAAATCCTAATCAACAAGCTAGCAACAACAACCCGCTGGAACCCAGGAAGCCTGTCAGCCTCACACTTGCAGTCCCCAGGCTATCTAGGGATAATGAAATGGGCTGGTCGAAGAAAGCTAATCTCTTCTGCTTTCCCAAACGAGCCTGCTCCCTAATGAAAGCAGAAGCATTGGTGTAGGTGTGGTTCAGAAAGGAAGGGAAGAGAAGGGACGGGAAGGTAAGGCAAGGCAAGGCCAGGCAAGGCAGGGCAATAAGGGAGAATACTCGAAATCAATCACACCTCTCTGACAAAGAGCAAAAATATCTTACTTCCATATTTGTTCTTAAATAGACATCTTTGCCTTAAAAAAAATCACCTTTTTTCCCCCCCTCAAAATACCATTTAAAGATATGCTAAGCCAGAACTATTTCTTTCTCCAAATGCCTGTTTAAATGTTTATATACTTGCTATTTGTTAAAAAATGTGTTAGGATACCAAAGTTTCTAAACATGTTTTATCAAGTGAAGGGGATTTGAGACAAAACCAACTGGATTATGCTTGCATTTCTGTAGTTAGGGGAATAATATGTGTTGTTCCATCAATGTGTCCACTTTACATTATTCAGCACAAAGCTTTGTGAAATAAGAATCATGGGAATATCACAATATAAAGGAAAAAGGTACAAATAACAGCTTCATAAACTGAGAAATGTACATAAATAAATCATGTAGATGGGGGCAGTTTGCTTAGCTGGCAAGAAAAAAAAAATATGGAAAATCTGCTTGTTAAACAATAACCACAGAGTGTGCTTTTATGATGTTTTTCACCACAGTAATTCATATTAGAGATAGAAGCAGTTGCATGTTAAATAAAATCATTCAGCATTGTTCTCCTCACATTACAAAGAGCTGACTTATGTTGTTTTTAGATGCCTCCCATTAGAAAGTAAATATCCCTCTGATGTTATACATTTCAGAAAATTTAATAAAGATGAACTGTAAATAAAGTCGCAGGGAGATTTCAGACAGTTTTATTAGCAGATTGTTGAAAAGAAAAGAAAATTAAATACAATAACAGTAAACGTGGTTCTCACATTGAAACCAGGCTCAAATAACTAGGCTACCATAGAAAAATTTCCAATTCTTGCATTATGATGTAAAAACAGATTTTTGTACAGATTTTGTACAACAAAATTCGTAATAACCTTTTTTCATTTTTAGAAAACTTTAAATATATAGATAAAAATAGACAATTTTCATAGGTCCTACATGAAGATGAGTATGTTCTGTTCCAAGGGCTTGCATAGAGCGCAAATGTGGTTATAATATAGAACAACTAGACATTAATATCTTTAAGATTACAAAAGCATATAAACAATAACATGAGCACAACTTTTCTTCATAATCTATGCAAAAAAAAAAAAATCCAAATCAAAAAACCAAAAACAAAATACCAACCCAAAACCTGTATAACTAAAGAGGGGCAAAAAATTCAACTTACGGTAACATCTCATGGTCTGTAATATTTACACAGTTTTTAGCAAGATTCTTTCTAAACATCCAGCTTATAAATTGGTTCCCCCTTAATCCTTAACATTTCCATTTATGTACCAAGGCAAACACTGAGGCATTCCCAAAGGTCTTGAAAGTATATACTGTAAAACTACTAAACCTACTTACAGGTGACTCTATGCAAGGAGCAGAGCAATGGTAGATGCTACTACATATTTCAGTTGTAGGCTTTTAATTCTCTTTCAGATATGAATGATTCAAAAGCTTGCCACAAGTCCATCTAACTTTACAGCTGTTAACCCTTTAAAGACTGCATATGAAAAAACTGGAGTACAGAATCCCATATGTGTTCAAGCAACTATGAAAATTATGAAAGAACCATGGTTAGAAAATAATACCACTACAAAGTATTAGGTAACAATATTTAATGAAAAATATTGCTCAATATTTCTTTAAAAAAAATTACCGTGATGTGAACTTGTATATACATCTTTCTATTGTTAAAAAAGGATTGTGGTGGAGTAAATATGAACCGCACAAAATAAATGTGTACCAGTATTGCAAGGAAGACCTACAAACTATAGAAGCTCAGTGCCAGAGTTTACAAAACATTAGAATTTTTTTTTTTTGACAAAATAATATTAATATCCAATCAGAACTATTTTTAAAGAAATATTTGCTTTAAGTTAGGCATCTTAGACATTTAAGGTTTTGATATGTTTCCATGTAATAAATAATATTTTATATGCATAAAACATTAGATGAAGAAAGCATAATCACAAAACTTACAGTAATAGCACTGATTCACAAAATCAGTCTTTAAAGGGGTAACCCAAAAGTACGCAAAGCAAAGAACATAATTTTCAGTAATGTAATAAGCACTGTGTTGCAGCTTACTTCCAGTTATCAGCACAAAGGTGAAAACACATATTGTAGCTTTCATAAAGACAGTGAAAGTAACACATAACCACCCATCCCTAAGACAAGGTGGGAGGGACAATAGACTTCAACTGTTATCACTCAGTTCTACGTGGAATTGGACTGATACACCAAGTGTTTGTTAGGTTTTCTTTTTTTAGCAACATTGACGTAATATGACATTAACATATAAAAATATTTCTGGCATTTTGACTTGCTGCTCAGCCACAGTCCATTCTTAAAAGTGCACTAATCAGGGCACTAACCAGGGCTCAATATACAAATAAAAGTGGCTGATACAGAATTCTGACTTGTTACCAGATGCTTAAGATCTCATTCAGTAATACTGTGACTCCAGGACAAATATTTACATGCCTGCATGCGTTAAAACTAGAAAGGTGTCTTTCTGACCAACAGGGTGACAAAACAATATTATCTAAAATTTTCATTTCCTAAACTCTAGATTTCTACTGCATACATAATACCTTCCTTGTGTGATTTGTGTTATATACTGTACATGTGACCAACAGTTTGATAAGAAGCAAAGTCTTTTATTTCAGAAACCCCTGCCAGTTTACAATGAGAAATTATTACTCTTTTTATTGTATTTTTTTATTTTAGGAAAAGAGACTTTGTGAACAGTAAAACAGTTTGTTTACATTCAGCATTTCTTTTCACTTACACAAAATTCCATTTCACTTAATGTAGTCTAACATATATGTGTTGGTCTCTTGGAAAGCATGTGGAAAAAATGTCTTTAGAAGAAAACCCACGATCATAGTTTGAAAACTGAATGTATCAATTTTTTTTCTTTTACCTTTTTTTTTCTTTTTTTTTCTTTTTTTAAATAAGAATCCTTTTATGCCCTCTACAAGTTCATTTCTGAGCTGTCTTGCTGGTTTCGGTATGATATAACAGTCTGTAAGTGTACTTGGACACCGCTGGAAGGATCATTTGATGTGCTCAAATATCGAATCATCAGAGGAGGACAGAGTCTGCATTCCTTGAAAAAGGGAATACTCAGCCTTGTTCTGACCTGCCTGTAATTTTGGATACAATAGTCCGGCGCAGAGATGCAGATTTTCACTGTGAGAAGAGTGCTACTGTACATTTACAAACATTCTCTAGGTCTCCAGATTGAGCCACAGGAGATAACCAAAGGAGGACACTCTTGCAGAATTCTTTACATTTTTGAAGAACATTGATAAATGAAGTTGAGGAAGTTGGCTTGAAAACTCTTTGTTTCCACAGAACTCCTTACGAGCCAATGTCTTACTGCAAAGTTCTTTATCGTAGCACAGGTATCTTCAGCAGGAAAAATTCAATACATGACAGTAGTTTTCAAATAAAGTCTTCCATCTAAAACATGAAAAACAAAGATTTGTTTTATATATTTATATCTGCAATGAATCAAAAAAGAGGAAACAACCCACAAGATTTAAAACCTCAGTAGAAGTAGTAGAAGTAGTCGTCTCATAAATGTGTAAAATGCCACCTATAGTACTTGATGTTTAAAATAAAATAAAAAAAAAACAACAAACAAACAAACAAAAAAAAAAACAATCAAAGAATAAAACCTGAACAACACCATTGCAATTTCATCTGACAGTGGTCAAAATAACTCCACTAAAAAATACATGCACTTTGCAAGTTGTGAATACTGTAACATCTTCTAAAGCTTTAATATATGCTGCGCTCATATCAGTGCCAGGGCACTAGGAATGTAGGTGGAGCCTCTGTGCATGTGTTTTTACTGATATGCAAACTTAACTGAATAGTGCTGAACAGCAATTATTTCCTTCATGGTTGCAGAACAAAAATCTTCTTGCATGCAATCTTTAGTACTCCCATCACTAAAGGCATAGCTCATACTTCCTGATTTAGCTATGTTGTTAAATATACCATGTAATGTAACCATTGTGCACATTTGTAGCTATTTATATAGAACCCAGTATAGGATATTTAATCGGTATCAGTGAAGTATAGCCTCCTTCCCCCATAAATGAGATTAACTGAACAATTACTATGTTAAAGATGTAAGCACGTTTCTCTCAACGTTTTTTCCACCCAAGTGAGGAGCATATATTTAAGTGTGATGGAGATGGAACATGAGAAACAAGAAGCTCACCTAGCCAGTAATTGTTGATCTAGAAAAACTCAGAGACAACATTCTGCCATAACATATTTTCACCTAATTGACAAAAAATTAAAGCAATTTTTTTCTTCACTGGGGACATGAACATCTTATATGTATCCGTTCTCATAGCAATACAAAGATTTTTTTTTTTTTTTTAAGCAGGAAACAGACAGAAAAACTGGTACGTTCTTATTTTTTCTGTCCTGTAGGATAGAAAGCATTGCTCCCTTGTGATTAAAGCACATTATGAAGCATATTAATCCTCCGCAATGCATAATTACGAAACATTACTTATATTGTAGAATATAATGCATCTGGAAGCACAAGCTGTATCTCAACTTCTGAAGTCTGCATGAAACCCTTCTTTTGGTCCAAATGAAATCAGCAAATATTTATAAGATTTCAGAGGGTTTTGTTTCTGTTTTGGTTTTCTTAGTCTAACCTTTTTATTCCAAATCAGTCTTTAAAATTCCTATTAGACATACAGGAAATTGTGTGAGATAAATGTATATAAATGAGCGCTGAAATTTTTTAAATCCTTGGCTGTCATTGAAACGCGCGACATCACTTCCACAAGCTTACTGTAACTGTTGAGAGAAAGAGAAGTTTAACTAGAAAGCAGAAAAATGTATATCACATACAGCTGTAAAAATTCATCCTGTCTGCACCCCCCTTCCCAATTTTTATTGTCTAGTTTCTTTCAGAACTCCTGGGGAAAAAAGGAGAACGTAGAATCCCTCACTGTGTCGCAGTGAGTCTTATCTAGTGTGCCTCTGGTTTTCCTTTTCCACCACTAGTTTTCTTTTGCAAGCTTCTGGGGTGTACCCCCTTTCGCTACTTTCTCCCTGGTCTTTACATTTTCCTGCTCCTTTTCCCTACTTTTTGAGATTCCTAGCTTTTTTTGGCAGAGTAGAAGATAGCTTTCCCACAACTTGGAGTGCTTCCACTCTGAACCCTTTCCACATTCTCTTTGCTCGGTATGGTCTTTGTGCACCGAAGAGAGACAAAAGGAAACTGAGTAAGGCCTTAACTTAAAGACTTCATATTCTTCTTTGATGCATGAAAAGCAACCAAAACGCTTATGGGAATTCAGAAGAGAAAGAAGGAACCTCTGAAATGGAGCTTGGTAAAACTGAAGACCTGGTAAACCATCTCAAAAGAAAACCCTCAGGTACAGGATAGCCATAGCTACTACTGGCTATAGCTGCACGCAATTCTCCCAAACATATTGAATAAACACAATAGACATTTACAGCACTAAAGCTGTCTGGATACCTCTGTAGGAGAATTACTCTGCACATATACCGGCACTTTGGCTATCCTAAATGCACACTTGCTAATGAGTGCTATGCATAATTCCCACACCTAAACATTAAGATAACCTACAGTCAGTAACCTGCATTTTATTTTACTATGTTAGGTCTCCATATACCTTTTAAAATAAAATATTTATTAAAACATATTCTCAATTAAAAATACAGCTGTAAGAAGCGGAATCTTTGTAGCAGTCAACAAAAGATGAGCAATCTGCAGAGAACAGCAGTACATTTTCAAAAGTCAGCTCTATTTCAGACTGCTTAAGGACCCAATCTGGCAGTGAAGTCAATAGGAGGTTTTTCACTTTTAATGGAAGACACTACCAGATCCTTTGTTCTGTACCCACAGACAATGAGCAATAACAGAAATGGGCAGCTGTACAAAGCATCTTCCTTACAAACTAAGAGGATATTTGTTTATATAGCTTAAAGACATTTATGATGGATATATACAATAAGCATAAATCTTCCTGTTCATCAAATAACTGTATGGTGGACCATTAAAAGTGCAATTAAATCATCTGTATTGATAATGGACTTAAAATGCCATATAGAAATTCAGCAGCTGATCTAATATAATTGTTAGACTTATTGTAAAACAGATATATTCTCTATTAAGGTGTTTGACTAATTCCCCTAACATGTGGGAGAACACAGCAAGCATTAGACACACCAACTTTAAAATAAAACCTGCCATGTTATGATATAGATAAAGCAATTCCGTGATTAAGTAATACTTAGTAAGAGCTCAAAAGTTGCTAAGAATTGTAAAGTATTTCCTTTATTTTCTCAAGATTAGTCATGAAAGAATGCGGTGCAAAATTAGTATCCTTTTCTTTAGAACCTACAGTGCCAACAAACAAAAAAAAATCACAGTATCTGTGGAACTGCCCACTACCCTCTCAAATCCTGAGTTTAGAAGAAGATGAAAACAGTCTTTCTTTAGGCTTTATACTTTTTTTCCAGCATGCTCCTGTGTGTAGCTGAGAAGTTCATGTAGCCCCTCATGAAGAACGTACACCAGGCAAATAGGACCGCACTTCAGAAGTATGAAGACTTCAAACCATGCTAAGAAAACCAGAGGTAACTCACAGCTCTGCAGAGGAATGATAACCTCGCATCACAGTGTGGTGACCAAATACAATACCTATATCTGATTGCTGTCCCTTTTCCTTTTCAGACTCTCCCTGACCGTTTCTTTCTCAATTCTCACTGTTCAAAGGTTATTCCGAAATGACTGGAACTTCTCAATGTTGTTGTCAAAGCCACCTGAATCACTTTGCCTCTAGGTGTAGCCAGTGCTCCTGTCTGAATACTAGTGGAGCATTACCACTGATAGGTCTTCATGATTTCAAGGTTAAAATCACAAACAAAACCTACAAACCCTGAGGGTGACCAGTGATCAGCAAATCAAGCAAGCTCATCCTTTGTAACTCAATGTGAAAATGCCACTACTCCTAAATCCCAACTCACGAGTGTGCCTTTGCTTCCTGCCTCCTGATAAGCTTTTAAGTTATATATGCATGTGGCATTATTTTCTGTTGTTGACAAAAGCAGAATTTGTCTATCTGCATAACAAATATGGAATATACTATTCACACATAGATATATGTACACAAACATATACTACACACACACACACAGAGCTTTCTCTAAAAGTGTTTACAACGTTGGAGTATATTTTTAGCCTACTGAAAATGCTTGATATGTGATAGTTTCCCAAATTTACATATTGTTGTATACAACATAAATACATACAACTTCCTTTCACTCCTAGGAAGTCACGCAAAACCACAAACCGGGAAAATACTGCTAAATTTCTGAATAGAACTGTGCGCGATTAGCAAATTGTCATCTGTTTTAATTGCTCTTTTGCAAATGGCAGTGTTCAGCAAGATCACACAAGCTCATGCTAGCAACTCAAACTGAAAACGCCACTACTCCTAAATCTCATTTGTTTTTGTCTGTGGACTGATATGACAGAAATTCTAGCCAGAGTGAGGGAGTATTTTTTTTAGATCAACCCTTTTTAATTAAGACTCATCTTGAAGTTTTTGAGTGAACGTGCCCAAATAGTTAAAAGGTCATAAATGTTATAAAAAACAAACAAATGGAACTGACACAAAAGTTTGCAATGCTGAAACAAATCATATGCCTTGAAATGCATTCCCACAGAGATATCAGCTGGGGAATGATTCACACTAGCGTTCTGTGGGCAGCTTGTAGTAAGTATCTCTATAGGCTTATACTCTATCTCTATAGTAAGTATCTCTATTTTCTGAGATAAAAACGTAAACCCATTCCAATATTATTCCTATTAATATGCCTCTTTGTAAAGTGACAAAAAACTACAGTGAAATGTTAAGATTGGTCTTAGGTTGCATAGGAAATAAATCATCCATTAGATGGTAATGTGCGTATTTCTGCCACTCAGTGCAAGTCACACTGGGGTTGTTTGCCATCCAAACATATCATATTTAGTTTGTATTCTGAGGACTGCTTTACAAATAAACATAACAAAAGTGATCATCGTGACTATCATAAGAGCATACTGCAGTCTTCGGTTTATGAAAATCTGTAAATCAACATCAAAGGTGTGGTGTCACACCTGAATTCAGCCAATTCCTATCATAGAAAAGCCTACTGAGGAAATCTCTGCTTGGTAATAGTATAAAGTGTTTCCTATAGTTAGGAGCTCTGGGGAGGAAAACAACCAGCCGACCAACCAAACAACCAAAAA
This sequence comes from Vanellus vanellus, assembly GCF_965231255.1. Classification (NCBI taxonomy): domain Eukaryota; kingdom Metazoa; phylum Chordata; class Aves; order Charadriiformes; family Charadriidae; genus Vanellus; species Vanellus vanellus. The sequence continues at coordinate 178,221,285 of NC_138905.1, read as the reverse complement.
GATACAGTAGCACGTCACAGAGAGCTAGTAAGAAACCCACAGAGTCCAGGTTAAAAAGGTAAAAAAGGGAAAAAAATAATGTATGAGAAGGAAAATGAATGATGAGATCAGCAATCTCAGTGGGAGCTTTGGAAAGTTAGGATGTCAGGGTTTGGATAATTTCTTTTTAATTTATTAGTAGTTGTTATTTTTTACGATAGTAATTTGTGAGCTGTAGAATAATAAATGCCAACCCATAATCCAGGAACCCTTACACCAAAGTAGCCCCAATTTTAGTCACTAGAGTTCCTAACTACAGTTAATATAATTTTGTCAAATATGCACAGGCCAGTGATATAAGCCGATCTTCACTCAAAACGGGTCTTAGGATATTTGAATGGTAGATCTATTCATCTCTTTGTGCTTTCAAAGTAAAGAACACCTACTTTATGTTGATTTCTCTTTCATTAACAAGAACACAACTGAACAAGTGAGGACAAGAACTGTATTCCCAACTCTGACTCTTAAATGATCTGTGATTTCACTTTTATGTTTTTCTGTTTTCTTTTTTAACCTTTCTCTCTTTCTTCCCCTTCTCTTTGTAGGTAACAGAGATTCCATGCACTGGTGGTTTCTCAGTTTCTTTTCTTGGCCTTAGCAAGGTACAGCAGTGTCAGCTGAGATCTCTAAGGACTATGTTAGCACAAGTAACAAAAAAACCCACCACCAACAACAAAAAACCCATGTGCACATATTTATTTAATTGAAACTATAGGTTCCTGCTCATAAAGATCCATTTGAAGTCCATCTCTACAGCCGGTGACTGGTCTGACCTGAGCTTAGAGTCCTCTTTTAAAATCACATATTGCAACAAAAAATCCCCAGGACTGCTCCATGTGTTCACTAAAGGCAGCAGACTTGGTACTGAAATTCAGTGCATACAAACTGTTGTCACACCCTACAGCCATTAAGAACTGCTAACTTCAGGACTAGCAAGCTGAGGCAGTTATGAAGCATTTCTGACTCTCTATACAAGAAAATATTGGACCAGTACTGTGTAATATCTTCATCAATGACATAGACTGTGAGCTCGAGTGCACCCTCAGCAAGTTTGTAGAGGACACCAAGCTGAGACGTGCGGTTGACATGCCTCAGGGATGGGATGCCATCCAAGGCACCTGGACAAGCTTGAGAAGTGAGTGCATTTGAACCTCATGAGGTTCAACAAGGCCCAGGGGAAGATCCTGCACCTGGGTCGGGGCAAATCCCCAGTATCCACATAGGCTGAGGGATGAAAGGATTGAGAGCAGCCCCGAGGAGAAGGACTTTGGGGTACCGGTGGATGAAAAGCTGGACATGAGCTGACAATGTGTGATCACAGCTCAGAAGGCCAACCATACCCTGGCCTGCATCAAAAGCGTGGCCAGCAGGTCGAGGGAGGTGATTTTGCCCCTCTACTCCACTGTGGTGAGACTTCACCTGGAGTACTACATCCAGCTCTGGAGCCCTCAGCACAGCAAAGACATGGACCTGTTGGAGTGGGTCCAGAGGAAGGCCACAAAAATGATCAGAGGGCTGGAGCACCTCTCCTGTGAGGACAGGCTGAGAGAGTTTGGGTTGTTGAGCCTAGAGAAGAGAAAGCTCCACAGAGAGCTTATTGTGGCCTTTCTGTACTTAAAGGGGGCCTACAGGAAAGATGGGGACAAACATTTAGCAGGGCCTGTTGCAATAGGACAAGGGGTAAAAGTTTTAAAACAAAAGAGGTTAGACTTAGATTAGATGACCTTTAAAGGTCCCTTCTAACCCGAACTATTCTATGATTCTATGAAAAGATGGCGTGGCAAGCAAATGAAATAAATTGTGAGTTAGTGTAACATATATTTTGTAACTTAAGAATCATTACAGCTCTTTTCCTCAACGTTTTATGTTAGAATATTAGAGCGAAAAATATTATGTTCCACCCTCAGTCCAACAGGTTAAAAGAAATAAAATATTTCTGACACTAAATGGGGCTACTTTTACCTAAATAAAAGCTGCTCATTTGTGCTAAAGAACATAATAAATTGTGTTTCCTGTTAGGAAGTAGCTTTATTGAAAATGGCAGCTATTTTCTCAGAAGTTATTTCCAGGCACCTGTAATCTAATGAGGTTTGTCCCTTTCAAAGAACAGTTGTACGTGCATGCCCGAATGCACACAACCTCTTCAGCCCAGAGCTGATAAAAGCATCTGCAAGCCATAGCTCAAGCACATTTAAATTATATAACTGGTTGGTTTATTTGTTTTAATAAGATGGGGCAAATGTGAATCACAGTGTACTTCTAACCTTTCATTCAACCTGATGTTTTAATCATTTGGAGGAAGAGAAACAAAACAAAAGAAAGGGATGGCAAACAAATGGTAATGATTCATGTGATATTTGATAAGACAGCAACGGGAAGTCAAAATAAAAGCAAGCATATTGTGACAGATGGAAGGGATCTTAGTCAAATTGTAACCCTTCTTCGAAAAACTTAGAGGAAGCAACTAATTAAGGATGGAATCTATTTTTGGATACTCTTCATATATTTTGTTCAAGATCGAGACAAAAGAGGATTTATTTTCCAGCAAAGCACGAAGATAAAAATGGGTGTCTAATTTTTTAATCATGGGAAACTCATGAGGCTGATTCTTTTTCAGAGTTTGCGACTGAGAACATAAACCCCGGGCTTTGTAAAATGCAGTCATGAAATCAACTGAACATAACTTTCCATAATTTTCCTTATAAAATGCAAAACAACATGTTGTGAGGGGAAAAGACTCCTCCCGGTGTATGAGGTTAATCAGAACGCTGAAGCTTTGCAACTTGACTCTGAAAAGGAGGGTCAGAGGGATCTGTGCTGTCCTGACATTGTTACTGATAGCAAAAGTAGATCACGTATTGGGAAAATAGATGGATCCACTGCCCTCTTCCCAAGTAGAATTAGAGCAGAGTACAGGAGATGTAGGAAAGCAGGCTCAACTGTTGAGGCTTTGAAATTTGAGCAATTTGTTCTCTTAAAAAAGTGCTTAGCCAGTTTTTATGCAAAGATGGGTGATTTCCCACTGCATGTTCAATAAACTCATGCAAATATGAAGTATGTAAACATATTTGGCCAAACACTATCCTAGTTTGCCCTTTGTATAACATCAATAAATTAGTTTCAAATTTGCATATTGTTATTAATCATACACCTTTCATTTCTCTACTTAACATTCATGTACAAATATATTTGTGTTAATACTCACCGCAAATATTCAGGAGACTGAGATGTTCATGTCTTTCTTTTTAAAATAACAATTTATACTTAGGAGATTTTAATTCTACCTCTGAGTTTCCAGGCATAAAAGTAAAACATGGATATATGAAAAAGAGTGTCTAAATACTTTTTTTTCCAGTTATTTTAACTATTGAACTGTCAGGATCTTCTTTCAGTAATTTTATCATGTGTTTTAAACATGAATATATGTTTTCATTATATCACTGAATACCGTGGGAGCAAGCTAAAGGTCAGCAATCTGGTCTTGAGTACACTAACAAAGCGATGGACTACCTGAATATGTCACCTTCTATTATTTAAAGATCGTATAGAACACACAGAGCTTGCCATTTTGAGCAATGAAGAGATTGAACTGGCAAGGTGAGAAATTCTTTGAAAGAAATAGGTTTAAAAAAGCGCACTGTCTTGTATTTTTGCCTTATGAACTTAGCAACCCTTTTTCTATTTGTATAAATAGAACAAAAGCATATCCAAAAAAAAGACAACAGAACTGATTACTTAAAAGCACTGAACCTGAGTCACTAAGGCATTGTATTGTGTCACTTCTGTTCATTAAAAAAAATAATAAAATAATTAAAAAAAAAAAAACAGAGAAAAAACAAAACACCTTCAACCGAAGAATCATGTGGAAAAGTTATTAAAGGATGAAGTCACAGCTAAATACGATCAGCTTGTGAGCTTCCACAGCTCATTGTGTTCAGTGCTGTTTGTAATACAGTGTGGATAATTCTTGTGCTGAACAATCTGTCCTGCATTAAACAGTTTTAAATTCTGCAAAAAGGTGTGCTTTATTTGCTATTGTATTTTCAAAAACATAAACAACCTTTTTTTTAACTATCTTTTTAGCAAGCCAATCAACAAGCAACCTTGGATCTGATAGTATTGCAAAAAAGTTGATTTAAGTATTGGAATGCGGTTTCTGCCTAACACCTTTTTTTTCTTGCAAAGTCTTGATGAAAACATAAATTACTATTCATCTTTTTAGTCTGATTGCTCTTCTTTCCACTTTTCTTCTCAATTTTGCCTCCTTTTTTAGTGCTTTGCTCAAATGATCACTTTTTACTCTAAACATCATCACCAAAGTAATCTTAAATACAAAATTTCAATCATAAAGGTAATCTTCAGACAGGCTTAAAAAAATAATTATTTTTCTCTCTGAAGAGGAAAAAATGATCATAAAATGAAATCTGAATAAAGTACAATAGAATACGGTGTGTTGGAGCTTTCAGCAGTTTTTGCCTCTGAGTTGAGATCAAATTACAGAAAATATCTACGCAAAATCATATGCACATTAGTAGTTCTCAAAAACTACCCTCCATACGCACACGCACAGAAACACACACAGAGATCCTTTCCATCACTGAATTAGAAGCCAATAGTATTAGTGTGATATGTGTGTTTACGATTACAGATCGCATAATAAAGTGTGGATTGGTAAAGATCTTTCATGAAAGTCTGGAAAAGGTAACATGGGCCATGATTTTTCTACTAGGAATAGTTGTGGCCATGGTTAGTACTATTGTTTCCATCACCAGACAGTGTGATGTATTTTTCCTTCAGCATATACAAACCATTTATGAAGATGAGCTCTTCTAAAGTATTTTCTAGAGCTTTCGCCCAGACTACTTTTTAAAACACAAGGACAGACTTACCTAATACCTAGTCCTACGCAGAGCATCTCTTCTAATTCACAGAATCCCTAACCTACCTCACTGTCCTCTACAAGCTACTACTTTTCTAAACAAATAACTTCCATTTGATGTAATACCCCAGTAACTAAAAGGCAGCCTCGTGTTTTGTTGGTTTGAGATTAGACTTAAACACCACAATTAATACAAGAGTATGATCTGGCTTTTCCATCATCTCGGTTACTGAGATGTCATTTCAAATGCTGCAAAGGTTACCGGAAAATAGAGGCCATTTAAAGAAAGCATTTAGCTTTACTACTTACATTAGCCCGCATATATCAATTCTGGGCTGTGTGGAATCCTATTCTAATATCAATATCACATTTTTCTTTAATACCCAACCACCTTTGTTCTCATCTGTGTGCTAAAACGGAGTAACAGCCCAATGCAAAACACGAAGAAATAGTCACATGCAGAACAGGAAGGAATGAGGCTGTAAAACAGATAGATTGCACAGCGGCAAGCTTATGGAAAATCTATTAAGGATGCATGGGATGTCAAAACATATGCAATATAAGCTTGCTGCTTTTAGGTATTTTGTATGAAGGCAAGCTTATGGAAGACAATGGCACCAAGCAGTCAGCTCCAGAACAAGAGTCAGGGTGACAGAAACCACACCAGAAGTCATGCCCTAAGAAACGAGCGATGAACAGAAGTCATACATAATCCTTCCTACCACACAGAAATATGAATAGACCTTAATGGAGTTCCCGGGGCTTAGCATGAACGACGCAAATACAAAACTGAAAAAAAAACGAACAGCTCCTGTTAAATCTGAGAAAGACTTCAAGCTGAAAGAATTATATGGGGTTTAACCCAGTAGTCAGCTATCAAGCAGTCCTTAAGCAAAATGCTTTTGTTCCTATAAGGAATGAAAAATACTAGCATTTTAAATTACAAGGGAACTTTGTTTCTGTGAAAAGTGCTAATACTGACCCAGGTAGATTGTTTTTCAATTCATAATTCAAGCTAGTTTCCCTAACTGGCTGTAAACTTCTATCTTGGGCATATCTTCATAGATGTATTGAAGTATTGCGGTGACAAGCCAACCTTTCCCATTCCCTCTCAGTGGTAACATAATTTCAGATAGGTATTTCAAAATTATTATTCTACCCTCCCAGGAAAAACCCAATTAGCCTTAGGGCCAGGTGGTTTGAATTTGGCACCACTCTGTGTCTTCGCCAATAGAGATTCCTCAGAAAAAACAGCATGTCATGACAGACTGTGTCCTGGATGCACCCCACTACAGAAATCCCAGACCATATGGAAGCAGCATGCTTTCCCAGAGAGAACTTAGCACCATGGTCCATCATCAAAAAGTAAGCAAGAGAAAACAGAATGGCTAAATTAAACCACAGAGCAGTCTTAACCAGTGACTCTGGGATCCAGTGACTACCTTGGAGTCAGAAGAAATGAACTGTGCAGAATATCTGAAGTGTAAAATTTTCTTGCTTGGAAGTGTGATTATGTCAAGACAGAGGAAATGAAAAATGTTAATTCATGGCTGCTTTTCTCTCCCCTAACTTTCTACTTACACTGTTTATTCTCAGTAGCAACATATTAAAGGCATTGTACAAGTCACTTGCAAGACCTCTCCTGGAACAGCGTTCAGGATGTTGGTTACCCATGCTCAAGGTGAATTTAAACTGGAATAATTTCAGAACAGGCTACTAGTATAATACAAGGAATAGAGTCCACAACATGAAAATAAAATTAATTGATATGCTCATCATAGAAAAGCAACCGATTATTCCTTGTATATGCAGTAAATAGTAAAAAGAGATACAAACCAGCTCTGTTTTCTATTGCAAGGAACTCGGTTCTGGTGTAGCCTTCCAAGATAAGAGATGTATTAAAATGGTCTTTAAGATGGTATTTGCGATACAATAGCTTGCAAATGCAGATTTTAAAGCCCATCTAGTCCTATCCCTAATGTTGTGACATTTTAGTAGGACGAGAGGTAAGCACTGAGTATATGTTGAATATATCTACTGAATATCTGGTCTAGCAAAATAGACTTGGCTATAAAGTTAATTTTAGCTGGAGGACCTGAGAGACTCATAGGCTTTGCAAGCATACAAAAAGACCTACAGGGAAACCTTAGTTGTTAATTCCTAAAATTAGGACTTTTTTGTGGACTGAATGTTTAAGATCAAGCTCTGGAACTATTGCCCATTTGGAACTGGAATAGAACCGATTTCTGCAAGTTTTAATAGCGTTTTAGCATTTCAATATTTTAGCATTGGGAACCAGATTGCTTAGGATGGCATAGTTACTGCTGCGATAGTAACTGTGATCGTCATAACAAATTTGATGATAAGGTTGAAAATGGAAGTGATCCTCCAGTCAATTATACTACTTTTATGATGCTTCCAGTATTTCCACAGAAGCCAGGGAGTCTGATCCAACCACAATATTTTAATGTTCAATTCATCAATGTGCAAACATACTGTGCTCTCTTCAATGGCTACGAGTGTATATCTTTGAGTCAGAGTGTAAAGCTAAAAATGAGAGCAAATTATAGCTGCTTTTTATTTTATGTTTGTATTCAATATAGCTTGATTACTTGAAAGGACTTGTAGCCAGCATATTGCAGTATGAAACAATATCATGAAAAATACATGTCTTTTAATGCAAGGGTTGCAGCGACAGTTTGTCACAGGCAAAATCTGCAGAATCAACTAAGAGACTAAATAAACAAGTCAAAACTTGAATTATCTAACATAGCATTGTGTATTTTTAACAATCTCTATTCTAATTTCATGCACGTAAACCAGCACGGTGAATATTTTGGTCCTGACTTCATAACACTTTGTTTCCAAGGCCAGCTGTAGCACTTTGTGATCCATCCTTTCTAACGTCCATGACAAAACACACTATTATGCTATTGCTGCTTTTCCTAAGCTATTAGAGGCTGCATCACTTTTAAAAAATAAGGCTGACAAGAATATAATAGAAAAAATGTTCCTTTTACCATTACTGATACACACTTTGTGTTTCTCAACTAGGAAAAACAAAATGACATCACATTATCGTTATATATGCTGCTGTCTCCCAGGATGTCCTTCAGGTGTTATGGAACCTTACAATGACCAAAATACTTCCTGTGAAGGGTTGAAAAGCTAAAGATTTCTTTTTAAAGCTAGCAGTCTATTCTATAGAATAGATTTTCCTTTTTACAAGCCAGCTGGCAGTTCACTGGAAGAATACTTATTATAGATATATGCTGACAGCAAATTTTAGCTATAGATGGAACGTGATGCTGGCTAAGTATTCCTTCCAAAAGTGTTAATTTTAGTTCCACTTCCTTTATACTTACTGTTCTTAGTTGATTTATTTCTTTTCTTTTTTTTTCTTTCATAGGAACTTGAGATACTAATAGAGATGGGTCAAGTTCCAAATCAAATCCATGGGAAAGCTGAATGCTTGAATTATACAAAGCCTAAATTGTTTTATGTTATCATTCTTAATTATATCAATATAAAAATAACCACTGCTAGCAAAAGTTATTTTTAGAATTAAAATAGTTTTGGCACAGTAATTGGTTGCTTTGCTGGTTTACAATGAAGCATTTATATGAATATTGCAGACATATTAAGAATTTGTTTATCTTAAAATAAAATACTATAAATATTTCCTATTTCTGAAGGACGTAAGAATCTTGTGTCTTTTTTTTTTATCATACTGGCAAAGAGAGAAAGGACGAAACCTAAAATCTTTGGCCACTTTAAAATTAAACCATCAGACCCTCAGCTAGTTTAAATTAATATAGCTTTATTAATGGCCAGGGTATCTTTTTTTTCTCCTTTTTTTTAACTGATGTAAGCATAATAGAGCAATTGAGTCGGAGCGATACTTTAGGAAGGAGGTTGCCTTCTTAACTCTTAACACTGTTCAAAGGGCTGCTTGCCTATTACAATCTCACCATACAGCTTTATTTACATTTTAAGTTTAACTGCTTGTTTGCCTCTTGAATATATTAAATGAATGTTGAACTCTCATTCTTCTTAACAGGACTTCTGACCCCAGGGTTAGTTTAGGATTATAAAAGAGAGATTGTCACCTATTACACCGAAATGCTGCCACTCGGTAATATACCACTTTTGATCTAACACAGAATAATTGAGGTAAGTCATTCTATTAAATTTTTCTTATACGAAAATCCAGGCAGGCTGCCTTTACACAAAACTATGGCTATCAAGTATTTCCTCGCTAAATCCCATAAAATAATTTTCCACCTATTTCCCTGTTCTAGATTTGAAACGAACTGTAATTAGTTGATAATAGTTGTAAATTGCTGTATCTCGCATCACCTCTCTTTGCCACTTTTTAATGCCTGGGATTCTGATCAGTCACCAAAGACAATATAAAAGCAGAAGTTAATAACATAACTGAACTTCTATTGTGCCTTTCATCCAGGATCCAGAACACTTTACAAACGTTAATTAAGTTTCACAACGCCCTTGTGAGATACCAAAGCATCGGTGCTGCCATCAAGAAATCAGTAGATAAAGACTGCATAAAGATTTGGTTCTGGCTTCAGGCACTGGTTGAAAATGCACTGAAGCATGCAAAATGAGCTATTCCTTTACCATATCACTCACTAGCAAAACAGCAGACCTAAAGCATATAAGCAACCCAAACAAATGCTACCAGTTTAATCGTGAGATTGATATTATCCACTTAGATTCTTTGTCTGCTGCAAAATGTGAAATGAGCAAAGACAGTGACCCCTTAGCGTATACTTCTTGTGACTGTGCCATGTGCTACATTTACCCTTCGCAATTAGACTATCTTGGAGTAAAATTACAACCCCAGCTATAAAACTGATTTATGCTACGGAAAAAAATAATATCCATAAACAAGAAGAAAAAAACCCAACAATGAAAAATATTGCTTTCTCAACTCCAGAAACTGCATTTAGCATTTCTGGAATGTGACTGAGTTTACTAAATTTGTTTGCAGAGGTCTACACCAGGGTACTCTAGTTATGCTCCTTCCATAGACAAAGCAGGAATGTAGATACCTCCTTTATGAAGTAATGATCTGTATTGTAGACGTTTCTCTCCACTCCCTCCAGAGAAGGTTGAGGCTGACAAGCACAAATGTAGACGTCTACGTTGTAGACTTCCATGCTTTGCCAGGTTAATTCCAGCCCATGTCTTGTTTGCAAGCAAAACTACATTTAAATGGAGAAACGTTTACTAGCTGTCCATTACAAATCAGTAATGATATAGGAACACAGTTACAGTAATATAGTGTAATAATATTAGTAAAACGATACCATTTTCCTTTCTAGAGTTCTGTGATACTTCATCTACCTCTTTTTCTGTATCTCAATTTCTGTCTACTTTTGTACTTATTTCAGAGTTTTTGGAATGCTTCTTTAGACTCGTTTCATGCGTTATGCCTCACACAGTAGCATCCAATTGAAATAAAGGCTGCAAAGCTCCAGGATTAATGCAGAATTCAAGTTATCCTTTCTACATTTGAGGGTCATGCTTTACGGAACTTTCAGTACTGTACAGTATGGAAACATTACGGAATTACAGCAAGCACAAAAGAAATTGTCAGGCATGGACATTTTTCCAGAAGTGCTGCACAATTACTCATTGCCAACATCAGTAGTTACAAGAAGTGACTGAAATGCAGCTGCTCGGAGTGTGTTTACTGTCACAAGTGATGTTGGAATTCTGAGGCAAGCAAAAAGGAAAATACACAACAGATGAGATTCATCACAGTAACTTCAGGCACCTACACTGTAAATAGCTGCACCTGAACCAGTTTTGTAGACTCCCTTTATAATCAATGAAGAAACTTGGGAGGTATTATTCATTTTCTTCAAAGGCAGAGATGTGTCTATTACTCTTCATTGACTTTAATAGGAGTCCAGCCAAATAGCTCAGATAAAGACATCTACCCCACAAACGTGTGAAGTGAAACATATCCCTCCCATTGATATTGTTTGGGTATTTTATGGATAATTACATTGCCTCAGCAGCTATTCCACAAGTTCCACGCCCTCATAATACACAGCAATATCTACACTGCCATTACGGTATCAGCAAAGTTCCACTATATCTTATCAGTTGAAAAAATTATAGGATAATGTAGTAAAGAATAGATGACTATATACGATCTTGATAGCTTAAATCTCCTGTTTCTTTTATACATTGAGTGCTGTATCTTAAAGCACTCTTAACCAGCTCCTACTTTTCTGTCTCTGCAGGGCTGGCTTTCTAAGGTATTAAATGTCTAAAATGAATTCAAACACATTAATGTGTTTATAAACTCCTTGTGCAAGGATTTAAGCACATGCAAGCATATTGAAAATGAGTACAAATCCCATCGTGCTGTTTCATTGTGCAAATATAGTTTCTTTGTATTCTAAATCCCCAATCATTTCCCTGTTTCAAGTATACTTTTATTATTCCAATAATATCGTACTTATCCTTGAAAAAAATGAAAATCCATTTCACAAATCTTACTATGCACAGTGTTAACATCCTGTATAGAAGCTATTTTATTTTAACCACACTTTTCTATTCTTTCTCCACAGACACTATTTCCAACAATATTGAGTAGCTGATACATTACCTTGGGATTCTAGGTGGTCCCCTTTTTAAGTAATAGCCTTCACCTTTGTCCCCGAAAAACTAATCATCGTCCTCTTACACCTATTCTTTTTACAGAAATAGCTTTCTGCAAAAAGTACTTCATTTCTTTTCATCTCCTCACACTTCCATATTCAAATTTTGCACCAAAATTTATTATTATTGATTTCTTTTTTTCTTTTTTGCACTGCATATTCTCATTCTGTATGTCTAGCTATTTTGGATACCATCTCAAAGTTGCTGATCACCGCAACCGGTCATTGAACTAGGTCCTCTGCCACTACCGTCCTTTGTAAGTGTTACTGTCATCAGTCTTACTCCAGGTTCTATCATTAAATGTCAGGCAGTAACTCACAAACTGTTTTTTCCTCAACTGTTCGTCTAGTAGAGTATAAACTAAGGCCATATCACGTACAAACTCCTGCAGTATTTTAAATTTTAACCTGCGATGTTAGGCTCTTTTTCTACACATAATATCTGTTCTAGAAAAGCTGTTATGTATCACAGGTGGACAATAATAAAAAATTCGAAAATGTTTACCTTGTCATCCCTACTTGCAAAATTAAAAAAAAAAAATAATCATCAATTAACATGAAATTGAAGCAATTTAAAACCCCTTGAAAACTTTTGGTAGAGGGTTTCTCAAATTTAAATGTTGCTGTTTTCAAAATGACACAGAACGTTCAATAATGTGTTTGTTTTTCAGATACTGTAGGTCTGAAGAGATTTTTTTGTATACTTCAATTATAAAAACATTTAAAACATACAAACTTGTGCAATTTTTATTTTAATGAAGATGAGAAGTTCATTAACGAAGATAAATATTTCATTAGATGTTAAATAAAACAAAGAGATTTTTTGGCTTCTCTCAGCACAAAATTCCTTTGAAAGATTAATTAATACATGCAAATTATGCAAATTAGACCCATGCAAATATTTTATGAAGACAATTAAGGGAACCATTAATTACTGCTTTTTTTGCTTCAGTGAGATTCATTCATTTAATTTTAATTTCACTTTAACTGTTTTGATGTATAATCTTGCAGCTAAGAACTTTATCTTTCCTAGTGGGTCACTTAAACTTATAAATTTCATCAAGTGAGCAGCAACAGAAATCTGTAAAGATATTCTCTGGGCTATGTTTAGTATCAAGAGAAATTTTTGACACAATGCACTCCTAGAAACTGCAAAACTGGAAGGGAATGTGAGCTCATTCTTGGACAAGGTTCAACTGCTGGAAAAGCAATTAATTTGCTTTGGCTGTGCTAATATAGGGGAATTAGAAAGTGTGACACAAGACAAATAGAAATAATTAGTTCTCCAAAATGATGTTCTCATTAATATGGTTTGAACAGTAGAAATAAAAAACATTATTGTGGCATGTCTGCATTCTGTCCCTAGCCACAGGAGGTAGAAAAATGCAAGATACAGCATTTTTTCACCTTTGTAGTTTGCATGGAGCTGGCATTTATTTTTATTTTTTATTGTAGGTTTTAAGAAAAGCAAACTGTGGACCTGATCCTGTTATCTCAAACCTACTGCACTTACATAAAGCATGAGGGATCCCTAGGATTCTAGACTGTTTTCTGCCTGTGAAAATATGAAACTATAAATATAAGTGACTAGGCTTTTTACAACAATACACTCAAGTTCCTAAATTGAAACTTTGATTTCAATATTGTTCATTTAAATCATATTTTATGATATGCAATACACAGGGTATGTGTTTATTCTGTACTTTAAGCTACTATAGCAGAAGATTGCCCTATCAAAAGAGTTTATGATAGCCTCTCCAAGCCTGATAACATAACAGAAGTTTTCTTTTTCCATAACATGAATACACATGCACACGTTTGACAAAGTATATAGAGGTGGACTTTCAGTTGCACTCGTTCTTAACACTTATAGCAGAACAAGCCAGGTTTTCTACAAGTAACGAAAATCACTAGCTGGTACTCTTCAAAAAACAGGCTGTTAAGAACATTTGCTCACTTACACTCTATATTTCATAGCTTGTTGTAGAATTAAGGGTAATGTAACACTATGTGGCCCTCTCAAAATATTAAACTCTTCTTTTTTCCTGGTAGGTGATATGTCTTCCAGCGGGTTACTAAGTTCTGATTGAAGGCACCTCCCTTTGAAAGTTTTGCTGTGTACGTATGTTCTATCTGAAATCAGATAATAAAGTGCAATGATTTGATTTAATTTATTTCTTCTTTCACTTAGGTGGCAAATGTACAGCACCTGACAGAAATTGAGATTTTTCTCTTTAAATACAACAAGGGGAGAGAAAATGTGGCCACGCCTAGCTTGATGGTTTTTGATAGATGATTACTGCCATTAAGAAAATTCTCAAGTGCAATTACCAGAGCCGTTTAGCAAAAATATCCAAGAAAATATCTAGAACTCACATTGTAATAATTCTCTATAAACAGAATCCTGTCTTCAGGGAAATTGTGGATGAAAGAAAATGTGATGAAGGACTTCGAGTTAAAACCCATGAAACTTTCCTATTCTTTGAACAGCCATTTATTCTTTAACAACATGCATATAATACTTCCATGTTCCTAATTTTGTTAGCATGTATCAGTTAAACACATGGTTAAATGACCAAAATATTTGCAAAATATCAGGAAGTACCTTCTTCCTTGACCATCAATTCTGTTGCTAGTCAGCTGTTTTTTGCAAATTTTTATTAATTGTGGCTGTCCTTAATGATTTCCTTCTAGCCAAATCTTAGAACTAGCACCCCATATCCTGCCTTTTAGACTTTTCTAGACTAGCCTTTGATAAAAGGTTTTTGGTATTCAAATACTGTTCTCCCTTTGTTAGGATCTTCTTATTCTCCATCCACACAGCTAATTTCTTTCTCGGTTTGATCTTTTTGGCTTCTCCCTCAACTTTCTGTTTTAGTATCTCAGGGCTGCGATCTTCCTCCCATTGTCTCCCTCTCCGTGCTTCATATCCGAGCAGTCTAATCCAAAACCAGAAATTCAGCTGCCATATCCATGTTGGCAATTGACACAGCCCTTTGTACTCCAGGTCTATTTCCTTTTGTCCAAACTAAAACTTCAGCCTGCTTTTCTGATTTTCTGTCTGAATGTTCAGCTGCTGTGACAATCTCAGGTTGGGAAAACAGAGCTGTTAATTGTTCATCCCTTCAGATTCCTCCTCCTCTTCCCCATTGCTACTGCTCTTAGTCACTATGAAACACTCTTTTCATCTTGTCTGTCAGTGAAGTTCAAAATTAAGGTATCCTGTTTGTTTTGTTACTTCTGACTCTTCATTACAACATAGTGTCTAAATCTCTTTTCATAAAAAGTCTCTGCCCCTCATCTTCCTATCCCTCTCTCTAGCTGTAAATTCACATGCTAATTTTCCTCCTATGTTACTCACTAAAGCTTACTTCTGTCTGAGTTGTATAAACAAATTCACATGGCAAAAAATATTTTCCTAGCCTGCCTCTTTGAATTGTCACTCCTTTTTAATTCCTTCACTGGCTCTTCCCTTTTCACTGGAAACACAGTACTTGAAAGGTTTTGCCTTACCCTTCACCTTGTTACTCCTTATCAAAGTGCTTCAAATTGGAGTGATGCTTCCAAACGCGCACCCTCGTAGTTCTTATCCCTATTGTTCTCCACAGTTAAGAAGACCCTCGTGTAATGTTCTCAAGACTAACTCACTACGATCCTTGAAATCCTACGTAGGATCCTTGATCCTACGCTTGAAATCCGGATTTGTAAGTGAGCCTGACAGCAAGACCTGAGATTGGGAATGGTACCTGAATCAGAAATGCAATCGGGAATATGGGTTCATGACCACATATAACTTCCCACATCAATCAAAGAAGTCATTTACCAGGACAGACACTAACATCTCAAAGTTGCCATCTCAGCCCAAACAATATTTGTGTATAGCTTTAAGGGAAATGACATTATTTAGCTATATTCCTTTACCAATTTTGGTTGACCTCGGTCATGAATGGGGACAGTAATTTCAAAAATGTGGTTGGGGTTATAGGTAGGGATGATCATAGCAAAAGACTGAATGAATACTATTGCACCATTGTTGGTGTAAGATGGGTTTACCTCATAGAAAAAATACACTGAATACTCTTCCACAGAAATGACTGGAAATTCCTTTGGTTCTAGCTGTTGCCATAGCATACTTGGGGACAGATTTGCATTTGATGACTCACATTTAATTAAATATTACATCTTCTTTGTGTTTGTGACCAAAACATCTAAAGGAAAGAATATAGTAATGCATGTGTGCTTAGTCTTCAGCTCCTGAAGTACAGGAAGCTGATTTTCACTTCCATGAGTAGAAAAGTATAGCAGATATCGAGCCCGTCTGTATACCAGGAAGCTGAAGGAAGAAATTCAATGGAGCTTTGGGGTTAGGAAGCTGGCAGAACCTACAAAAGTTAAATAATCCATTCCTCATTACATTAGCTTCAAACCTTTTAAATGTCATTATGCAAGGTATCTTAAGCTTAACAGAATCTAAAGTTTATGTCAGCTCTTTTTTACAAAAGCTGAACACAGAGTCAACTTCATATGTGCGGGGTAATCATATCAAATCAAGTAATAAACAATGCTAGGCAATGTTGTATTTTCAAAGCTGTGTTGCACGAAGAAAAGACTTGAAAAGACTTACACCAGGTGCACTTTGTCGTTACCCTGATATTCACAGAGGTCAGCCATCAGTCTGAGCATGAGCAGAGCAAGCACAGATGATGTGTTACATGTATTCTCTTAGCATGAAGTTTTGGCACATAAATCCTACTACCAATATTCAAGGGGGGAAATTCCATCTTGTTGCGCGTGTGTCTATGTAATGAGAGACCATGAAGGAAAATATAAAAGGGAGGGCAAAAACATGAAGAGCAGAATGAAAACTTTAGCTCTTGCAAGTCTTAAGTTCAGTCCCTGATCTACTACAGATTTCCGAGTTATCCATGATCAAGCTCCTTAGCCCCTCCATGATATAAAGAGAATTACTTTGTTCTGCATCACAGGAGTATTTTCTGATGCAAAGATGAAATCCATTAAAGATTGTAAAGTTGTTCAGATATTACAATGATAACATTTCTATGAGCTTTCCAGTTACTCTGACATAGCTCAAAATAATTTATCTGAGACAGACCACAAGGCTGCAAACTGGAATTAGTTAAATAAATAAATAATCTGTTTACTAAAACTTACATACATGAAGAAAAATCATAATAGATGAAGTATCCTCTGAAAGTAAATACCAGCAATTTAAGAGACTATTTTTGGACTAGCTAATTTTGGTAGATTTACAAAACTAGTGTTTTCTCATGAATAATCTGTCCTTTAACAGTTTCTCAGAACTATTATGCACAAACATGCTTTCCTTCAGCATGATGCCTGATTTTGTTTTCTCTTTCGAAATACATATTTACACTAGAAATTGAAAAGTGTTAGACACTCTTAATAAATGAATTCAGTTGAATATCTGCTAAAGACTGACTTTACTTCTTTAGCTATTTCTTCATGTGATTACTCTTGCAATCTTCATGGTGCAATTGAGCATTATTTTTTTTTTAACCAAAAAAATGGAAGCAGCTACGTGTCCTGGTTTGAGATTTTAATATTGAATGTAAAGATAGAATGCAAAGATGTTTCAAAGAACAGAGAAAGTACAAGAATATTCTAAGGCATATTAACAACGTCCTGAGCTGGCACATCCAGGTCAGCTCTCTACAGGGCCAAAGGGCTGCTATCTGAGACACGTGATAAAAAATATCGGATCTTTTTGAAAGTTAATGAGTTTGGGTTTCTTAAAAAAAAAAAAAAAAAAAAAATCAAAAACCCCACAACTTTTTTCCACATCTCACATTTTCATATCTCAGTTAAATGCTATGTAAAATACATATACAAGTCCACAGATAACAGGAGAGAAAGATCTAGAGAAATTACCCCATGAATATTTGTGTGTTTCCACTAAAAATGCTAGAAGAAAAGCGGCATAGTCCTCCCCTTTGGAAGTTAATAAATATCTTTGTATTCAAAATAAATAACAAGTTAAATTTCCATTTAATATAACCCAAGTCAAGAATGTAGTATGTTCAATGGTGTTCTAAATGAGCAAACAGGGCTTGATTCAACATTTGGTATGATTTGAGTCAGCCTTCATTATCCTGTGCGGTTTCCAGCTGCTCCTCCATAAACGCCTGGATCTTCCACGGGCATAATGAAACCTATGCAGATGTCTCAGATGGCCTGGAGCATCTCAAATGGACATCTACTTGTGGACAACCTAATCACTTTTTAAATAGTATAAGGATTAATGTTAAGATAAGACTATCTTAACTTATCTCTAAAAATCTCTTTTCAGAGTTTCAGGCATGCCAGGATGAGATGGGAAATTGATGATAACCTTCCTTGGTAGATTCTGTAACATTCAATGATTAGCTCTCACAGCTTGCTAAGAAATTTTCTTTCCTTCTTCTTTCAATGCAGGGGGTGGCTGACAGTCAAAAAGGGCTGCTGAACAGGATGGCCACTGTTCATATTTAATGTTTGAAATGGTTGAATTTGAAATTCAAGATCTTAAATCTAATCTGGATTTGATGTTTCTCTTTACCTAGAATCACAGAATCATAGAATGCTTTAGGTTGGAAGGGACCTTAAAGATCATCTAATTCCAATCCCTCTGCCATGGGCAGGGACACCTCCCACTAGACCAGGTTGCTCAAAGCCCCATCCAACCTGTCCTTGAACGCTTCCAGGGATGGAGCCTCCACAACTTCTCTGGGCAATTTGTTCCAGAGCCTTACCACCCTCCTACCCAAGCTGCAGTACCCTTCAGGCAGGAGAGACGCGGATCTCCTTGTCTAATAGATTTCCTCTTATTTGTGTTAAGAGGATAAAGTAAATCACCAGCTACTAGTTTGTACTAGTAGTTCTCTAAAGAACAGTACTTTTAGCAGAACTGCAATTACTGTTATTTTGGCATAAGAGTTGTCTACCTCATGCTTCACATGACAAGTCACAACAAGGGAAGCACAACCATTAGAAAAATTTCAAACCATTAAATATTTTGAGATCTGTTGAGAGTGAAGTCCTAATGATTTCATAGAAGAATGCAACACTAATATTGACAGATGAAGGTCTTTTATAAGGGGGACGATACACAAACATCAGGCATTTTTTAATCTCTGTAGTAGTTTGGAAACCAAATGTCAAGAAACAATATCTTCTTTATGACACACATTACAGCTGATGTGATGCCACTTTCCAGCACTTGTCTAAGAAGTAGTAAATGTGGCTGAGAGAAGAAAAAGAAAGAGGAAAAGGGACGGGTCTCTACACAGTGTAGAGGCAAACACCGATAAACAGCTGATCCAGCAGCTCCCCAACCAACCTGAAGAGGCACAGGATTATAGTTCAATTGTGAATGAACTAGAAATCCACTTTGTTTATATCGGCTTCATGATAGGCTACAGAAACACCATTTCACTGAAATGATGTTTTTGTTTTAATCAAATTTTCATCCTGGTTTAAAAAATGAAGTCTTTTAGTTCTTTCTACAGAAGTGAAGAAGTGATTTGTTTTTCAGCTGATGAGACTATGCTGGAAAAGTGTGTTTTACCAACCTGTTCAGGTTTCAGTTCCCTTCTGAGGGAGAAGATGAAGGGAACCGAGTACTTATGGCAAACATGAACAGGTAGGATGGTGGCTTGCAACGCCCGTCTTTCCCAGGTAGTGAGAAAACCAGGGTGACCTCAGAAGTCTGTTATGTAAGGATTAATCCACCCTGTCCTTCCCTCCTTGAATAATATGAACGTGGAAGAGGGAGTAAGAGATGAACAAAAATCAAACAAGTCAAAACAACTCTCTATAAAGTCTTAATAGCCTCTTTGGTGCACAATGTGTTTTATTTAATATTCTTATTGTCCTGAATTTTCCCACTTGACTCTGTTCAAGCTTAGTCATTAATTTTACACATAGTTGCTTTAAAAGTACACTAAAGCACCATGTTGGAAGAAAGCCTCTGATTGATTAATCATTTATCTCAGTAGAAAAGCCATGAACATATTTGATTTCCAGCAGCTTTGCGTATCTACAGCTATAAAATGAGATGTAAATTGCAATAGATAGTAATTTCAAAGAAAATGTGAAAAAGTTTATGTAAGAGCCTAAGTATCGAATGAGGAGACTCTATTAGCATGTTTTGCTACATATATGTAACTCTTTATTAACTCTGTGTCCTTCCTTTGTGTTTTGGGCGACAGATAACAGGATTATGTACCTTAAAATTTAAAGGTGTAGCTAACAATGACCTATGAACACTATGAAACAATTGTCTATTTATAGGTTACTGCCTGCAATCAATACCACCTTCTGTTTAAGTTAATCAATGTTGTCTTTAATTGATTAGCTTGGGTTGAAAACCTGCCAAAGTGCTGGACTCCTGGGCAGGGGGATAGGGAACATACTTACTACTGTTTGGTTTCCATGCATTGTAAGATAATTTCAGTATTTATTCATGGTCAAGGAAATATGAAGCAAAATAAATCTTTATTGTATGTTTCCTCATTGAATATTCACATTTCAAAAGTAGAAGACGGACAAACTAGCAAGACATGCCATAAATGTCTAAATCTAGGTTTAAAATCTGAACTGTACTGGATTGTCTGCCAAGCCAAAAAAATCAGTAAAACAGATGTCTTTAAAACTTGTTGTGAGCTGGTAAAGCTAGTAAGGCTTATTCTTCTCAGGGGAAATAAAATAAAATATTTAAATTAGTGCACAGGGAGAGAGCCCAGCTCTTTCTGAAATGTATAAAAATTAGAGAACCTATTTTCAGAGATATACCTTCCGCAACAGTAATGAAATTCAAGGTGGTGCACACAGATTAATGTTGTTATTTATTATTATGTATATAATTTCATTGAAGTGCATAGCACTGTACAGATGAATAATAAGTGCATGACCCTGACATTAACACAAGGCGTTACACACTGCACTCAAAAAGCAGCTGAAGTTTAAGGCACTAATCAGAAGGAAAATGAAGCATTATGTGTTACTGCAAATAGGAACAATGTTTAACCAGCAAATATTTTAGGAAGACTGAGCAAAAATAAAATAGAATCAGGTGGACTAACCACCCGAGGGAGTCAAGGGAGTTAGTAAAGCAGCTCCACTAAATGTCACTGAGGGTTAGACACTAAGCTTCTAACAGTTTCCCCCCTTTAACAGCACCACTAGATCTGAAAAAAAATATTTTTCCGAGCATAAGAAAGACAAAAGCGAAGAGCAGTGCAGAAAACACACTATCCTTCAGCTTCTAAAATTGAACAGTGCATGTGCATACGTTTTCATCAATGCATCAATTTGTTTGACAAACTCTGGCATGCAGAGAAGGATCAATAACGAGACAGCAGACATGATTCCCTAGCGGGTCACTACAACAGCTTTGCTCCATTTTGTTGTCTTGTTTCACACTTTTCTGGTAGCTCAGACCACTACTCTTACCTAGAGGTGCTAGAGTAACCCTAAGGAGGGCAGTCACATTACAGAGCCAGTCCTGTCATGTCTGCAGTTAACCAAAGCTGTAGAGGCTGAAACCAGATGTCTTACTGAACTTCAGAAATCTTAACAATGGAAAACTTAAGGAAGAAACCTGGTAATCAGACAGAAAAGAATTAAAATGCAAAACCTATCTATCAGGTTGCTAAAAGTCACACTCTCACAAGACATGGTATTTTACAAATATAGACAGACTTTCTTACTGTTTGGTGACTCCTAAGATGAAAAAAATTAAATGGAAAATATTAGGTTCTTTAAAAACAAAACAAAAACAAAAAACCTGGCCTAATGGAATGATAGGCCAAGTTACTTAAAAATCACAGAAAAGTTCATCTCCAAAAAAAAAGCAGTCCACTGTTTTGTCATTGCTGCCTCACAGAACCTTTTTCTATTTCTATGGGTCTAGAATAGTCAGCTGTTTGTTTCCATAAACAGCCCAGCTAAGTAGCAGATGTTTCCTTGGGCAGTTATTCAATATATCTAGAAAAAAAAAAAAAAAATCTCTTTGCCTTCCAGGCTTCTGACAGCTTTGTTTCCAGCTCCTGACTTCTCTTCTTTTCCCTGCTGAAATGTTCAACCTTTATAGCAGGCCTGCACAACAGGTGGGCCGTGGGTCTCTTGCAGCTTGAAAAACCATTTGTTTGGCCCATCAGCTGCTGAGAAGCATCATGTACTGTTTGATTTGCCCAGCTGCCAAGAGGCAGCAACAAGATGTCCAGCCGAAAATGCATATCTCCTAGCTTGTCACTGATCCCTCAGAATGCATGTATCTCCTAGAGAGCCACCTGGTCAACCAGCAGACACATAGCTCCAGATCATACGCACACGTTGCCTCGCAGGTCAAAGAAGACAAGAAAGATTTGGGATATTCAGAAGTAATTTTTGGCAGGGGGAGAGGTTGAAACAGAGGTGGAAGGAAAATGGGAAAGCAACAGTACAAGGGAAGCTGAACAGTGTTGAACTGGGTCAGCAGAGAGGAAGGAATGTCACATGGGAAAGTGAAGAAGTATTTTCATTCCAAAAATGACCTGATAAATCCATTTGAGAATCCTGGCTCTATACTAAACACAAGCACCTTTCTGCTAGAAGTCCCATGCAATAGTAAATGAGTAATAACAAATCCATAGTACTTCTAAGTGGCGATAAAAATGGAGTAACTGATGAGCAAATGTCAGTTGAATAAAAATGCAGAATTTACAAGTTGAATTATATATATTTAACATTTCTAAGACATTTTAATGAGAAAAAAGGCATGAAAAAATTTGTAAAATGTATAAAGAATCAGGTGCTTTCTTTTCTTGGATTTAATCAATTAATACTGTAGAGAATATATGACCATCGGTTTACATGGCATTATACAGATGGATGACCTCGTCTTTGAGGAGCTATGGGAGCAAATGGAACTGCTTTTGATTAAGAGGAAGGGGGACAGAGAGAGGAACAGACAGAAATGCAAAGATAGGAGATAGAAGTCCTGGGAGAAAGATGCAATTATTGAAGGAACTGTACAGAAGGATAATGGATAAAAGAAATGGACTTGATGCTCGTCATCACAGTCAATATCATGGGCAAAATAAATGAAGGAAAGACTAAAGAAAAGAGACTTTCGTTAAATGTGCTGCAAAGAGAAGTGATGTCCCCAGAAAAGAAATAGATGTCCTGTCATTTGAGGATATTGAAAACTATTTTTAAAAAATCATTAGTTAATTTGAGTGTAGTTGTGCACTGGAAAATGTGTCCTATCTATGATTAGCAGCCAACAGTAATCTTCTCTAAGTCTACAAACATAAACTCATAGAAAACTTAAGATTTAGAGAAATTAGGACAAGAAGTCTGGTGCAGTTGAAATTGGAAATGTGACCTGGGGGGTGACTTGGACTGGTTAAACACATAGATAGAAATACAGAAACAACACTGGAAGACACTGTGAAAGGGAGCTAGCAATAAGAAATGGTTGGCTGACAGTAACTGAGACTGAATTTGGGGGACCAAGTGATTTGGACTGACGAGACAAGAACAGGACCCAGTGGTTGAGAACAGAAGGAAAGATGGGGGACAGAACACGGACAGGGCAAGAAAGTCAGGTAAAGTCATCTGAAGTCTCTTCTTGACAAATAACTGGTTATGTGGCATATGGATAGAGTATTATGAGCCAGTATCTGGAGACACCTGGGTCTTGCTTAACAAGGATATTAGGTGTAAGAAGTTAAAATTAGAAACTGGAATTATGACTGGACATAAATAGAAACTTGTATTGAAATTTGAGACAAAAAAGAGGCAAGAAAGAGATTATAAAATTTGCAAAGTGATATTAGGACTGATACAAAGGCCAGAGATGAGGAGGAAACAAGAATAACAAAGCTTGATGGAGCCACTGTTAACAGTGATACAGGATTGCAAGAAAAATTAAAGGAAGATTCTGTGCCCAAGAGCATGAAATGTATCCCAAGATTGTCATTATTTGTCTCAACAGGTGTCAGTAAAACCCCCAGGGCAAAAAGCTCATTCCTTCGACCACACTGCTCATAATAAGGTATTACAGTTTATCAGTTACTTTGTTAGCTTTATTACTGTGAATCTAAAGATTCATGTCCATAAGGTTGCCAGATGCCATCTCACAGTGAAACTTCTGACTTTGTAGTTTACTTGTTAAAAAGAAAACCCTAGGAAATGGTTGCCAAGGACATCATTCAAATGGTGAAGCAAAACACTTGAAATTAAGATTTAACATATGAAAGAAATTGAGAAAATCATTCACACCTCTTTTGTAAAGCATGATGTCTAATGATGAAAGTATTATATATAAACTAGGTATTATATAAAGCATGAGAACACACATTCATCGCTGAAGATAAAGAAAATATTGGATAGATATCCATTTATTCAGCTACATCCTCGTCCCCTGCCTTGAATGAGACAGGGTACTGTGAAAAATACAGTATCTAATCATATAATTAAAGATTATATCATGATGCATTCACAAAGACGGTTGAACAAAGGTGCGGAAGACAACCTTAATTCTACCATTTCCTAATTTTGGAATGCTTGACTTTACAGCCTTGATAATGGCCTTTTCCAATAAAGTTTTTGATCTCATTAGAAATACCATCACACATTTTCACGTGCTTTTGTCCAAGATTTATACATCAGAAATGGAACCGTGCGCACAAGCTTCACAGAACCACCAAAAGTCCCTTTTCAGTATCGAAGTCCTTCAGATAGCTATCTTTCAAACACAAATATAGCACGGAAGAATCAAGGACTATCGTTTGCTGAGATTATTACACGGATTTGGCTTGTTGAAAAACAGATTAAACAAGTTTCAAACCAACACAGAAAACGATTTAGGTTAGGTTTTCAGGCAAATGAAAGCTGAAGCTGTATCTAAGCAATTTTTATCAGTATGGAGGGAAGCTGCAGGGCAGCTTTCCCCGAGTACTTAGGCAGCAAAATGCACGCACTGGGTTCCTGGTATGGGCAAAGTTAAATCATAATTTCTTTCTCACTCTTCCTCAGTAGCCTTCAAAGGCCTTACAAGGAAGTTCATACAGGACTAGGCAGTCAGTGTGCTGGGCTGCAGTTGCTTGCTTTCTCTGTTCCCGCTCAACGTCTCCATTTCCTGCCTCGTCCTTTCTGGGAGGGAAAACAACAGACGGCCCTGGAAGCTTTTATGTGCATGGTAGCCCACCGGCTCTTTTTCTTACATCAGGAAAGCACCGTCTGAAGCCACTTAGCATTACACTTAACTGTGCTGTTAATATGAGCCTACAGAAGAGGTGGAGAACTAGAAAAGGGTGAGAAGAAACAGTCGAGGGTAAAGGGTTTAGAAAGCCTAAGCTCATCTTGCTAAGGGATGGGGAGAGTAAGATAACAGACTCATTTGGAGAAAGGTTAGAAGGAAAAAAAAAATATCTGCAGCAGAATAAGAAATTGAGGTATGAAATTTTGATTGATGGACAAAAGGAACAAAATTTGCACTAGAGGAGAATGCGTAATAAGGGGAAAACGAATGGAGTAGGACAGGAAAACTTTGAGGACAGGCAAAGTGCAAAAGGTCTCCTGGAACATGAACAGACATTTGGGAGAAAAATAAAAAAAAAAAAAATAGGCCTGAGAATTCATGGGAACTAAACAGGGTGAGAAGACTGTTAGCAGAAAAGGATGGAGCTGGCTTCAGAATTAACTAGAAAGATGGCATGTGTAAGTTGGAAATGAACTGGAAGAAAGCAGAAAAGATACAGACTGAGGCAATTGCTAGAAAATAGGAAAGAAATGGAGAAGGTAAACAAAACAGCAGCCTAAGAGAGAGAATTTGGTTAGCAGGAGAGCTTTGGGAGAAAAGCACAAACCAATTTGGCAGCGATTTGGGAAAAGGAAGGCATGACAGGGACACCATATGAAAAGAACAGTCACCGGGGAAGACAGTGCAGAAGTAGAAAATTTTAGATGACTTCAGATAATGCATAAAGGTAGTGGTGATTAAATGGAATGAAGATGAATGTACAGGACTTGGGAGGGAAACTACAGGGCGACAGAAAATTGGGAATGTGGGATTTATAGAGGAAAAGAAAAATTAATAATGTAGGCAGACAAATACATGGTAAGTAACCAGATGGGGAAGAAAAAGTCAATGGATATAAGAAAGTAAGAGCTGCAGTAGATGTCATTGTTCTACTGCTTAGTAAGAGGTGTGGTAACAAAACAGTATATAAAAGTCAAACATTATCTTTGTATGGTACCTTTTTGTGTGGGATGAGGGGGTCTTGGGAAACCGGATTGGGAGCTAGGCATAGGCATCTAGTGAACCTACAATATGTATGGAGAAGAGGATAATCTGCTTTATTATTATTTTAAACAGAAGCAAGAAAGAAAACATTTAAAACCAGTGTCTACACCAGTTCCTAATAACTTAGTATCTGTTTGTATCTGTTAAAAAATATGTAAGTATATTTGAGACCCACATTTGGGTTATTTTTTATGATTATCTGTTAGCATTTAATGGATATTCCAGCAAACTGTTATCTACCCAGTGTTTTAAAAACCCAAACCCAACCCTAAAATATCCTTTATCGCTTCTTTTTATAGTCTCACATTCAAGTTTCTTTTTACTATCACTGCCATTTTACAAAAGATTTTATATGAACTAAAAGTGAATCTGAATCGGTGTTACATGATAAAAAATAGAACAGAACATACTTCACTTATTGACAAATGCAATTATCTTTAACGCTTAAATTAGTCCTATTCCTTACTCACAAAAGCGATAGTTAAAAATATCAACATTAAATATAACTTCAATTTGACAAGTATCCTTTTATTTATAATAGATAGTAGATAAAACTCTTTATTTTAATTATGATTAACTCGCATAATATGTTCGTAAATGCTGAAATTACATTTAGTATTTCAATTATTTCACTTCCCCACAGAATGATGCAGCTTTCCTACTTTTGTTTGCTTAGTTATAGAACTGCATAGTGTGCTTAATACAGTAAGTTGAAAAAAAATTAATGAATGTTGATAAAGAGACTATTACCCCAGACATGCTTTGATAATGAGATACAGGTATATTTTTGAGGGGACTAAGAAAGGCATAAGTATTTCCCTAGTAAGTATTTTTTTCCTAGAACCTGAAAAATAAAATACAGAGTCTTATATTCTTTATTATGGAATATACTGTATATTCTATATAATAATTCTTCTATAGTGCATACTAGAGTATTTAAAATATCACTTACAGATAAAATGTAAGGACATAATTGAAATTTTTCAAGATTGGAAAAACATGGTCTTTGCTGCCCCAACGAAAATTTTAAAATGTGTTAGAAAAATCCCAGTTTCACCAACTGTAAAGCTTTTGTTGAGTTTTGCAGCTAAATTCTCCAAGGAGCCCACCTGTACTGAGCATGCTTTATCCTGGTGCTGCAGGAATGAAGCAGTTCTTTCCCTGCAACTCTCTGTCATTCCTGAAAACAACTGCCGTGCTAAATATTGAAATAAGAACAGAGAAATTGTCTTTGCTTTTCTCTCAGTGCTCCTCTCCCTGATAGCCAGGCAGATGCAGAAGAAGAAACAGAATGTGTACTTGAAGCGGTAGGGAGCGTGAGCTTGATGGGGAGGCGGGGGGAAGCAGAGAACACAGAGAGAGATGTGGTACCTAACAGGAAAGGCTGGCCATGGGGAACGTCAATGGGGCACGGACTCTCGAAATGGCTGGACGAGAGGAGGCAACAGCGAGGGTCAGACAGAGACAGGGGGCTGGGGGTCACTGAGAAGGGAAGGACCTTGTAATTAAAGAAATAATCAGGGTGGTGTGAAACTGAGCTCGGAAGAGAACGCGAGAAGAATGTGAAGCTTGGAAAAAAGAAACACAACGGAATGTAGAGCAAGGAAAGAGTGAGATTAGCCACTGACAAAAGCTGGAATTGGAGTGAGGAGGAAGAAACTAGCAAGAACTGGGACACAGAGATACAGGGATATGTGCTAAGGGGGACACAGAGAAAAGGGAGTTTATGGTGAAAGGGAATCCCCCTTCCAGTGTTGGAAGTGAGCATAAAGAGTCCTGACACTTAGCATTATTCGTCTGCCATTAACTATTTCTTGAACTGTTTCTGAAACCTGTCAGCCTATAATAGCTGATCCACAATAAGCTCCCACAGTTACATTTGTGTTGTAGGGTTACATACACTGGGAGATCTAAAAGTTGATCTAAAAACGGTTGTATGACAATTAAGCTGAATATATTAAACGATAGGAAACTGCAACTTTATTACTTGCTTCTCTCTTCCTTTTCCCTAAAAAAAACCCCACCCTATTTTAATTATATGTTAAGACTGCAAAGTAGAGACAGGAAATGTCAGAATTAAGGTTGCCTTTGCAATATGATCCAATATCACGATCAGAATATATTATGGTCCAGTCTTTAATTAAATAAACATCTGTGGGCTGTTTGTTTGGTTTTTTCCTTGCACCACCTTGGACAGATGAATCAAGGAAAGGTCATCACTACTGAGAATGTTGCTTGTAAGTCCTTGATTTCATTTGTTGCAGAAATGGAAATAAATGAAATGAACATAAGGAGGCAGAGGATAGCTAGAAAAGAATGGACAATCATGAAGTGCTATTCTTACGTAGTTTTGGATAAGTCCTTCAGAATACATACTTCCGAAATACTCAGTAATTATGTGTTGCTCATTTTATAAATATCCAGCTTGGTATCTCAGCCCATCAACGAAACCAAATTCAAGAGGAACAGTGATTTTAAATATGCTGAATACATTTGCCAAAAATGCAAAGTATCCCAAAACCAAAAGGTCTTAGCTATTCGAAAGTTAAGCAATTTGCCACCTTAATAGTTCTGTGAGTCTATTTCCCAGCTTTCAAATGGGAATATTCCAAACTTCACTTCCTTGCAGGAATGCTCCGAAGATAAGGTAATTAATGTTTGCAAAGAGCTCAGATACTGCAGTGACTAGTGTAATAGAATGGCCTCCCAAGAAATTACAAGTCTGTCTTGGCACCAAACAAAATAACAAAATGACTGGATTATAACAGAATGACATAACGACTGGATTGTTACTAAATGTATTACATCAGAAGGTGCTCTGAATAAGGCATACATTTTATGGGAGGGAAAGTAGGATTCTGGAATAACAAACCCCACAACACGTACCCACTTCCCAGGCAACGTTTAATCTGGCATACTCCGACTTCTGAGTTATTGACTTTGCAGACATAACTTGCTTTAAATCTAAATGTTTATATACATGTGTTTGTCCTACATATGAACTTATTCCCTCTTTTGTATTTGTTTATATGCTCAATACATTAAAAGCTTGTCGAGTTTTTATTCTGTTGTTACAGCCTCCTTGTGGCACTCCGGTAACAACTCTTCAGGAGTTAGAAAAAGTGATTAAATAACACACAGAAGATGTCAAATGATACTGTTAAGATGATTGACTTCGAAATGCAAAATAAAGGCAATTGAGAGTGATTACTGGAGCTAATCATTTTAGGCTTGCCTCTGAAAAATGCACCTTCATTTACAAACAAAAACAAATGCTATTTTTACTGTTTAGTATTCATGTAGGTAGATTTAGCCTGTTGACTAGAGAAAACATTATAACATAAATACTATCTTTAAAACTTGCTCTTTACTAATACCTTGGTGTTTGCAATATATACATATACACATTTAGATTCACAGGGGAAGTAATATGACTCTTTTTAGTATTTCATGTATAAATTTACTCAGCAGATTTGTTTTATTACAATGTAAATAATGGGATACGGTAAATGAAAAATCCAAGAAGGGAATAAACAGATTATTTATCGTTAATGCTCAGAGTAGCTTATTGAAACATACCTTTCAGTAACTGCCACTGAATATTAGCTATGAAATTCTCATTGTGCCTTCAATGTTACCCATTAGGTTTAGCCATTTGTATAGTTAAAAGGCTCAGAATGTTTCAAATATGCCTTTAAAAACATTGTTATCTCAAATCTAACTATAAATATTCACAAAAACTACATTCAGCATGTCTGAGATTCAACCCAATATTGCTTCTAATTAATTATTCTTCTTTAATTGCTATGTATAAACAGAAATGACCTATTAATTTAAAGAAAATCTATCAGCACAGAATGTATTCTCTCTTATAAACAAGCAAGATGAACTTGACCTTGTTTGAACTTGTTTTGATGTGGCCCAGATGGTAGGCTACATGCTTGAATAGCAGTCTAAAGCTGAGGAAAAACTCATATAGCAAGATCTAGATTTATAGCCTTTTGCAAATTCCTACCTTGTATTGTCCTTTCAGCATCTGTTCTGCCCCCGCTGCGGTCAGCTTCTATCTCTGGGGTCAGAGAGTCTAGAAACATAGAAAGGTAAGACTGACACATATTTCATCTGATTCTTATAGCCCTTTTTACAACCTGTTACTCCAATGCTGAATTACAATACAATCAACCTTTGTCAGTTTTTTTAATGTTGAACAATGACTGGAGGCCAGGACAATTTTTTGTTAGACTAGGAAGATTAATGAGCAATAGATTTTTCAAGCATAAAGGGGGGCAGAAAAAGAAGAAGAAGAAAAAAATTGACTTCTCAGGCTAATAATACAAAATTGTCCTAGTTTGGACATTCTCTCCAGTGAGTTTATTTGCACATACCATATAAAGTAACAAAACAATCAAGAGAGAGGCATCACTTGAATGAAGGAAAGAAAAGAGATCTTTTTTTTTTCCCTCCCATCGTGTTATAAATTTTCAACATAACAAGCTTCTTTTGGCACTTAAATTGAAAGTTAATGGCACAGAGGCAAAAATTGGTTTCTTACCATTTAGGACCCTGAGACTATCTGTTGAAGCTGCCTGTTTCAGTGTCTGTTCCGCTTGCTCCCGTCGTTTAGTCTCAAATTCAAGTGCTTCCTGCAATTTCCTTTTTGCCTTCTTTTCCTTCTTTAGCCTCTTCTGAATTATTGCTAAGAAAAAAGAAAATCAGTGTACTCAAATTTGGATCTGAAACACGGCTACACGATTACATATTAAGAGTCCCAAGAAACGCTACAACTGCAACAGTTCATATAAATTGATTAATTATACAATACCCATTTAAATAACTTGAAATTTGCTGGAAACACCCTGGGATATTCTAAGAGCTACTGTTCTATACCGTGGCATTGAAAACCGTGGGTGATATTCAGCGATAGCATATTGGGTTTTTATAAACAGATGAGAATCTGTGAATGTGCAAACCTTGGAGCCGGCAATGAAATGTCCTTTTTGCATCATCCGACATAGACATGCCTCTGTCTCTGGAGGTGAGGTGTTTTTGCGGGATTAAATCCACCGCTTTGTTATTGTCCATAGCACACAGTTAGCATTACACATCGTGATGAAGTTCTCGCCTGCCTGCAGCTTCTCTCCCACAAGAGGGAGATCTGGCTGCTTGGGTGCCCGGGCTGCAGGAGGAGCTCAGCCCTCACATTGCTGTGGTCCTCATTCCTCAGGGAAAGGTCCTGAGTTTCCTAACTCCCCTCCAACTGCTGCTTCCTGCAGGCCATCAGACCTCTTGGTGCCTGGTCTCTTCCCCCTATTTATTTCTTATCCACATTTCCCTTTGTCTTTCCCTTTTATCTTCCTTGGTCTCCGTCGGCTCCTGTCCCATCAGCCAACTAGCCTTGAAGAACTCACAGCAAATCCTTGATGGTGCTGGATCCCCCAGCCAAGTAAATATTACTTTGCTTTGTCAAATGTGAGGAAAAATTAGGAAAGGAAGGAGTATTTTAAAATTAAGAGCCTAATTTAGAAAAATGTTTTCCTCGTATCTCTTCAGTTCAAATTCAGTTCCAAAGGAAATTCAGTTCCAAAGGAAAAGGATTGTAAGATCAGGGTGTAAGTGGATCATATGATGGCTATTTTAAAGAAACTTCATCACAACTTTCTATGTTACCAGGGTCTTACAACCACAACCATAAGACTTGTATGATCCCTGACTGAAGGAACATATCACAAATTATGTTCCTGATGGAAAAGGATAATGGGAATGATTTTTTCTACTCGATAAAAGCCAATGTGAGCTTCTAAAGAAATCACGTAAAGTCATAGAACGTATCATTATCTCCCCCACCACACCCCAACCCTTCTTACACAGAACATTTAGGGTTTTCAGGCATGTGCATGCAAGAGGCTTATTTTCCATAAGATCTTCCCAGATAACCCTTTCCCTGGAGAGTCTGTTATTTTTACACTAACTAAAAAAATATCTACTAAACTACTAACTAAAGAATTCTTTACACACACTAAAAGAATTATCCTCACCAAACTCAGATACTATGTGATATTAGGCTTGTCTGCCAAGATCTCTCTAGCCCTGTCTCTCACTCCAAAGTAACCTGTGGTACATGTCTAGGGATGAATGCCGGAAAAGGTAGAAATGTACTTCCACCATTTCATACTCCCTATTTCCAGTACTCTGTGATGGTGGTATCTTTCACAAAATGTAAATAATGAAACTTTTAAAGGGAACCATCATTGTTCTTACTATTTAATGTATAGGCTAAGAATAACCACTTTTTGGGTGATCTTGGATATTTTGTGTTGCTATACAGAACCATCCAGACACAAAATGAATATAAGCATATACCCTGTAGTCAGAAGAGCTACATAATTTACATCCGAGACTACGGAATTTTGGTTCCTTCTCATTTTGTATAGTACCAGCTATTTTACAGGCTAATTAGCTTATACTATCAAAGAACATCTAGTATCTATACAAAGGCTAAACTAAATACATTTTGAATCATTGCACAGTTTTAATGTTTTCATTATAAGTACTTTGAAAGTGATTGCAATAAATGAGAAGGAAACATATGTTGCTTTCGGAATTAAAATGTCATCATGGCTGACACATTGTAGATGTGACTACAGCAGTCAGAGCCAGAATTAGCAAGCCCTTACTGTGTAGCTGCTCACAGAAGAGATATTATCCTACTTTCAGTAGTTGATGAGACACATCCTACAGCCTTAGGAATCACTAATTGGAATATTTACAAAGAAGGAAGGAAACAGTACAATAAATAAGCAGCTCTGCGGATTGTACAGTAGCAGCAGTGAATTTTGTTTTCCAAAAAAATGGCAAAAATATTCATATGTAGCCACTAAAGAAAAAGATATTTGACTTGTTTACGTGATGAGCAAAAGATAGATGCTGCCTAATGTTGACGATCCCATTCACCTCATTTTGACCCGTGTGTGACACAGTGACTCGTGTTTCTATGCTGTAGCTTTTAAGTGTATTTCAGGTTTTTTCCTATGGTACCTCTTAACAGGGATATCATCTTGTTCAGGCTTCCATTAAGGCATGCAAAACTTTCTTTAAAACATGACACTTGCTATTTGGAAAACTAATAGCAGGTAAAGCCTCCTATGCATTTTTCTACTTTTAATTGAAGAATAAATTTTCCCAATAATTACAATATGGCCTTACTTTTTCTCTCTTACTTGAATCTGTTCGTTTTAAAGAATAATCCTTTACTTTTCTTTCTTTTGTAGAGGAGTATCCACTAGCAGGGACAGTCATCCTCATTATATTTGATTTGCTGCATACCACCATTAGGTGTTCAAATCCATTCCTCTTTGGTCTGATTCTTTTACCAGTGCAGTATCATCATTAGAGGGATATATATAAAAAAGTGGGTAATGCATCGTGCTGAAAATAACATGTGAATTATTTCAGTACCCTGAACAAAGTAAGTGACGATCCCGTGCTCCTTCCTGACATACAACTTTGAGTGAAATTCATTTTGTTTAATTTTAACTGCTCAAAACATATGTGTCTAGTCCAGCATAGCCAACTATGTTCCCTCTGCAGTTAAAGGGAAGAGAAAGAAGTCTCCACTGTGTAATTGACCCCACCTACCGGACTCAGAACAGGACACACGAATCTCGTTCTTTCTTGACCAGAAGGGGAACTTATACTAGCTCAAATGAGGTGCTTAACTTTTAGATGGCAAAACTCAGGTAAGGTCAGATGGGTCCCCCCTCAACCTCTTCTGTTGTGCCTCTGATCTCCTTACTCTAAAAAGGGATATCTGTTTGAGCAGTTGTGAGACACAGAGGTAGAAGGATGTGAAGAATAGCTGAGCTCTTTTACAAAACTACTTTAGAAGTGTAAGTAGTGCAATTGTACTGAGCGAAATAGGCCAGCTGTGGACAAAGGGATGATTCATTGCACAGCTGTGATAATTGTTAATAGTAACTGTCTTAAAAAAAAGTATTCTCAAAAGTTAAAAAAGGGAAGTAGATGATGTGACGGTCCTACCCTTCAATGGGTCAAGGCATGAAACAGGATTACATGCTGTACTTCTTGGTAGAAAGTTAAAAGTATAATGATACTGGTTGTGAACCCAAGTGTTCTCAGGATTCCCTATTTAGCTGGTTCACAGGAAAGTCAACTGGGCAAGAAGAGAGTCATTACTCTAGCCCCGCAAAAATATATATCTGACTTGTCATGGTCTGTGTTAAGCAGTAAGTGAGCCCCAGAGGTTAACTGTCCCTTGCAAAGTAATTAGAGACTATTAAAGGGCAAGACATACGTATACAGAAAAATGGAGCCATAAAGCAAGATAGGAACATGCTCATAATGCAAATGGTTAATGCAAATCACTGTAAACTGCCCTACCTTTACTATCAGTATTTTAGAATGGTGTACTGAAACAATATAATGAAACTATTTTAAAATCTTTAACATGTATATGCTTTACAGTGGGCTGATTTTAATGTTTGAAATGCTACTAATCTTACTGCCTTATCAAGAAGAACCTTAGCTGCTCCTTGAACAAATATGTGTTTGATCTACTATGCATTATAAAGGGCTTATATATTACTATTGCTTTTATATTTATTGCTTACGGTTTGCCTAAATATGCAATAAATGACCCTAGCACATAAGAACAGGGACAAGAGATCCTAAAACCTTGCAGATCCTTAAATTTGATAGCAGTTGTCTCTGTATTAAGTAGCTGTCCTTTTTCATAATGATCACAACCTGCCGTAACAGCACCTATGGTATTTAGAATTGTGTTATGTATGACTGACGTAACAAGTAATATTCAAGGAAAATGTTGAGAAAAAGGAAGGAAGGTCCTTGTTCTAAATCTCATACAGATCCTATGCAGAATCAGGCAGGTTGTAAAACTTCCTGCATTGCAGTCAGCCTGGACATGACATGAGGTAAGGGGGAAAAGTTCTGATCAAACACAGGTGCTTGATAAAAAATCAGGTTTCCTAAAGAAATAAATTACAAGGTGTTTATGTCTGCTTAATTAAGATACCTCTGTTCTTCTGCTCCACAGCCAACTGTTTTTCAAGAGTTTCCCTCAGTTCTCGTTCCCTGAAGAGCTCCATCTTCAGCTCTGTCTTTTCCAGTTGGACCTGTTTCTCTTGAGCTCTGGCATTGTCTATAGCGACCTTTAGTAGACCCTGTTCAAAGATAAAGTTGGATAACATTTGAAGAACATTAGAACAGCTGACATAATAAATAACTATTATTTTTCCTTGATTAGTCACGTGAGATTTTACAAATTAAATAATCCTGTTACTGGGCCAAAGTCTCCCAGTTATCAACAGCAATTTTTTACTAGAATTAATTTTAACAGGTAGGCAAAAATCCAGGAGTCAAGTTTTCCCAGAAAACACGAACTCACCTTTGACTATGCATATAACTAATGTGTAAGTTATAGAGAAAGATTTTTTGTTTGTGTCAGACAAAAGAGACAAGCCTACAGCAGGCATTTGCCTGTTACCAAAACAAAAAGCTGTCCCACTGAAAAAGAATTGGCAGTCTCACAATCACATCATCCACAGAATGGCAAATTCAATCTCTAGCACAACTCAAGCCAATGGAAATTACCAAAGGGACAAAGGCTCTTTTAAAAGCTTGCCATTTTGCTCTTTACTGTTGTTAATTATTATTATTTTCAAATATTTTCATATTCCATGTAGTTTCCAAGGAGGATAGGGTTATTGGGATGCTAAGCAGAGGACAGTCACAAAGCAAGAAGATAACTTTGTTTTAAAAAGTTTGTTCCCTGACCTTGTTCAATTGTTATTTCACCGCAGAGAACAAAACCCAATCATCTCTCAATTTCTTGACATTGTGTGGTTGAAGTAAACTCTTTTGTTATTGTATCAGGAAATAATGATTCAGCCTGTTCTAAACTCTTCTTGAGAATTTCAACTTCACAATTCCTTCTTGTTTTGCAAGGAAACAGGAAGATGCCGGCATAGCTAATAACTAGATAGTTAGGAGGCTGAGACAGAGTAGGAACAAAAGGAGGAGAAACGGGATTGAAATAAATGAACACGGAAAGAGGAAAGATTACCTCTTCCATTTTGCAGAAGCCTGGTCATCAGGCTTTTAGGTCTACACCCGAATCTCTCCTCTGAAGCTATCATAATAGAGTAAGATAATTAAGCATGGATACGCACATATGAACATCCATGGATACGAACCTAACTCTTCTGTATCCTAGGCAAGTCTCCTGACAACTTAACTGTAGAGATAATTTGACCCAACAGAGATTTAATTACTGATATGAAGCAAAACAATGCCAACAAGAGAGACTGAAGAGTACTCCCCAATAGCTCTGTTAGGGAAGCCTTCAGCTAACAGATAAAAGGCTGACACTCACAACCCGGTTTCAGAACAACCATACTACGGACATCAAATCATGTCCCCCCCAAAACTGCCAAGTAAGCTTCCTCACCCCTCAGGCACACTTCCTACATTGGATTCTGGGTTGCGCTTTTTTTTTTTTTTCCCTAAAATTCTTTGGAATATCTCCAAAAAGGCACGGAAAAAGAAGCCAGCATGATGATACTCCAGAAACGGAAAAAGTATTTTTCATGAGTGTTAGTCTACACATTTATCCCACTAGTCTTCCGAATGTCAATGCCTGCTTTGAAACGTGTGTCCTTCAAACTCCTTTTTTAAGCCTGCTTTCAGAGCCTGTTATTTTCAGTACTCCTCATCCTCATTCTTAACTAAATTGTTGCCTCAAGTGTTGTCTCATTCAGAGCTTAATGCTTTGCAGCTCTATTACACTTCAATCTATTAAAGTCCACAGGAGCTTGACAGAACTCAACACCTTCCAACTGCAAGGCCCAGATGGTCACTATAATGATATACACTACATAAGCATAGAACTGCTTTAAAAGAACCTATTTTAGCTATTCTGAAATAGCTAAATCACAAAGGTATTCTGTGTTGAATGTTAAAACTGAATGACCACTAAAGAAAACCACGCAAAGCTAAATATAAAGCTCTACAGCCATATGCAAAGTAAAAACTAATTTGTTTGTAAAGCCTTTCCAATCTATTTTTTAAAAAGCTAATATGC
Source organism: Vanellus vanellus (assembly GCF_965231255.1). Taxonomy (NCBI): domain Eukaryota; kingdom Metazoa; phylum Chordata; class Aves; order Charadriiformes; family Charadriidae; genus Vanellus; species Vanellus vanellus. The sequence goes on along the minus strand of NC_138905.1, from coordinate 178,184,245 downwards.
TCCTGAATTCTGTTCCCCCTCCCCTTCCTCCTCCCCCCAAGCCCCCCCAATATCCTATGCTTACAACCATCATAAACTATGTTTTCTGTATGGGATGCTTTGAAATACTAAGAAATTCAAGTAGGAGTTGTTTATCAAAACCCGCTTCTGGCTTACGCATGAACTCTAGAATATTTTAATCTCCTCCAATTCATCACTTACTGGAACATGCGATTCATCCAAATCACTGATAAACCAGATCAAGTGAAATTGCATGAAAAGTATTTGCTGATGAAAAGCGTATTGTCAAATAAGTTTAAAGCTGCAAACACCCTCCTCCCAAATTCTTACAATCCATCTTGTTTAACAATAAAATCGAGCTGCTAAAGCAACTGCCATCTTTACTCAATTCAACCACATTAATGTACATGTTTTCTTCTTCATCAGGAACAAACAATTAGTAACAAATGAAAGAGATCATTACATCAAGTGCCCTTTTAGATCACCCCAATTAAAACTTTAGTTTAGCTGTATTTTAATTCTAAGATACCAAATTCTAATTTTCTGCTCTGATTGCTCTTGTTGACTTATCTTTGAAAGATGTACTCTCAGTGCAAAGCCTAGAGATTATTTAGCAAGATGCCAATGTTGGCACCACTTAATGTGTTGATTGGTTGTATTATCAGTAGCAGTTTAAAATAAATTACTATTAAACTATTATTGTCCTTGGCTGACAAAACACAATATTTTGGTGTTCTTTAAATATGAAACAATCATTATGAATAAACATGGAGAATAATGCTGGAGTGTAACACTGATGTGTGTAATTTTATATTAAGAGTTGCTGCAAAGTACGAAGCTGCTAAAAGCATATTACATTTTCTATTGAATTTCTACACCACACTTCTCCCCCAACCTTTCCTTTTTTTATACTTGCTGCTAACGTAGCTAATGGTAATACATTACCTATTGCTGCTGATTATGTCTGAAAAATATTAGCTTTTTGGAGCCAAGACCCACTAGGGACTACTTATAAGCTACACAAAATTAAGTTTCATTTTTAGAAGTTAAATCAGTGCACATCAGTAGGCGTCCAATGTGAAAAAAAATCTGCACTAGAGCCAAACTGATGCATATGCAAAAGTACTGCGGCTGCCAATGACAGCTCTACTGCAAAAATACTGGAAACATTCAATATCTCCCTGTATTCAATGCAGAGGGGGGTGAGAAAAACAACTAAAAAGTACAGCATCTAAAAATCATTTGTGCCCCTTGGAACAGGAATAGCAATTTCAGAGTTGCATGAAATTCTATTAATTCTCCCGGAGGAACAGCTGTAAAAGATTATACAAAATACAGTATGTCCAGCGTGTTTTTGCTATGGCTAATCCTCTAACCTGATATTAAATCAATATGCTGCCAATGACAATGGGAAGTGCAGTGCAACACAGGACATTAACAAAAAAAAAATATTTCCCTTTAGGGAAGGTCAGATGTTATGGAGGCTGGATAATGATAATTGTAGTGAACATGCCCAGGTTCCAGATTTGTTTTTAATACAGTACGGCTCTATCTGGAGCCAGGCTTTACACATGGCATGCCATTCTTCCCCTCTGTGTCACTGTTAATTTTTTTTTAATTATTATTTCAACATAATGTAAAAAATGGACATTTTTTCCCTGGAGATTTATAGATCATTCCGATCTGGTTTGTTTACTTTTAGTGCACTTCTTTTAATATTTTCCACTAATAAATTTTTCAGAAATGTCCCAAATAAAAAGTTAAGTTGATATATGGTTGATGTTTCTTCCCGTTCTCTGATGTATCCAAAAGCACCATTGTGTTTAAGGCAGTTTACTGATCCTATAGAAATTAAACATATATCAAACCTCAACTCAGCCTTAAATCCAGTATTAGCCATCATTAGTTTTAAAAAACGCAAATAATGTGTTGCGTATCTTGAAAGAGGTGGAGGGGAAGGTACACAGAAGCTCTTTCTCTTTCTAGCTACATAGGGGTAATGGATTCAAGCTGGAATACAAGAGGTTCCACTTAAATTTGAGAAGAAACTTCTTCTCAGTGAGGGTGACAGAGCACTGGAACAGGCTGCCCAGGGAGGTTGTGGAGTCTCCTTCTCTGGAGACATTCAAAACTCGCCTGGACGCCTTCCTGTGCAGCCTCATCTAGGTGTTCCTGCTCCGACAGGGGGATTGGACTAGATGATCTTTTGAGGTCCCTTCCAATCCCTTCCAATCCCTAGCATACTGTGATACTGTGATACATCTACAGCGTGTTCCACCTAACATCATTTAGTTAGCTGTGCAGTTCCAGGTGACATCAAAATGGCCTTACTAGCTAGTCCAGCGGTCGGCCGAGAAGATCACATCCTGTATCAAACAACCGCCCACAGTGAAGGAAAAAGAAAACTAGAAGAACAAGGCATGCACACAGTGAAGCTTTTCTAGTCAAACCTCCTTGCTTCCAGAGATTTGGAGCTCAGGGGCTTCCTTTTGCAATATTAGCTATTCATAGTGAAAACACTTTCAAATAACATTGCTTCTTTTTTAGTCAGGAAATTATACATAATTTGTATGCTCTCATCATTAAAACTATCTAGTGAAAGGCTTGCCAAAAAAAAAATCAATATATACACATTTGTAGTTAACTTTGCTTGACAGGTAAATTTTTGAATATTTGTTATTTGTAACTGACTACTGACTTAGTAATATAAGCAAGGTAAGATAACACAGCCTGAATATCTCTACAGATGACTCCAGAAAGACATTTTTGTAATATCTCAGATCGAATATCTCCATCACAGGTAAAGGCATATTGCACAAGTATAAATGACATTTTTCCATTTACGTTTTCTGTGAAAAATAAAATCATTCTCTTGAATTTTAGCAGAAGACAAATAAAATAACACGAACTAAAACGGTGATTTTCACTTTATCCAGTGTTTGCAACTTTTTTCTCCCGTGTATTCAGCTGTAGATGGTAACAGTGCAGGAGACTCACAGCAATAAAGGCAGTAGTTTGCTTTGTTTTCATAGGGGAATTTAGTTTGTAATCATGCATTTCTTCTATTAATATCGATGGGATACTTGCAACTTATTTTACATATCTCTTTAAAAATACTTAGCAACAAGACTGTGTCAATACAACACAGTCTTGACAGAAAAATATAGCTATCAGGGTGCAACTAATTCATCCCTTAGATATTAATGGAAATGCAGCTCGGGGACAGTAAAGATTCAGACTCTAAAAGCTTAAAATACCATTACTACTACCCAAGAATACTGCAGTGTCATGAAAGGCTGTGGTTGTAACATACTTTGGCATAATTGGGCCACGACTCAAAAAAGCGAACTTATGTGAGGGGTACGGAAACATCTTTAGCCTTCTTACTAGTACCCACACAGCATTTAGCTGTGACCCACCTTCCATCACCCTTCATGCGCTCTGCACCTGCACACAGACTTCCAGCATTTAATCTGGAAGAAATCAACAAATATACATTGGGAAGGAACAGACATATCACTTAATTTAAGCTCTCCAGGGAAATTTATTTTCTCTTTCTTTTAGATGTGCAGATATACATCTGAATAAGAAAATATGTCCCCGATCTCATTTCTTTATTTTACATGTGTATTTGTTTAATTACGTTTTGTTACAGTTTATTATTTGCATTGCAGCAGTCCCTAGCAAGAAATAAACATTGGTTGTTCTGGGTACTGTATACTGTTATTATCTCCTCTTTAAATGTACAAATAATTAAACACTATATTTTTGTTTCAGTAAGTATTTATGGAGAAGTAATAAAAATATATACGATATACAAAAGGAAATAAACCTAACTAGCAGCCCCTGGAGACAGTGATACCAAATATGCTTGTCTAACATTTGCCTAAAATTACATATTAGTAATTAGGGGCTATCCATGTAACTTCAGTATGGATGGATGACACAGATTCGCTTGTGTTTAGTGGCCAATTTTAAAGGATGGCTCAGACTTCTAAAATGGAAGTACGTAGAGTTAGGCACCAAGGTCAATCACCTAAGCCCTTCAGCACCTGCAAGACTTTTGTTTTCAAATATGAAAAGTGGTTAGAAATTTCTGCTCACATACCCAAAAGCACTGTCCTCATGGCGAGGTCTAGGATCCTCCTCACCCCGACAAAGGTCAAAATTAGACTTCCCGGTTCCCATACAGTACCCTAATCCTGTTCTATTCTACACCAGGACAGACTCTACAACTTCTTCGAGAGGTACCCAAGGTCTATATTACACAGATCCTTGGCATCCTGCACGTCACACAACTGGATATACACAACAGAATCATAGCACAAGTATCGACCATGACATCCATGAACACTGGTGTAGCCAGAGGCTGCTTGCCTATGTATTCATGTGACCATCCTATCCCTAAAATATAGGCAACCTCCACCACCACGTGTGGCGGGTCATGCATGCACCCCAGTCCCATGACCTAATGAAGACGTACGCTTGCATTGCACAAGCAGACATGTGCCCTTTCTGTGAAAGGACACAACTGTATTTTCATCATGCGTGACCCTGGGGAAAAAAAGAACAGCATTTACGAAAAGTGCTCATCTAGCCTTTGGCCAGATTTCTGCTATTTTCTGTTTCAAAAGCACCTTAGTATTGGAGGCAGGGAGTGGACTGTAGGCCAGATGATCTCTTCTAGAAAGTTAGATCTGCTCCATTGCTGGTAACCTCTATCCTTAATGCTAGAGTAGATGGAACAAGATGAAGAGGCATCTTAGTGCTCCACCTCCCCTTTGAATCCACACCTCTGTACTGGAAGGGATACAAAATTCATCTGGGCCAAAGGAGAGCAAAGAGGAATTTACCCAGTGACTAGAGTCCTTCTGACCCACGTACGAAACACATCATGGGTTTCAGGTACTACTTATGCATTTCCCGACAAAGTCACAAATGATATTGCAAGCAGTGACCACAGTACAGAATTTCCTCTTTCCACAAATCCCATTAATGAGTTCAAACTTGTAGTCAAATTCCTGAAACTCAGTTCTGAAAGTGTCAGTGTCACAGTATCTAACTCATTTGTGGGCCTGGGGTAGCCCCCTCTCATTGCACTAATCGCTAAATATGGAAACCATTTCAAATGGTATTGATTAGAGAAACTGCCGATATTGTGCACAGGTTATTCTAATAGACTCAACTGTTTTAAAGATAATACATAACTTTTTCTACACAGGTGGGAAAATCAAACTAGCTTTTTAAAAATTGTTTAATGTTTTTTTTTTAATGAAGTGGTTTTCTAATGTTGACCTGATAGAGACTAAATATATTGGGGGGGAGGGGAGGGGGGGAACCCCTTGATGGTATATGGTATATGAAAGGATTCCCAGAGATCTGTGGAAACCACAGAATGTGGGGACATACTGAAAAAATCCAAAAGGACCTATGTCCCACCTGTTTACCCTCATAGATGATTTGTTGTGATGTGGAACCTTAAGGTAAGGAGAAGTAACTACAAAAGCACAGTGAGGGAAGGCATAAAAAAGTCTCTGGTTTCTTTATGGTGTTGCCTTTTATTTTAGCTCTTCACTCCAGATAACATTAGGGTTGTTTTGTTTTGAAAAAAAAAAAAAACTGAAGCAGTGACTGAATTTCACATTCACATTTTCTGTAAAACATAACTGAATGCATTCTTGGAAAATTAATCCTGGTCATTTATCTTTAAGTAGTGCAGCACTCATATTCAATCACAAGATTAGCTAACCTGTTGATGCTGAATGCTTTGCTCATTAGGTTGCTGTCTAGAGACATTGAGCGCACGCATTTGTCAAAAAAATTACTAAGAACTTTCCTGTACATGCATGCCCAGCTAAAACATTACACACTTTGCTAACTGTATGTCTTCCTTTAGAAACAAAAATATTCTTTACAGATTGCAGCAGATCTGTTAGAAGAATGCTGTTCTAGAATTAACTTGGTTTGTGATTGAAATGTTTAAGTCTGAGAACTACCAAAAGCAATCACAAATATGCTCTTTCAAATCAGGCAGATATAGAAATACTTAATTCTTAAATAGCAGTATTTTTTTGCATTATTAAGACATCAAAACTTCACTAATGAATGGACCATATACTTTTCATAAAACACAAGTCTGAAGTGCCATAAACTTTAATGAGATCGCCTAAGAAAGAAAAGTGAGCAGGATTTTGCCCCACTCCATCATAGTCTTGGCTGAATAGAATACAATTGACTTTGGTCCTGCGAGGAGCGGGGAGCTGGACTCAATGGTCTTTATGGGTCCCTTCCAACTTGAGATATTCTGTGATTCTATGTATTTGCAGGAATGAGCAGGGAAAAACATTGTGACAAACATATTAGAAGTTAGGAGCTGCACAGACGAGGCTTATCTGGGATGAGTACAACATTGGCTGCATTATTTCCTGCACTATCGTTTTGCTTCTGCATGCAAGATACAACCCTATTGTTGCAAAAGTTGCATCTGGGGAACACATGATCACTGAATTTCTGGACAAAAAAAGTCTTCATTCTAATATGAAACACTCACATCTTGGCTCCAAGCTACAAGCTAGTATATACCTTAAATAATATTTGAATCAGGCTGTGCTGTACACACAATAGACATCGTGACTACCGAATAGGAAATCTGCAGAATATTTGGTAATACCCTTTGAAGTCTATTCTTTGAAGACAGTACTTTAAGTGAAATGAGCTTATTTATAAAAGAAGCGCTTTTTGTGAATGCTTTTATGGGAGACACATTTCAAATAGCTTTAAATATCATTTCCACCTTGGCACTCCAGCAATTTAAAATAACTATTTATTAAAGAAATGTTTCTCTGCTTAGTAAATGAGATGAAGTTAAACAGTAAGATGCATTTCATTAGCCTGTAATAAAAAGAGCATTTAAGACAAATGTTGTTAAACACACCAATGTAATTTTCATCGAATTCTCTGCTGCGGTTTAATATACAATCTGTATTTTTATGTTCTGTAGCTGACAGTTTCTAAATTCATTTGTTTGCTGTGGTTCCTTTAAAACCTAAATTACTAGAAAGTTTCAGTAAATTAGTTGATCCAAATAATCTTATGAACTGATTAAGCTGGAATGGTTGTATTAATTTAGACAAATCTGCAACTGGCTCCTCTCCATCCCTTTAAGCTGATCTACAGAAAGGCCTACCTGGATGTTAGTCAGAAGGGTCTCTATGGAGGACAATCCATCAGGGAATAGAAAAGGAGATGGAAAACCCGGAGGTAGTGGTTGCCCATGCCCAGTTAGAGAAAGTTTGTCAAGGCTGTCTCTTGCGGTTGGTGTGGAGAGCGGGGTCTCATCTGTATGTGATTGAAACAAAAATATAGAACAAGTTACGCTTGTCTGTTTTTATTAGACCTCAGTAATGGCTTCCCTAGTGGTTTCCAGAACATTTATTGCAAATTGGTTCCTGCTATCAGGAGAAAATGCTTTCTGCTGAATTTTCTTTAATGAAAAAGCTGTGGAGATACAACAAGATAACATTAATGAGTAACTTTATAAGCCTTTTAAATGCAGTCTCTAATGAGACTGAGTTTACAGTGCCATAGAATCTTTTTAAAACAAATATTATCTCACATATACTTGTGATAATATATTCAGGCTGACTTTATGGGCACCTTCCCAATTATCTCATTTTAGTTTGTGTTCTATTTGGATTGACAATAGAATATTTTCTAGCATGGCATATATTTTGTATACGAGAAGTATTTGAATACGAGGCTTCCCATACAATTAACCCTTCCCACTCTTAATGGTTTCACTTACAGCTCAGAAGATTCGGCAACACCGAGAAAAACTACAGTCCCTCAATGCATTTTTAATCAAGAAAGTACACCTGATTCCCACAATTGAAACATGCTCTGAACAATACATGATATTAACAGCATGGTTACAATCACTGGCCTAATTTTTTTAAGTACGGACATCTTCTAACAATTAGTGCTAAACTCCTTAGTGGGATCTTTGCAACAATCAGATCTGATCAGTTCTGACATCACAACGGGAAAAAACTCCCACAGCTTGAAGACTTCTAAGATTGAAGTTTCACAGATAATCTGTGAACAGATTACAAAGTAAGTGCAGGGGAAAAAAAAAAAAAGAAAAAACCCACACAATTAATAGAAACTTCAATACCCTCTCTTCTTCTTTTTTTTTTTTTTTTTTCATTTTTTGAAATATTTTTAGACTACTGTTGATATGATACAGAAATTTAGGTCAATTTCTTTGCACCAGATATTAATCTGAATTCTTCAAAAGGAAAACTATCTATACATATATATAGATACATCTATCTATACATACTCTTCTTACCAAGGGCTCAGTCATTAACTGACACATATTGATGTATCTCAATACAATACAAGGACATCAGAATGTACTCTTGGTATTATGCAAATCTCTGCACAGCTATTTGACTACAGAACAGTTTGTCAGACTTGTTCTTTTCCATTTGGGCTTTGATCATTATAAGATACATATGGTTTTGGGGTATTTTAATTTCTCTTTCTTTCTGCACTTTACTTGATTATTTTACTTCAACTGGAGTACAGTATTTTCCAACATGGACACAGTCTAGGACCAGAAAAATTGAAATATGCTGCAACAAAGCATTAGAGTGTAGGCTTTGATGACACCAGGACCAGAAAACCGTAACTCCAAGACTCAGTTCATTCCAACAGTCCCCATCCACCATTATCCCAGAAGGAATTCATCTCCATCAAACCTGTTCAGGTGCAGATTTCTTGCCCCATCTCCTCACCAGCTCTGTTGTGCTGGCCAATATTTACAGTGCTACAGTAACAGTCTCACCCACTACGTCCCTCCACAGAATACACGAATAGGCATTTGGACATCTGCTTCTGGGCTGGTCCCACTTAGCATTTTCTGTAGCCAGTGGAGAGCAGTAGGTACTAATCCATCTGAACTATCACAAGCATCTACTGCAGAAGGAGACAAATCTTTCTCTGGAAGTGTCTGTTGATGGTAAAATGAGCCTAAGCTGACCAGCTCAGATGGAGAGTCCTACTTTTGGTGATATCAGTCCTACCATGGAAGCTGTTCTTCCTCCTTCTCTGTGGCTCAGGCTGAGTGCAGCCTACGCAACGAGTAAGATACTGTTACATGTCCCCTATTTTTCACAATTTGTGCTACAATTACTGCTTTGTCATAAAGTCATAATTCAAAAGCTTACCAAGATAAGCTTTGTGAAATGAATTGATGTTGACCAAGGAAAGCTTCAGCCCGTTCAGAGTCATAAAAGATTTTTTCAGCTATACTTAAATTTTGCAGGCATGTCACAAAGTGCTGAGAAAAACTGGCTGTAGATTAACGAACCATTTCCTATCTACCTTACCAAGATTCAAAGCAGGCTCTGAAAAATGTACTCTGTGGATGTATCCTCTGTCCTCATGCCAACCCACAGCAACATGAAAATCTGAGTAGTCATTTTGCAGTAACATCCTAAAATTTGGCCCTAAATATGAATTGTTTCTTTTCTTCCCAACTTTTAAAATATTGTAGAAATATTCACCACTTCATTAGAAAAAATAAATTAGGTATTCCTGGGTATTGCAAACTAGCTTATTGTTCTCAGATCATCCTGCTAGTTCATCTTCTCAAATCCTACCCTTGTGTGAAGAATCACTACCAAATGTTTTTTTTCCAAACTGTTGTCAGAAATGTTTTGCTTTCACTAATCAAAAGAAACAACCCCAAACTTAAACAAAACTGGTTAGACAATAGATTGATAAACACTACACAATATCATTGCATAGCTGAAAACTTTTTTTGCCTCTACTTCAAATATGGCTTTCCCAAATGATTCCTACCTACCATTAAACAATAATAATAATAATAAAATAATTGCAAAACCTCTTCTTTGTTACATCACTGAGTTTTTTGGCTAAAGACTTCTTTATATCAGTGGTTCCAGTGAAGGTATTGGACTTGCATGGTATGGCAAGAAAGAGCCTAATCACTAGTATGCCTGGTCTTGTTGAGTCATATAAATGAGAAAGTAAACTTGTCAAAAAAGACATCATTTGCCTCTTTGTTTTTCAGAGAAATAGACCAGTGACCTCTCATACTTTCTGAGACAACTTAGGCTCTTGCTAATATTTCAGGTCTCAAATTGTCAAAAACTAGATAAAATAGAGCCACTTAAAAATTCCATATCCCTTAATTCACTTAAAAGCTATGCTCTTCCATGCAATTGTTGAGCTACAGAAAGCTCCTAACACAGCTCTTGTCATGGAATTTAGGGAAGGGATTAATTTTTTAATTCTATAACTACTTGAACATCAAATATATGTTAAGTTTGCTGTACTTTGTGCATGCTCAGAACCTGTTGTGAAGTTTGCAAAGATCTTCCTAACAATGTGCAGCACAGTTTTGCAACAGGCGAAGTAACTTAAAAAAGCTTAAAGTTATGCAGAATGGTATGAACTCAAAATAACATTCAAACTCTTATGTTATAATAAATAACAGAAACAAATTTACACTGAAGGGTAAGACTAGAGAGCTGAACTTACTATGAACTTATTTTAATGAAACGTCAACTCAGAAAAAAAAGTCAGACTAATGTGACTTTGTTTTCTTGATGTCCCATGTGAAATAAACTTTGAGTGTGAGTATGTTTGAAACAGCAAACGTACATATTATACACAGGAAGCATGGATATTTGTGGATGTGAGATAAGCGATGATTGAGGGAATCTTGAAAAAATGCATTTTTAAGAAAAACCACATTGTAAACACAGCCAATTAAAACATAACCACATATCTTAGTAGCAAAATAATACGACCTCTTGCAATTAAGGCATTTTAAAATCTTCCGTTCCTGCAGAAGTCCTCTTTTCGCAATACGATGATACGTCTTTGTTTCCAAAAAATCATTAACCTAACGTCTTTTAAACTGTTGCAAAGCAACTACTAATGTTCCTCTTAACCTACTAGCGGAGCAACGCTGCAAAAATGGTGAGCCCTTGCTGGGAGACAGGGATCTGGCATTTTCAGTCCAAACGCATCAAAAGAAGCATTCGAAGACAAGCCAGGGCAAGGGGGGAAAGGGGGTCAATCTACAATTCCATTGTCGGACTTGGGAGCACAAGAGTGTAAAGAAAGGGGGAAAAAACCTGAAAGAACAAGGCAGAACAAAGAAGTGCCCGGGCCTGCCTTGGCTTGCGCTGGGAACCGAGATGTTATAAATTAACAAATAAACAAGGATAGGACAAGCTGTTTCCCAAGCCTCGACAGCATCTGAGCAGAGATGAATATGCGCCGTGACATATGAAGCAAATCACCATAATAGGCAAGTCTGAATGCGACACATATCTTTAAAATATTTGTAAATGCTACATGCGCTCCATCCGTTGTTCCTCAATTTCCAAAATTCACCTGGTTTTGTTCAAACCAGATTTTATCTGCAAAGAGCAGCTGGTTTGGGCCAAATACAACGAACATTTTTCACTGTATTTGGTTTGTTGCCATTCTATTTTATTCTTTCACCAGATAACATGGAAACAGACATCCTGGAAGCTGTGACAGCTATTTAAACAATAATAGATGAACGGAGGTAGCCATTCTCTTGTCTTTGTTTCTAAAAGCAAGTAGGATAAGTTCAGACTGGTCACCAATCAAACTGGAGAATATTGATACTGCCAGGATTTGAAAGCAAGCGATAATAGCTGGCTACAAGAAATACTATACAGATTACTGCCTTTCTGTAATCTTTTAATGCTTCTTTCTAATGCATCTCGATGCTTTTTTATTCTCTGTAAAATATTTCACATGTATTTGTTCCTAAAAGAGGCTCATTCTTACCATTTGAATAATGAAAGAGGATCCTGTTTCCACTTTTTGCTATCATAAATCTGGCGCATACATTTTTGTGCAAACAATCTGTTCCGTTTGGCTTAATGTGATTTTGGTTTATGTTGTCAAACACCCTTTCGTACAAAGTTTTGTCTTTCACCTTCCTCAGAGTTAGAGGTTTCAGGTGTGAGAAGCTCTTCTATTTTAATTAATCTGTAACTGTTGATTTATATTAACACAAAAGAACAGGGGGTCCCATGCGCTGAACTGAAATGTTTACCAACTTCATGCAGATTTAAAAGAATAAATAAAATCCTCTTGCTCAATTCCCATATCATTTGGCTGCTTTATAGATTTGGTCATTCAAGACTCACCCTGAACATAACTAGGGGCAATGCTGTGAAGGATGTTACGAACTGTAAAAGGAATGCACTAAAACTAACTCTTATGAAAACATATTTATTTTTTTTTCCAACCGACATTTTGGTTTCTTCTTTTTATGCTAAAAACAGTTCTCCAGGACAACCAAATACTTTGAAATTAAAGCATTTGCAACTGTGGCAGCTGGAAATAAGGGGAGAATATCAAATATTCAAATAGCTGGTTGTCGTTTCTGTAAGATTTCAAAGAGGCTGGTGCTCTCACAGTTAACAGCACCACTGTAAATGCTGTCCACTGAGTTCTATTTCTTAGCTTGGTATGTTTGCCTGAGGACTTTGAAAATAGTAACTCACCAGTAATGAAATATGACTAAAAGATTAAAACTTACATGGAAAGGACCATAGCCACTATGAATGTATTTCTTGGATTTGTACATTGCACACTATGGCTTTATATCTGGCGCAGTCATGTGCATTTGTACAAATAGGTCTTTAGAATTCATACATCTGTGTATCACTTCTACCATTATGGACCACTTTTGTAAGTGGTATGGTTTCAAAATATGCAGCTTTTCACTGGATGTAAAGGACTACACAAGAATAAAAGTATGTATCTAGTTTTATATATCCACTTTGGAGGTAGGTTTAGATGCCCATCAATGGTAAGACTCATATTTACTGACAACTCTATCTGATTTTAACCACTGAAAATACAATATTCTAACTTGATGCTTTTCTTTCTGGGTTAAAAAAAAAAATAGTTTCAATTAATACATTTCCAGTATTTCTTTAATCCTTTTGAAGAAAACGCAGTTCCTACACATCATTCTTCGCTGCCGCACAGGGTCACTGAGCACAATGCAGTTGGAGTTGTCTCCATAAACGGCCAATTAGAGCCAGATGGAGAATTACCCCTTGAACACAAGATTAGGGACCTCTCTCTCACTTTCAGTGATATCCCTTCTATGCTGATACCTTGTAAGCCAATTTATCTAAAAACTTAGAGGAAAAAAAAAAAAAAAAAAAAGGAACATATTGCTGGCTGGAATCAGGACATCGGGGTCTGGAAACAGGGATGACTTGACAAGGAGACAGGGACTAATCGAGGAGTCAGGGAACGCTGAGTTGAGAAAAATATAAAGAAGGACAGCCAAGGTGGCTGAACACTTTGGAAAGGGATAATAGGATTGGGACTATACGGTGAAGGAGGGGAGAAAGAGTGCCCAGGAGCAAGAAATTTATACTGACTCAGCAAAAAATAAACAAACCAGTCGAACTTTTTTTTTTTTAACACAGTGTATTTTGTATAAGTAATTCTTGTAGTATTTCAAGAACCGTGGTTCAACGCAAATGAAATTTATAGCTGTCAATAGGAAATATATAAAAATATGTTCTTTAAAGATCATGTGTTTTACTTTTGTTAAGGAATTACTGGTATAATTTCACTAAAAATGAATGGAAAGAGTTGGCAAAATATATCCAAAAAGCAAAAATGTAATTAGTGGTGATGTTCCAGCTGTGAGGATTTCTTCAGGCTTTTTGGACTAGATCAAGTTGAGTTTATTCTTCATTTTACATGTCCCTAGGAGGGCCTCAGAGTCAATCAGCGCAACTTATCTAATTTTCTCTTTCAATAAAAGGATTATTTTAATAACCTTTATCTTATTTTGCAGCCTATTACTGATTAGGGCTGGGTCAAGCAGTATTTCCTGATTTATTTATTCTAAGGATTCCACAATATGTCAGAATAAATTATCATTCGTATTGTTAAACAAATGTATTTTACCATACAATTGAATGTTAAAATGCCAGTGATATTTCCACTTTGTGTACTTTGGCATCATAACACAAAATGTGCAAAACAAAGTGATATGGGTTCTCTGTCCCATAATAAAAATTATACTGTTAAGTTCTAGAATTTTTAAAGTGCATAGAATGGTCAGGCATAAAGAAGAAATGGGATATTCAGAGATGATTCTGCATATATCTGATAACTATAGAGTACAAATATCTTGAACATCTGACGGCAACTTTCTTTAATTGACCCTAAAGGAACAGAAATTCCTAAAGAAAAAACGATAGTTAGAAAGTCACACTAAATATTTTTATTGCATTTTTTTTTACAATATATTCATATAAATGCAAGGCACTTTATAATATTATAACCTGGAGTTCTTAATTATGAGAACTATGTCCATTATTTCTTTTTTAAAGATCCTTATATGCTACTGGCAGGGATCAGATGCAGATTAAGGCCATCTGTGCTTTGGATGCTGAAAAAAGTATAAACGTATTTTACTGGTTCGTGTCAAATGTCTCAATTAGTGCTCTGCTAGCTCCACTCCATCAGCCAGGCAATACTGAGTGCTAAAAAGAATGTTTCTTGGCTTCGGAGCAGTTCTATGAGAACTGCTCATAGGCGTAAGTCTACGTGGAGGGTTGTGTAAACGTGTTTCCCCACAGGTTCACAAGTGTCATTCTGAGCTTTTTCTAAAGTTGTGCTGAGGGGTGTGCATAATCAACTATGTAGTAAAGAGATACCTGCTTAGGAAATCAAAACCCACCATTCATGATACTAACCATTTAATCTCCTTTACTGCGTTGGCGACAGAAGCTGGCTCCCTTGCCTAGTTAGCCTGACTGTACATCTAGCTTTCCTAAATGCAGGCAGAATCAAAGATCAAGCCAAGGATTTCGAGTCAGAGCTAAATTCCTGATTAACATCAAACTGTAAATTAGGGATTGGGTTTAAAGATTGCACAATTAATGCATTCTACACTAAAGCTCATATTTTCAAAATTATGGACATAAATATGCACATCTCAACTGATAAAAGCAACACACAAGGCAATATATCCACAGGATGCATACTTATTTTTGTGCTGCCTGTTCCTCCCTATGCTTTAGCTGTCTCCGTATGGCTACTGCAAAACGCAGAGAAAAAACATTACAGAATGTAACGACTACATTTTGCTAGATTTTATTGGATCATTTCAAGTGCCACATGATTTGGATTAAAAATCCTCTGGATGTGTTTCATGAAAGTTGAAAACCATCTATTATTTTGGGTTTTAAGGCAACCCGAAAAACGAGGATTATCAATAACATTAGCATTTTTGTCATTGTCAGCTGAAATAACACCACTCCTCTTTTGTAAGCATAACGGTAGTTGGAAGGGCATTCTTGATAAGAGTACAGCTGGTAACTTGTAATTCTCTGAAGATGAAGGTTTTATGGCAGTACCTGGAACTGCATTGTATTCACCCTGTTTTTCTTGGTCCGTGTACAGTTAATAATTCTAACAATCATTCTCTTCAAGAAAAAAAAAAGAATAAAATCAAGTCAACATTTTCAAGGAGTCCATATTCTAGCCATGTCGCAATTACAGGGTACTAAGCATCTGTGTTCCTGCCGCCTTGTCACATGGCCCACGTTCTTGGTAATCTGCTGACAGCACGAATCAGACGCCCAAACAGAAAATTAGTAGACGGTGATGTGTCTGTGCAACACTCGTCAGCTGTCATTCATTCAGCAACACATAACCTGTCCCACACCCTTGTCCCCAGGGCGCTGGCAAGCAGATGAGGTTGACCAGGCATGCTTGGCACCTGGTGCAAAGTGGCAGCACACAAGTCAACAGTACTGCACTTCACAAATAAACATGCCAGAGAGAGAAGACAAAAGAGTTGTTTAAAGACTTTGCATTTATGGTAGCCTATACTGGTCGTCTGCCCCAGCAGGAAAAAAAAAACCCTTCATCTGGTCAGAATTTATAAAACTGGATCTATTAATGAATGTAAGTTTTTTGTTTAACCTAATATTCATACAGAATTCTGTCATCCTCCTTCTTAAAATAACACGAGAAAATCTATTTTAGATCAACATATAAAATGTTCCGTTATATAAAATATATAAACAGAAGCAGCAATACTTTAAAAATATATATACTTGTATTCACTTCCCTTTCCTCTAGGATCATATTAATGCCCGTGATTTTAAGAAGTATGATATCAAGTACGTCTAATATTCAGATCGACAATATATTATCTAGACCACTGAATGATATGACCAGTCGAAAAACGCCTAGCAAGATAGAAACATACCAAGAAAACCTGTTCCCGAGCTTTCTCCATGCCAAAATTCCTACCCCAGATGTATTAGTGAACCACTCTCAGAGCCAAAAATGCCAATGAAATAAGAACAAAAAAATCACAAAAATAGTCAGATCAACTCATCCAACGCAATTGTATGGAGATTTTTGGTAATAGGTTCAGGAATCTGTGAATATGCAAAGAAAAGCTCAAAATGCCTTGGAAAACCAGGGGAAGAAACTGTGCTTTAAAAAGAAAGTACCTATGGGACTGTGTTGGTCAAGCCCTGCAGTCGTGCTTCCGAGAGGATAAGGTAACAGGTGTTTTATCATCAATAGTTCAATAACATCTGCTCTTTGCTTAAGTACCCAAATGGCGATACACACTTTTAACAGAAATATGCGATGTAGTAACTCCAGATCTTAACACAGCCAATACGGTAATCAGTACCGAGAACAAAAGGATGCGAAGCATCTCATTTTGACAAATTCTCACCAGGAAGGGTACAAAATGAGTGAGATGTTTAAGTATCACGAAGCAGCGCAGCACAGAGGCTTCCTTAGTTTTAGGGCTAAAAAAAACACATTTGCATAAGAGACTATCAATTATATTTAACTCACTTTTAAAAATGATTTCACAATAATTTTTTTTAACAAATATAATAAACGCCCTTAATGTGTCTATCTATGGAACGGTTCCAGTACTCAGATGCAAATGTTGTAGACAATAATTGATGTACACATTTTGGATTATATGGTTATGATATCCTAATAGAAATTTGGCTGTCTGCCTATGGGAGTTCAATATGAGTTTCGTAGTTTATAGCATCAGCAACAGTCCTTTAGAATATTATAGCCACATTTCTCAACCCATTGCCTATAGATTATATCCTAATATCTGATTTTCACAGAAATCCATAATAATAAACAAACCGAAATCCCTAAACCCCAGAGTGCTCAGAAACAAAATTCACAATGAAAAGGCAAGCATTTTTACATCTGATAGGATTCCTCTTGCAATTCATTCATCAAACATCTGCAACAAGCTGCCAGAATGTGTCCATTAGTGAGATTTCTATGGCATTCACTAGCTTGATGCTCACTGATAGAATAATGTAGAAGTTTTACCTCTAATGTTTTCTGCTCCATTTGAGGCATCCACTTTAAAGTGAGCTTGCTCTTACTGCTTTTATTGTTAAAAATACAGCCACGATTTGGCCTGCTTCTGACTTCGTGTCTTGGAATATGTAATTTATGCTAATATATCAGAATACGTATTACAAAAGACCAAAAAAATATCCCTTATGTATTTATACATTATGGGTCACATTCAGCACTGATTTAAGAAGATAAAAAATAGTTTGGAGTCATCATGTAACCTGGCTCAGTTTTGGTTTACGTTAAATACAGAAAATTGAAGTGCCTTACACAGCAAACATGCCATATATTTGCTGGTAAATTAAAATCTTTCCCAGGGTCCAGTTTAAAACCTTCATGCAAATTAAATATTGCATTCAACCTTTTATCTATATTATATCATAATATCAAGGAAATGTGCGTTGTGACTCCACTACAGGGACAAATCTTTTTACTAATTCTGTTTCACATCAAAATTTCTGCAAATGTTTCAATGTTTAATGTAATTGAAAAAATATTTATTTCACTCCGTAAGCAATTCTAAATGCTACGTAATAGAAGCAAAATACAAATCCTAAGAGCGGTTCAAATGCTCTCCACTACTTTATGATTATTCGTGTATGTGATAACTGTACATAAACAAAACAGGAACCAAAATATCTTTACCATTATGGTACTGTGAAAACAGTTACTGCCTAAACAAACTGAAACAAATCGCACAAGCTTTATTATCTTAACCTGATGAGCTCATTATATATTTAAGGATAATACTTTTATTCACTATCTTGATAGCAGGTTGGCTTTTAGCCCAGCCAGTAAAAGGGCAAAAGCCGCATCAGGAAATGACCGCCCTGCGTGGCTTTGTGAACTGCTGCACCCAGAAGATTGAGACAAGCAAGTCACAGCAACTTGCAGTGATTTTTTTTACCGTTTTTGAAAGGAAGTCAGTGGTGCTGAGGAAGGCTGCTCTTCTACCAAATTTTACTACGGTTCCACGAGTTCAAAAACTAAATCTAAATTCTTCTTGAATTATTTTCACAATCACTTTCCTTTCTCTTCTCTTTGTCCTAGCTTTTCTGTAACTCAGCATATTCTACTGCTTTCTACAATCTTTTCCTTACTTCTCAAACAGTTTTTCTCAGTAACGCTTATTGTTTCTAAAGTTTCCTTGTTTCAGTAATTTCTTCCCCTTCCAAGATATGAAGAAATTAGTCTTGAAATTTCAGGTCTAGCTAAGGACCAGAGGAGAAAAAAAAAACAGGTAGAGAAAAGGAAAAGATTGTGACAGAAATCTGAAGGGACAAAACATGCTAAATAATCTCCCTATTTGCAATATAAAATAGATCTTGACTTCTTTTCTGCTTATTCATTTTCACAAGTAAAACTGTGAAAACAAGATCTAAATCATTATCAAAACATATAATAAAGTGGGAAAAAAGGTCTTAAAAACACATCTTTAATTTATGCTCCATTTTCCTATATTTTGATATAACCATAATTGGAGTGGTCCTGATCTGACTTTTTTTTTTTTTTTTAAGGATAAATAATACAAGGCAATATAGTTATGTTTACATGGGAATGTGCACGAAGGTTCAACATTAAGTCCAGTGGTTTGAAATATAATGAGCATTTTACTATGCTACTTTACTATCACTTTGGTCTATAAAAGAAGACACCACTATTTAGCTCCACACCATTTTCAGTGTGGAAAGTAAATAAAGATTTGTTGAATACAAAAGCAACAGACATCTTAGACATCAAAATAGCAGAGCTTCAGCTGGCACTGAAGTTTTGTAGGGGAAATTTTCAGTTTTGTAGGGGAAATAAAGTCGAGTCAATGATCTAATCCTATGCTTAATCTCAATTCCCCAAAAGATTAAGAGTATAGAAGCCATTTCTAAATCCAGGACTTGCCTCACGACTCTTACACAAAATGTTAGATTTGTGTTTCAGGTTAAGAACAGGAGGGAAAAAAAAATGACAAAGGAATACACTCAGAGAAACTTTGCTTTAACCCTATCCCTGGTTTTGGCTGTTCTGTCTTTGTACAGCATTAAGGGCGGTATTGCACAGTCCCATTATACAGCAGATGTTAAATGCAAAATAAAATAGTCAGTTGTAAATGATTGATGATCCTCTTTACTATTTCAAAATAAGCCCTGATTATTTATATAGTTTTGGACATTGCTTGAAAGCATCATATTAAACCTAAACAATTGATCCATTTTTCAATGGCTTTTGTGTGTAATGTATTATGTATGTTTTTACATTCTTCTGTGTAAAAGGCCCTGGTGTATGAGAAATGTTTAGAGTTTTGAGTGCTCCACCCAGTCCATATGGTAGGTTTGCTCTGTGTGTAAGACCTACCTTTTTCCACCAGGTCCATATGGCAGGCTTGAGCTAGCCAGGGCCTTCTATCCTCCACAGGGGCCATATGGCAAAGAGAGCTCGATGAACACTCATTTACCTTGTATTAATACTTTACGTGTCTCTAGCACATACACATACATACGGACACGTATGCAGGGATCAGATTGGGTAGCAAAGACTGAGCTCCTGAAAATACTTCAGCCCCATAATCAATACACCTATGGCAATGCAATAGGAGATGTGGATTCTGTTTTTTCTGTTTTATTAAAAAACTGAAAATTCAGATGGTAACATCGAATTATTTGATAAATGCATCTGATGGTTTTAAACATTTTGACAGATTATTATTTAATTATGCTAATCAACTGGTAGACATGATTATAGACAACAGTTCAGTGTTAGTTATTAATATTACCTTAGAATAACAGAACCAAGTCCCTTGAACACACACATACTACCAAAGAGTGCATCCCATAGACCGTGAAAATATTGGTTTAAAGATTCATCTCTGTGCTGCCCTACTAATAGTAGGTTTTGAGCAGGTTACTGCTTTCTTAATATATTTAAACAAAACGGTAATAAACCAGAGAAACAATAATTCATTATAGCCAGTAAACTATATGCAGAGAGATAACTATTTACAAGTCACATGTAAAGAAGTTACTATTTCCTGAAGATAAAATACCTCTACCCTTACTACTGGAGTAAAAGGAAGAGTGTATGATCTGAGAGCCATAGTATCTTCCATCTACTGTCTGTACATTTCCTGTACCGGTAGAATAAGATGCAGAGCTACAAAATGAGTAAAACAGTTGCACTGGGTTGGATGATTAAGGACATGGATTTAAAACCAACTGAAAAAAAAAGAGATGGCGACTTTAAATTGTAATCCATATTTTCAAAGTAATTACTCTAAAATTGATACATTGTTATAGCATTTACAACTCAATCCAAAGCTTTGCTGTAATTCTGAAGTAATTTAGGAACCCTCAGCATTTTATTTATACAGGAAAGATGGAAGCAATTTGTAACATGTTTATGAAAGTTTTATTGCACCTACAAGCTGATTTAAGAAATGGAATGATATTCCCCAGTAGTAGAAATTTTACAAACAACTTTTACTTATTTGAAACTCAGAACATTATGAAATGTATAAATTATAATATATTGGTTTTATTCATAGGATTTATAGTGCTTTCATCTTGTTTCCTCTTGTTTCAGTTCATGTAAATAACCCCTGTGTTGTCATATGAATATTCAAATATCTCAAAGAACTATCAGTGTTGAAAATAAATAGCATAAAGAATTCAGAACAAGTACGCATGTACATGCTCTCATAGTTTATTTTTGTATATAGCATTTGTGTTTTGTTCTGCAAACGATCAATAAAATACGGAAGAGTTTTCCACAAGGAATATATCTCCTCATTTCAAATGAGCCAAATAACAATAAGCATTTTAAGAAACCATGAGTATTTTATTAAAGAATAAAAAAGGCTAACTACTATGATCATGTCTCTTCCTCCTATCTTCCTGCTTTTGATCATAGCCAAATACAGCTAAATCAATGGGGAAAAAAAAGCTTTAATAATTTCAGGGGTTAAGAAACGCGACCCCAAACTCTTTGCCTCTCACTTTCATTGTAGGAAAGGCATAGTATATATCTTCAGCATTCATTTATCCCCTTTGTTTCAGTTGTTCTTTTTTTATATATGTTCTCTATATGTTGCCTACCGTGTGTTCTGCTTCTGTTTCTGATTTACAATGTCTAAATACAAACTTTTAATTCTGAGCTTTGAAGGATTTGTCTATCTGCATAATTGCTCATACAAATACACATACAGAGCTCACTTTGTGATCGGTGGGGTTTATGGGGTGCCTAAAAGTGACAAAGGTTAGAATCCTTCTGCCTAGTTTATCCAGCCTGCCAGGGAAGCAGTACTCTCTAAATAAGGGCCTAAATTCTCCATACAACAAAGAGAAGGTAGGTGTCTATAAGATGCTGCTGATGATAGACAATGCCTAAACTTTAGCAATTCTCCCTCTTGAGGCTTTCACATGCACCATCCTCACTTCAACCTGGTCTAGTGGGAGATGTCCCTGCCTATGGCAGGGGGGTTGGAACTCGATGATCTTCAAGGTCCCTTCCAATCTAAACCATTCTATGATTCTATGATTTCATGAATCACGCAAAGAACTAAGAGGACTACTTGAGAAGCCCGTGTTTCAACAATGTAGATCTCACTTTATAATTTGAAACCAAATATAAAGGATGATACCTAGATAGATAGACAGGTAGATCAAATACTTACTTGTTTAATACAATTTAGAGATAGAGAATCTAGTCATAACAAAAATTACTAGTACCCTGTTAAGATACTTATGCTAGCATAGCCTGCAATTTTAAACACATTCTTTAAAAAGTATAAAATATAATTTTATGCTTTGTACTTTCTCACTGAGTCAGCAGTTTTCTCTTTTTGGGAGAACATGTTAAATTAACGGAGCATCTCAATTAAATTCTTTATACATACATACATATAAAGAAAGAAAAGATATGAACCTGACTTCATAAATATCATTTGGTGGGATTTTGTTAAAGTTTAGATGTACAGATTTGTATTTGAAATCCTCTGAAGGTTACAGGGTGAAACCCTCCAACAATATCTCCAAGTCTTCAGGGACCAAATCCCATTATGTGGAGTTCAGTGAAGAGGGTAAACACTACCATAAAGAAATACAAATTGCACATATTTCCCATTTAGCCAGTGTCACAAAAGTTCACCATTTAGAATTCTAACCAGTTAGGACTTATTCTTGGAGGTCAAGTACCTTGTGAACCTTGTCATCTCACTGATGACATCATATCCCATCCATCAATTCTTTCAGGAGCACACTTGCCATCTGCTCAGCACGCTATAATAACTTATTAGACATATTCACAGGGTAACAATCTGTACAATGACACTGTTATCTTAATGCTGGCACATAGAGAGATAGCAGCCATCGTTTCCCTGTCACAGCACAATTATTCTACCTTCCAACTTTAAAAGAGAAGTTACTTGGATATTTTAACTTCTTATTAAATCACATGGAAACAATGAATTTTTATCAAAAATGTATTTTTGGCTTTGTGGTGGTTTTGGACTGTGAACTGATAAACTAAGGCTACAGCACAAAGTACTAAGTTCAGTTTGATATAACCGTTTTGCACCTTGAAAGTTTTTGCTGTCATGCTCAATCTTTAGACTGCAAAATAAATAAATAAAAAATACAACACAATCAATCACATGCATACGAATAGCACAGAAATCCAACTTATTCTTTGCAAACATATTAACTTTCTAGAACTAATGCTTCTTATTATTTCTCTACCTGTCTTAAACATCTCCTCTTTCTAACAGCAATTACTAGGTAGAAATAAACATGTAGCCAAAGCGCTCATATTAAGCCTTAAGACTTTTCGGAATCTGAAAGCAATGCACATTTTCATAGGTGCCTATATATTTTTGCAGCCTTTGTAAAGCGTGTTAATATTGAGCATGGTTAGCACAGCTGCTGTCACAGCACTTATGACTTAATAAAAGTCCACTATAACTCTCCCTCGACCTCAAAAAATATTTTCAGAAAAGGGGCAATATTTATTTTGCATTACACAGAATTCATCCTCTGTTCCTTCCTTTGGCTCGTCATTTATTCCAGCTTACACTGTGATCAACATTGTACTAAAATAAAGTCAAGTACAACAGCCGCTCTCTGCCCATCAAAACTCACAGACGTCTGCCAAGCACTTGTAACAGCTGGTGTTACATTAATTAGTTTAAACTATTTATTTCATCCATCTCCAGAGCAGATTGAGCAAAAACATTAGAGATTATTCTAGCATCTGTAAGTGCCCTGCAAACATTAACCAACCAAAGTTAGAATATTAGTCATTAACTTATAGTATATGTGATTTAAGACTCTACATACTTATTGTAAATAAAAAAAGAAAATTCTGCAGTTAAGCACGGCTCTAGTAAGTTTTCTTTGATTGCCTTTTTAAAAATCTGAGTTTTAAACTTATATAAGACTTTGTGCCCATAAAGTTTCTTTTAAAAAAAAATTATTACTAGAAAGCTATTATAATTCCTGGCAGCATGGACCATTAAGCAATATATGACAGGGACTGGGTGACTCAGTGGATTAGTCAGAGGTTTTATGTCCACTGTTGGAATCCAGCCCTAAATACAATGATCAAAACAGTGTTATCAAACGGTTGTAAAAATCTCAATTAAAATCACTCCTATAGCCTCTACTAAGTTTTTAGTGGACAACATAATAGATCTTTCACTATCGACAGAGTTCTCACAACTACCTTTTTTCTTTTAGTAGGCTGAGAACGGATGCTGGCAGAAGAATGTTGGTTATAAGAGGTCCTAATGCCGCATTCCCTACTCAAATGGCTCAGAAACAGAAGCCAATGCAAGGATGGCAGGAGTAGGCTCCCAGCCACTGTCCGTGGGCTTGCCTCCATCAAAAATAAAAAGCTTCCAACATTGCTCAATGAAATACTTCATGTGAGAATACTTATTTTTAGTGCTTCGGGCTCAGAAAGGAAATCAAGCTTCTGTGCAAAGGCTTGAGAAGTAACCCCTTCCTCAAAGAACGGGGCTGTAAATAAGCACAGAGGGAAACAGAGGCACAGAGAGGTGAAGCGCTTTGCTCGAAGTCACACACCAGGTCATTGGCAAAGCCTGAGACACAATCAAAGTCTCCTGACTCTCACCTAGTTCGGAAACATTGCTCCATGAGGATTCCCAAACCAACATCAAAATCCAAGAGCTCACTCACAGAACAAAAAAGGAGTTAAGCAGGTTTATCAATATATGAAGTTTACTCGAATCAGACTCTTACAGAATAATGTCCTCCAGTTTGACTAGACATTTTTTTGGTATTATACCATGGAAATGTATATAATAATAATAGTTAAAAAACGGAGTTACTGAAATTAGCATCAGATTTAATTAAATGCAGCTAAAAATAATAATCTAATACATCAGTTTAGAAAGCTATACCTACCCTCAAAATATTTGTATTTACGAACAAATTTAATTTACAGATTCAGTTTCACTATCCAAACAATAAAGTGAAAAAAGCAGCCTGACATTTACATGTAGCTAAAATACAGATCCTGATCCTGTGCTATTCCAGTCCCTTAAAGCTCTGGCTGATTTGTTATGGCCATGTAGAAACAAGTGTAAGTGATGGAAAGTGAAGAAAAAAAAAATCAGCTATTTTCACTTTTCAACCCTGTCCCATCTCTGGTAAAAAAGATTTTTTTTTTTCTCTTTGCTTTATTCATTTTACATCTCTCTCTCTGCATATATGTATGTGATTATATATGTATGCGTATGTATGCGTGCATGCACGTATGTATCTACGTATATATTCAAGACACTTGCTGCAATTTTTTCTGCCCACTGCACAGTGGTTCCTCTTACTTACTCCACCAGCCAAAAAGGCAGGCGCACAGTTACTGCCAAACTTGCTCCAGACACTGCAAGAGAAAGTGCCAAAGCATATCTAAGAATGGCCTCCTCAAACAATACTAATAGCTCTTTTTCGTGCTCCCTCTTTATTGGCCTCGACAGACAGCAAGAGCCAGACACTCTCTTCTATTCTTAGGTTCCCAGAATTTATAACATGCTACATCTGCCACATATCTGTTAGGTTACATGGGTACTGCTATTCAATTATCCATTTTTATTTTTATTTTTAGTACAAGGACTGTTATTGAAATAACTTGTTGGACAGCCTGTTCTTAAAAGACAAAAAAAACCCCACGATGATCACAAAACTTCTGATCAGATGAGAGAGTGTTCTGACTTAAATCCTCTCTTGGAAAAAAAAAATTATATATCCCCAGTTCATCCTACTTCTAAAAAAATAACAATTAAAGAAACCAAAAGTATACTGAATCTCACCGCAGAACACGGAACATTTGATTGTTTAACTAATGCCTTATAAATGGCTCATTAAAAAAAGCCTGGTTTAACCGGGGTTCTTAACTAATACTGACCACCAGGTTCTGTTTTCATTTACACCACAATTGGTGGGTAAACAAAGGCAGCGGGGGCCCTCGCAGAGATCTTCCGCCGAACTCCCCCTTCACATTCAAGCAGTGCATTGCGTTAGAAACTCTGTCCGTAGAATATATTTCTTGCGTGCCCATTTTTTTAGTTGGCCTTGCATGCTCAATTTTTAGTTTCGAAACACAACCCCAAGGGAGCCATGTACGTTCAACGGAAAAGCGTTAATACGTTCCCAGTTCAATATTCTGCTTTACCTCTTGCAGTGATCAGTTTAAATGCACGAAAGCGACCGGCCAGTTTAGGTTATTTCCCCCTCCCTCTATTTCTTTTTCCTTGTAAAATTCCTCTTTGCGCAATAGGAAAGTTAATTGCTAAACTTTGTTACAGAACCCTTTGTTCTTGCTGAAGTCACTTTGCTTGTCTCTCCTACTGTAAGGACACCAAATCCTAAAAGCTGGCAAGAATGCATATGTTTATTTCACCATTGCTCTGCAATTACTGAATGCCACTTAATTATAGCAACAGATGCTCGAGTGTAGGAACCAGAAAAATCAAACGCCTCATTTCCAGGTTATTTTTTTCCATTGCTTCTGCCAACAGCAGATGTGTGAGCCCCTTGTGCTCTGGCGTAAATACTTATCAAATCCTAACAGGTCACCTATGTCACAAACAACATTTCAGATGCAACTGTTTCACCTGATAATAGGCTCTGAAAATAAAACTGTGAGCTGTAAATACAATGTATTCGGAATGAAATGCCATAATGTGAAATTGCTTTTTCTCCAGCTACAACAGAAGTCCTTGACAGTTTTTGGCAGTGATAAATCACCCTCCCATTAATTGTCTCCTCTCTCATTGTGAGGTGAGCTGCTAAAAGGGGCAGTCAACAAAAATGACTTAAAGGACAAATTTTGGCAAAAAGACAATGAAGAAATCTGTCATTGCTAAGCCTCCAGTAAACTGTCACGAAACAATCAAAATATATGTAGCTGAAGTGTTTATGTCTTTGTTAGAAAGGTTATAGGATGATAAGTTTATAGTTAAAGCAGGAAGCTCAGAGGAACCGAAGTTGCAGGCCCTTGAGGCACCATTTCTCCCCGTGTTCTTTAAAATTGTATGCAAATCCTATTAGGGCTCAGTTTACACAGCATTTGCTGGTCTTGTCGACCTTATTTTCTGACTCTTCTGCCCCCTCACCCCAGACAACAGAGAGTCCCTGTGAAGGCACGGTGCCGGCTACGGTAACTCTTGCACCCAGTTGGAAGGGCCTTCCTTTTCAGTGGTTTCAGCCAGAGAAGACGACACTTAGCACCCCACAGAAGCTGACCCTTCCTTCTAACCTCTCCTTCTAACCCCGGTGTTAATCAGAGTGCAAGGGCCTCTCACTTACTGGTTTCCATACGTTGAGAAGCAGCCATTGCTTCCCGTAGGACAGGCGACGTTACCAGTGCCCGCTCACGGACCCAAGATGGTGGCGTGCGAAACGAGGACAGCTACCTTCTCCTCAGAAACGGCACCACGACTCACTTCACCCAGCCCGGCTCCCTTCTGCAAATAGCTCTTCCCCAACTTTCCTGTGGGCTGAACAGAACTGAACCCTCTCACCTCAGGACTCTGCTCTACAGGAGAAAGAGTTCAAAATTTGGCAATAATTTGTATATATATTTTTAGGGCTGTTAATATGTAAGAAGTAGGGAGATGGCTACCAGCCTTTACTACCCTCAGGCACGCAGATGGCAGATGGTATGTTTAAGACCACAGGTTATCCTATGTGTAGGAGGGGCAGGACCATGTGCAGAGGATGGTTGTCAGATGCACGCCTTCAGAAAGGGTAACATTTCTCCCTTTAGAAACAACATGGTGCTGTCATTTTATAATTAGGGGTTTTTTTAATTATTTATTTATTTCATTTGTTGAAGCTGGGTACAACGTATTCCGAGAGTTAAAGAAAAAAAAAAAAAAAAGAAGAAGAAGAAGAAATTTCTGTTTACCTGT
Organism: Vanellus vanellus; assembly: GCF_965231255.1. Classification (NCBI taxonomy): domain Eukaryota; kingdom Metazoa; phylum Chordata; class Aves; order Charadriiformes; family Charadriidae; genus Vanellus; species Vanellus vanellus. Next base: position 178,156,350 of record NC_138905.1, on the reverse strand, counting down.
CAGCAGATGGTTGGAAATTTACCATAAGCAAGGTTAGAAAATGATTTGTTACTAATGTGCCTGTCAAGGGCAACGTCTGGAGTTTGGTTTTATATTTATGTTTGTAAGAAAATTACAATATAAATATAAATGAGTTGCATCAGGTATTTAAACTAGACTGGACAGGGTACTAGAAAATATATGTCGGGAACATTTCCCGCACCAGCAGGGAGATGAACTAGGTGACCTAGAGTGTCTTTTCCACCACAGACTTCTACCATTTCTGTATTAACCGAGGATGATTGATACCAAATATCCCTTTATCCTACTACCCCTTTTCGCTTTCTGGGTATTGGTACGCTTTTTAGGGGAGCTGATATCTTAGGAGAACAGCTATGGGGAAGGACTAAAGGGGATTCTTCATCCCGATGGCTGAGAACCAAGGAAGGTCACACAATAGCTTGTGTAGCCATAGCAGCTCTGTTGTCATGGCATGAGAATCCTTCGTCAGTTCTTCTGCTTTTACAAAGGAGCAGTCATCTAACATTGTGAGGTGCCTAATGTAAAGCCTGCTTTTTTGACATGGTTATCACAAGCTATTTTCTGTCCAGACATTTACACAGACCTTGTGTTACCCATGATTTATCCACAATCCGTGTTCCTCAATTGTGCTTAAACATGGTTATAGTTGTAGTAAATCATGTGTTGAAACACGTAACTAGAAGGAGCCATATAGTTATCACTAGCACTGGAACATTAAACAATAATACTCCATTGAGCACCAGCATCATCAACAAGTTTCTATCAGCCTGATCCTGCAGTCCTAATACAGGTATTTACCCTCTCCCTTCATCTCCCTCTTCCACCTGAAATTCTTTCAACAGTCACTTAAGGACCACATCATTGGGTCTCCATGGTCTGAGAATGATACCCAGCTCAAACTGGAAAAAAAAACCCAAAAAACAAAAACAAACAAACAAACAAACAAAAAAAAAAACCACCCAAGCCTCAGCATTCACTTGGGAAGAAGACACTGGATTTTGCCAGGAAATTGCACAGCTTGTCTTTCAAACTGAGAAAACACAGTGACCAAGTCTATATGAACATTATATTATAAACTAAGGAAAATCCAGAAACAGGTGGAAAGCAGTTCAGGAAACAAGGACTGTCTTCTGAAAGAAAATGTGGAGTTATCAGAAGAAAATTTCAGAAATTTGTTGGTATGCTCTAGTCACGTGTGACTTAAATTTTGATAAATGTACTCTGTGTACATAAAACATCTCTTGAATGACAGAAAGGCAGAAGAAATAAAGTGATTGAAGTTTTTTGTTTTCTTTTTTTTTTTTTTTGGTGATGAGCCAGTTTGAGAGCTTACTGTGAGCATATGGAGATAGCATATTTGCAAGTCCATCTCTGGAGGATTGCAAAAGGCCCTTAGCTTGTGAAAAACAGCAATGTTATTTTTTTTAACGTTCCCTATATTTAGAGATTAAATCGCTCACTGCACAAACCCATTTGGAACAGGCGAGAAGGTGAAAAGGATAATCAGTACAGTCACTGGTCCGTGTTTCCTAAACGCTTTTGAAAACATTACTGTGCGCAGGCATAAAATTAGCGGCAGGACCTTAAAAAGGCTGGCATTTAGCATGACTTTTTGGAAAGTGACACCCTCATTTTTTTCTTGTAGGATATCATTAAATTTCAATCGCCCTATGGCAGTGCCTTTCCATTAATAACCAATTCACTGTGTCACTTTGGCTCTCCTTTGAAATAATGAGCCTTTGCTTCGCTTTAATAAATTTAAACATATTCTCAAGGCCAGGGAAGATAGGAAACCGCAGATGGGCTGAGAAAAACACGATTCATAAATCCTTAACTGCCTGAGATCGTTGAGAGCAAAACAAAGTAACACTCGTAAAATATTAAACAATCCCAGCTGTATGAGTGAAGCTTCATTAACAAAAATGGACTATTTACTGCCTTCAACAGAGCCTGTGGGTGGAAAGATTCAGAGAAATCTTCTTTAGAAAAACACTGTCATCCTCATTTTGATTCTTTAACCAACTGATGGCATGGTAGATACTTATTTTGCATGTCCATATGCAGAAACATTTTAGCAGAAAATTAATGATACTCTGATTACGTTAAATACCACAAATCATGCTTCATCAGTTAAGCAGGAGCGAAAGAAAACAGAAATTTAACAGATATTTTATCCTTGAAGAATTTGCATGCCAATAGAAGTAAAACATGACAAACTTTATTTAAATCATAAGGGACTTCTCTAGCACTCTAAAGTAAACATAGCAATATGAATAATGGCAGAGAAACCAAGCGATGCCGTTGCTCCTGCTAGGAAGGCTCGACTATTTGTTCTACAATGTTATACTTTTTCTTGCTTTAACCTTTATTAACATGCAGCTAATTTTGTTTATGTTCCTATCTGGTACACAAAGGAACAAATAAGGAACAAATCTTTTTTTTTTTTTTCTTCCCTCCCCCCAAGTCTTTCATGTTTACAATTTATTAAAATTTGACTGGAGTTTTGCTCGGGTACGGAAGGCAGGCTCTGCCACAGATTTTGGTCTTAAGCCCACAAAGCTGGATCCTCAGACTCGCGAAGCTGGTTTTGTGCTGCCCAATTAACGTATGCGAATTCCCACTGAATTAACCCAAGAACTTGTGAAGACAGCCCTTGCCTCCCAGGTCTGCCTCTAACTCCACCAGCAATTTGCTCTGCCTCCGCGTAGGTCCTGCTACTTCCTCTTCCTCACCAGCTCTGAGGCACCCAGGAGCTTCCTTCCAGTAGCACAAGCTAAAACTTCTACGTGTCCCCCCAGGAACAATAACCCACAGTACTCCCAAATCCCTTTCCAAGCTTTGTTGAGACTTAACAGAAAACTAATAAGGCTCATTCAATAACACAAATGTGGAAGAGCAGAAAAAGAAGTATAAGGATAGCACAGAATTTTTAAAGTGTCCACAGCAAGAATAACCTTTCGTGGTATCATGGAGGGTTATTTTAAGCCAAGAATTGCATACAAGTTTAAAGAAGAATAGAGATCAGTGTCAGTTTACTAAATGCTAAGAACCTGGAAGCTCTATCTCTAAAGACAAGCTGACAATTGAGTGGACAGAATGTCAATACTTCTAAACATTTCAAGGGTAAAAATATTGCTTTTTACAATCTGTGTCATATTTAATGCAAGAAAAGAATTTGGATTTTTCTCTTTTGCTGGCTGTCAGCTTTTTTTTTTTTCCCTTTTATCCCAGTGAAGGGCATAATTAAAGTATTTAGCACAAATACACTGTGTATTTTTTGAACAATAGATAGTTTCAGCCTAAATGCAAATATGAACATCATAGTTTTCCACAGTTTAGTTAATAAACAATAAAAAAACCCCAAACTCCAACATTTGGTTTATTTATTTCAAGATATTTCTCCTGTCTGTGAGAACCCCTATGTACATTTGAAAAAGTGAAAATCCTTTCTTAACACTCAAGGGGGCATTTTGACCTCTGCAGAGGCACTTCTCTTTCCCGTTCGAAATGCTAGGAATGCACTTAGCCCTCACAGCTCCCGCTACCTTCAGTGCAAACCCTGAACACCAGCTAGGACTTATCACCTTATAATCATCAGAGCAGTCATTTCTGTGCTTAGTAGACCTTCACTGTGGCTGATTTGTATAATCAGGGTTAATCTCTTCTGATTGCAAACATCCGTACCGTAAAGTTTGAACGAATCTGCACTGATGCTCACTCAGCTCAGGATGCCCCTAAGACTTCTACGGAGATACGCCGTAGGATTTTTGTTTGGTTTTTAGGGGCGATGTCATCCAGCGTGAGTAAAGCTACTGTAGCATTCCTCCCTGTGAATATTTAGGAGAACGTACTTGTTCTATCAGGCGCTAGAAGGAATGGGGTACAAAAAGCAGTGGCGGAGCATTACAGCCCTATCAGCAGCGGTAAGTCAGCAGCTGTAACGCTGAGGTTACCTGTCTGCACGAAAGCAGCAATCAGGCTTTCCGCAATAACAGCCTCAGACAGACTCGGAAAGCAAAACTTTATTTGCCTCAAAGGTTTTAAATGTGGGTAAGAGAAGGGCTATAGGCGATGTGTTGTTTAACCCAGCAGAGAAGGCATTCAATTTTTTTTTCTCTGCACAGCAAGAAATGCTAGTACTAGTTTTTGGCTTCTGCTTTCAGAAAAAAAAAAAAAAAAAAAAAAAAAAGATCTGATCCTATTAGAACATTTAGGAATACAGTAAGACCTTCAAATTTCACAGTCACTTACAAATTATAGAGTAAATGTAAGCCAGTCAGGAATTCATTTTTCTTTTTATCAATAGATAAGGTAAAAGTTTCCCTGCACGCATATACGAAAAAATGAAATTTATGAACATAACTTGTATAATGCCCCGTTCCCTCTGCTTTTTTTCCTTGCTGTTATTGTTAAATTACAACAGACTGAATGCTTCCCAATTTACAGTCTTACAAACTAATATCCAGAATGGCAGGGAACGCTTCCACAGTTTTTTCCTATTGATGTGCTAGTCTTGCATGTGCCTTCTCCCAGAGGACAGTTCGGTCTCTGCCCTATCTTTGTAAGATTCCCCTCTCAGGAGTGTCTATCATCAGCATAAGTTACTGTGGTATTTATGATGCAGATACCTGTCTACTCATTACTGAACTGAGATCACTAACTTAATTTCTCAAAATAACCCAAGAGCCAAAGGTTAATAACTTTTGGCCACTATCAGTTTGCAGTAGGTTTGGACTGGCAAACTAGAAGTAAAAACAAAAATAAGAAATAAAAAGTAGTCCTCTATGCTCCATTACCAGTGCTTTGAACCATCCAGTCACATGGATTTTGATGTTTTGAGAGGGTGAAAAGAATGCAGATTGGCATGAGAATACCACATTAATTCAGCAGTTAAATGGTTCTTTGAGAAGATTCACTGACAGAAAAAAAGCATAGCTGTCTTTCTAAGTCCTCATCCTCTTTGGGCCTATACACATTTTCTGTGAAAAGTTGATTCTTTTCCTCCCCCCTCCCCCCTTTTTTTTCCTTTTTTTTTTTTTTTTTTCAAACAGCCTTTTATCATCTAACATGTGAAACAATTGTAATGTGAGGCATGTGAGCAGAGAGCCTTTGCCACTGGGCCCTCATAAATCTTGCCAGTTCCCAGTGAACAACACCAAATATTTGCAGCTGAGGAACATTTGGTCTGGCTTAAATTAACATATCTCAGCAGTCAGAAGTCATTAAGCTTTGCCAGTGATTTGAAACCATTTTTCCATTTCAAAAGCGACACTGGCTGTTACTTATTTTTCTGGATGAAGAAGGTGGTAAGGAACAAAAGCAATGAAATGAAAATGGGAGATACTAATGAAAAAAAAATGATAAAAGGGCTTTGAACTGCCTTTGGTAGATTTGTTATTAAGACTCTTTTTAAATAGCAGAGCACTTATGTATAAGATCAAATAATAATTCAAGATGATACACATTAATTTCAGTGGCAAATTATGTGATTTAAAGGCTGTGAAAATGTATACTTATTGTCTTCCTTAATCCCTTGTGAATATAGGCACTATCAATTTTAAAAGCTGATGAAAGCTTTAAATGAAAAACAATAATCCAACCTTTTTCAATTAAAGGCTGCAAGTAGATTAAGTACTGGAGTAAAGAAATGTGCTGTTGTGCTTTGCAAAGATCACATCTGATATGGGTCTGTTCAGATGCCAGGGGCTGGAAAAACACCTCAAATCCAAAACACCACAGTCCAAAAAAATTACAAGCAGGAAAGAGAAGACCAATTGGTTTTAATGCGGGTAGAATGTGAGATCAGATTTTCCAAACCTGTTACTTCTGTATTATTTACATGGCACACAACTCCCTTGTTCAATTGGTAAATAAGTCATCATCTGAAAATCCGTGAGAGCACCCAGTACCCATGTTGTCAGAAAATAAAAAAAAAAAAAAAACCAAAACACTTCCTCACATTTGCAGTTATGATTACTGGTCCACAATTATATAGCTCTGACAGGAATCTGTTTCAAACATGGTTCGTTACATACTGTGAAACGTGTTTTCCACTTTTTAAGAAGACAAATATTGCAGAAGATTTTGATACATTGTATACACTGATTCCAATGCAGTTATTCCTTCCGATTTATGTGTGAATAGTTCTAATTGAATACACTTATTCAAATTAATACCTCAATGGTAATTTTAATTTTTCAGCCTCCAATTAGTTTTGTTGATAAAGCTTTAATCATCTTGAATGGTTTAGATTCATGTTACTTTGAGAAGATACTGACTTACACTTAAAATCATACAAGTTTATGAAGCGCTATTAAAGAAAACCCTTCTGCGTTGAGAACCTTCTGAGACTTTCAAACTTTTTAAAGTCTCTGCAGCTTTAGTAAAATAAGTTCTGTGTTAAAAAAAAAACAACACCAAAACAATAGACATTCTGTTAACCAGATTTAAAAGACAGAGTTCTAAAAAGAAAACTTTTACGGCTAACTAGGGCATGAAAAGGTTGCCAGAATAGCCATGGAATCAATTCATTTCCTAGGTGTGCTTTTATTTCAGGGGATTTTATTTAAATAATAATAATAATAAAGCCTTCTGAAAAGCTTTTGAGAACACAAATGGTCTGCATTATCAGTACTATATGAGACGAATTCTATGATTTCTTAGCCACACATAGAGAGCAAACCATGGCATATGGATCCCAAAACACAGGAAACAAGATCAGAGTATTTGGGAATATGAAAATATTAGACTAAATGTGCCTTGTGTTCTCAGATAAATGGTTTTGTTTTTCTTCTCCCATAAGAATGCAGGAAAACGAAGCAAGCAGCTCATTTATTCACCGCTTCTCTTCAGGTCATGTTACAGTTGAAAAATAACAGAGGAAAATCTTTTCTCAGGTTTTCTTTCATTAACTACTGATACCATTCCCTTAACAATTTACAGAATCACAGGATGGCTGAGGTTGGAAGGCACCTCTGGAAACTGCCTAAACCTGCCCCAACTCAAGACTAAGTGCAGTTGATTTTTTAATACCTCCACGGAGAGAGACTTCACCACGTCTCTTCACCACCCTTACAGTATAAAAGTCTTTTCCGAAGTTTAAATGGAATTTCCTGTATCTCAGCTTCTGTCCGTGTCCTCCTGTCCTTTCACTATTCTGTTTCACTAGCCATTCCACCATTTCTCTGTCTTTGGTCTAATCCATTTGAACATAAGTCACATCATCCTGCACTGAAGAAATAGAAAGGCTCTGTGAAGTTCCCTCACATTATAGAAGGTCACCTTAAGAGAGGTCTTCTTTTGTGGTCACAAGCCGTAAAACATTTTCCAAAACCTACACGCTGACCTTATGGGGACAACCAAGAGAGACAATCCTTTAAAGCCTTCAAGAGCAGATTTGAAGGCATATGGAAGTGCATTTCCTGCTCCATCCACTTTCTGTGTAACCCCACATGTTTAGACTGAACTAAACTGAAATAGCTGCACCAGTTTGAAGTTGGAGAGTGTGAACGAGCAATGTATCACACCCATGCGTCAAGGTAAGGAGGAGAATATAAAACTAAAACTCGGAGTCGGGAATAAGATGATGGAAGCACACAGCAGGTCTCGAAATCAATTAATCATATGCACAGATACTTTGCCAAAAATATGGCTGCTTTCCAAGATCTGTTCTTCCAAGATCTCCAAACCTGTCACGATGACTGTTTGGTGAAGCAGAGCTGTTACGTGGGAGGACCCAATAAGGTGCTGAGGGTCTTCCTCTAAATTTAATCCTAGTTCTCAGTATCTATTTACTTAAGAAATCTTTCCTTTTTCTCTCTGTCGCTCTAGCAGAATAAACAGGAAGAAAGTAGATAGAAATTAAATGAAAAACAGGCCTACTTTGGCTTTCTGTTCCTCTATTCCACGTCAAGGAAACAGTGAGATCAATGAGAACAGAATCAGTCCCACTATTCAACAGAGATTTTTTCTCCAGCAACATAGCCCACCATCTGGATAGGTATAGGCTACGAGCTGGCTGCAGTAGCCAGGGTTTGTCCTGCAAAGCACTCTTTAATTGCTTAAGAAGATGAGTATGTTTTCCTCTCCCATGTCATATGGTAAAGTCAGGCTTTCAGGACGTTCACTCACCTCCCATAGTTCACTGAGCAACAATATTCTGGATGCTCTATTTCCTATAAAACATATACGTGTTTGAGACTATGCATATAGTATGATTGCATTTGTGTCATTTAATTACGTTGCTCAAACTCCAAACATGTCTAAACACCGTTGTATCAGTGTACAACACAGATCCTCATTCAGCAAGATTTAGACATATTTATATTTCTGGAGCTCAAATAAATATCAAGCACAGAAGATACTCCTTGAGCCCTGTAGCTACAAAAAGTATTTCATGTGATTTATTATAGCATAGGAATATACGTAATGATGAAAATAAGCCGAGAAGTAGAGGATATGACTTTTTTTATCCCTTTGGAGACATCATAGCTATAACTTACGGGAAGACCAATCTAGAGTGAATTGTGTGACTCTATTATCAGCTGTGGGGTAAATAAAATAATACTCCATTTAATAGACCTGACAACAGCTATTTAATTTACATCATGAGATAAAGGCTACTCCTTTTAAAATAAGCTCACCAAAGCTGAAGTTGGGAATAGTTAAAAACTGAAATGTTCAAGTTTGAAAGAGTATATACAGAATTTATAAAATTTGTAGTTCTTGTTTTAGATTTGGTGTTGTGTAGAGGGCTTTTAGCTTTTTTTTCAGGGAATTAAACAATATTGATGGGTGGGTGTTTGTTTTTTTGCATTCTCCTTCCCGAAAAGAAAAATGAAAAGAGAGAGAGAAACTGAATAATAGCAATGGTTAAGTTCAGGCCTTATGAAATTGGTGCTAGCTAAACAATAGACAAAATTACCAGCTGAACTTTAACTTTTGCAGTATCTTTGGAATGATGCCATTTTAGACAGATGTTCATGGGCACAGATAATGCTTACAGAGTTCAGACTTTTAAAATGCAGTAAAATGGATGTTATTTATAAAAGAATTAAAACACTCCACAATAGTAATTCACTTGAAGTAAAGATTACAGTTTAAAAATTCCCCGTGAAGTACACGAGCAAACTTAACCCACTTAAAGAGTCCCCTTCATTTTCTTGGATGTCAGCTATTTAAAAGTTACTTTGCCACTCAAACAATTTTTTGTCAACAGGAAACGGGTTATACAATCTTTAATAAACACACATAGAACAGCTCTACAGATAGTTGTTTAATTATGGAAGGCAACTCATTGAAGCATAAAAATAAAATGCGAGGACTTAGGTTTGGGAAAAGGGCTTGGAACTCAGGTATGAACGCTTCCCTTTTCATCTGTCTTGGCAATATAGTAGCTACCTATATTTTTCTAACTGCCATTTAATTTCTGTGGTCATTATTATATTTGTGGAGCCATGTTTGTGTTATTAAATGAGTTGAGCATTAACAGTAATCAAGGTTTCATTTTGCTGTGCTAAGAAGGGAGTATAGATTTAGAGAAAAACTTGTAAGTGCAGAGAAAACCATCCACAAAATTATTTTTCCACTTGTGCTAGCTTCAACTGCAGCTGAAATTATGGAATGTACCTGATGTGCAGGATAGAGTATACTTGCTCTTCTATGAAACACTGTAGTGTTTAGAAAAAGCAAAATGCATAATGAAAGTGCATAATGAAAGTAGATGCAATTAAATAGACCTGCAATTCTTGCATGAAATTCTGCTTTCATAATTCTGCTTTCAGAAAAAATTGCTGGGATCAAACTTAGGTCTGCTCATTCTAAAGTTCCACTAATAGGGCATTCTCCTACCTCCCTAACAACTTCGTTACAGTGGCTGCATGTCTTTGAAAAGCATGAGCTACAAACAAAGTGGAAAAGAAAGAAGTACCCCAAATCAGGACAACTAAGAAGTTGTTCATGTGTTATGTAAAATACAATTACAGAAAGAGTACTTAAAATATTTTGTGACTTCAGATTTTTCCCTCAGATAGATTAAACAGGTCTTCTACTGTACATTCTTTCAGTGTACCTGACCAAGATGATATCAAAATATGTTATTTTTTACTATTCAGTATTTGTAGTATTTTTAAAGGTTAAGAAAAAATGTTGGTATATGTTTCCTTTAGTTGAAAATAGAAGAACTATTTTAATATATCAGAGAAGCCATCTATGGAAAGATAGTAGACAAACCTCTATTGCATTGCACTTTTTCCCCTACGGAAGTCTGTATTAAAATGGTTAACATATCTTTTTCCCCTACATTTTTTCAGAACAGCTCTAATTTAGATATGGAAATTTTTCAAACTTAAATCAACAGCAGAAGAACTTGATTGAGTCTGTATTAAATTGTGCTCAATGTTAAGTCAGGTAGTCCACACATCTCGTATTTCTAATTAAATTTTTATGCAGCACTTAAAAATACTGTACTATAATATTAACAGTTAATTTAATAATTAAAATCTTATTTTTTCACAGTGACTTCACGGCTGGTGTTTATTTCTGTATCTGTATACTGCAAGTAAAAAAGCTGTATAGGGTATTTTTTATTAATATTATATATTTTACTGGGCCCACACACATACATACACACACACTCTTACACACACATACACACATACAAAAAGGTTGGCCAGGAAATTAGACATCTTATCTGTGAGCTTGCTAAATAAGGACCAATAACCTAGGTCTGCAGTACTCTGTGTGATAACTGCTTTTACAAAATGAAATTTTGACTTTTTCACAGCTTAGCTACAAGTAGACACTATCAGTAAAACTGCATTTCTGTGCAATATGATGGGAAGTAAAAGATTTCAACATCTGACAGGAGAAAATGAACAACTGATAAACAATCTTTGAAATGTTCTCTCACTGCAAGGCATGCTTTTGATGATGATTTACATTTTTATTATTGTTGACTTTCAGGATGGTGCTGATGGTTGGCTAAACATACAACAACTGAAAGAACAAACCACATAAAATGCAAACCAAATCAAAAGAAAAACACGACTGGCATCATTGGCTTTAAAAGCTTTTGTTCATTTTTCTCCTTCATTTAAATACTCAGTAAATCTAATTAGAATTCAGTTCATGGTGAAAAATGAAAAAAAAAAAAAAAAAAAAAAAAGGAAATTATCATCGTAACTTTCTGATTCCAACATGGTAAATATTCCAATTCCTCTTCCATTTTTCTCCTCCCACTCAAAACAAGAATTAAATTCTAATTCTCAGTCCAATGCACAATGAATGAGTTAGTACTAACGCTTAATGCTCCTGCAGAGTCTTGCGTCAACGTTTGATGTTGTATACTAATCTGGGATTGTAGCTGTGGGGAAAAACAGTGTCTAACTTATGAAAGATAATCATGCTGAAATGTCAATGAATAAAAAATGTGGTTTTGAAAAAGTGTGTTACTTTCTTGGCAGTGAACTCTTCAAAATTTCTTGGTTCTGCACTGAAGGGTAACGCAAGAAATGGACTCAAAATTGTTTGTTAATTCCCTTAATGAGTTCAGCTGAGTAAATAAATTGGAGGAAACAAAAGAATAAGCAGTGATTTTATTTTACTCTGCTGTTTTGAAGCCATTTCTTGAAAGGTTTGGGTTTTTTTTTTTACAATCATTTTTTCATTTTAATTAATTAAGATCGTTATCATTTTTAAAGCAGTAACATAACTGAAAAATGTATCCTTTTAAAATTAAAAAATAATCAAAAACATTTTAGGTTAAACCAATGTTAATTTGACTAAATCCTCATTCCCCCTGTAAATTCCAATTAAAATTTTACATAATTGTTTCCTACCTGTTACTATTTAGCGCACAAATTAAACTGAAAATTTCATTAGCCATCCAGCTTTATCTTTTAAATTGAATCAAGTAAATTAAATAAAACCGGTAATATATGAACACACCCTCATCTTAGTTCTTTAAGATTTTAATTATAAAAAGGTACTGTTAAATAATCCAAAACAGAAAAGAGGGGGAAAAAGGGAAAAAGTTGTAATAGAATTCTGTAATGCTATATATAATCACTCTGGAAATGTATAGGACAAAACCCCAAAGTTCTTTTATTTCTGTACCTATCTGTAATTAAATACTGTTCAGTGTACTTTTGGGTTTCAGCTATGAATTCTATTCTTAATAATACCTATTAGTAAGGGTTAAACACATGAGACCAAGTTGTATCTACTTATTTACTGCGTTACATCATTTTAACCAGGGCTTAGGAGCACTGACACGTGTTTCAGCTCCTAGAATCAAAGACAGTGACACTAGAGTTTACCATACAAACTATTGGGGTGACAGTCTAACAGAGGCTTGTAACGTAATTCCTGTTTGGATTGTTTATGTAGACTCATGGACGGCTGTTGGTAACTGATGCAGAAAGGGAAAAGCGGAGTAGCGATGAAAGTAAAAAAAAAAGGGTAATCTCAGTGAGACAACTATGTCTTATTGCACGCTATAGTTTTCCAATGGTGTTGAGATGTACAGCTTTTATAGGCCAGGTAGTTAGAAAATATTTATTTTATTTTTATGTCTGTTAGACAAAGTAGAACATAATTTATTAATGTTTACAAAGAAGTTCAAACCCAATTATTGTTCAAAACTTATATTGACTTTAAGCAAAAGAATTATCTCCATTCATTGTTTTTGAAAGTAAATAACTAATATATTACCTTGAGCCTTCCACCACAAAAGTTACAACGGCTAAAGTATAACAGAGCGCCTAATGGAACAAAAGGAAAGGTTTCCCGTGCAATATTTCTTATGAAAAAATCAGAACGTAAATTCAGACCCGATAACTGACATTTCTGTTTAGAAACAGGCAACCAAGGAACTCAATTATTCAGTTTCCGCGCAGATTTCTCTTTACATTTCATACACCCCCACCTTGGCTAATAGCTGAAACAGAAAGCCTACCTGACTGACATTTTGCACAAATGCATCAAGCACAACCTGGGGATAATGACAGGCTAAGGACTCGCCAAAGATAAAGTGTAAAAACAACAATTCCACTTGTTAGCATAACTTTGGGTAGCAAAGCTACTGACTGGCTTCAGCAACTGCTTTCTGATGGGTAATAATTGTGTACAAGACAATATCTGTAGTGCTAACCTGGAAGGGTAATGAGGTAGGACTCTCTTAAGGTGAAACGAATGGACAAACCCCGATCAAACATTTTGCGAGAAATCCAACCAAAAGTCTGAGAAATGTACAACAGCATGTGGCTAGAAAACTTCAGTTTGAAAGAAATCCAACTGCTTGAAATCACAAGTTGTATAAAGAAAGGGAGTCTGCAGATTTGCAAATGTGAGTCTCAAACATTTTTGGATATTAAATGAAAGCAAGTGAAGCAGGGACTGCAATCCTAAAGATGACAGGATCACAGATACTATTTTGCTGTAAATAAAATGTTCCGTTAATAAAGTCACGGCCCAATATCCTTTTCCCGAAACAAATATTATTCCCTTGTGTTTGGATGTCATGGTGCTAAACAAAAGGGTTGCGATTTGATCTCCGACCATGTGGCGAAGTAAGATTTTCTTGTGTCCACATTATTTAGTGCTAGTACTTTCTCGAGCAGATGTGTTGTGCAGGGAGCTAATTGTAGCAGTCAAAACGGAGCCCGGCTAAAAGCTAACAATTAAGCAGTACGGACAATCAAGGATTCAGTGCTTAAGCTCACTCCCTAGCTCTCTTTTATTTAGCAGAATTTATGGCCTGTTACATTGAGGCTTTGCTATGTAACAAAGGAGAAACGTGCCCTGAAAATGCAGCTAAAAAGTCATTGAAGTTGTGTTTTTATGAGTTCACACAATGGAAAATGGACACGCTTTCACTCCGCCACAAATCAGACGGCTACAAACTGAGCATATGTAGCTATTTCATTTGAACTGCAAAAATTGCATGCAGATGAAACAGAACTTTTCATTCAAAAAAGTCTATATTTCAGCAGATCTTTGTTCAACAAAGTTTTAAATCCCCCCCTTTTTTTTTTCTAACCACAGATAAAGAAGTTGCCAGATGCAGAACCTCATGTCAGGAAAACCAGAAGGCAGTCACTCCCGACACAGAGGAGAAAACACTTCTGCATACTCTAAGCTCAGGATTTGCAGAGGGTAGGCTAAACTTGCTGCGTAGACCTAAATACTTTCCTGAAAATTCTTCACATAGAAGAGATACGTGGGAGGCCGGTTTTAACCAGAATGATAATCTAAGATAAACCTCTTTAAACAAACCTTTGCTATACAGGTTTTTTTGTTTGTTTGTTTGTTTTTTAATTCCTCCATTTGAAAAGTATTAAATCTTAGCTCTTGATTTAAATCATTGGTTGCAGGAAATTTAAGTCTTGTTCGACGAGAAAAAAATGCATAACTACATTGGCCAGCTGAATTTCTAAATTCATATCTATATGTCCTTAACCCGACACAGCTTGTGAGTGGTTAGATTTCATACATGACGACTTCCATAGGTATCTCCTATTAAGATGATCAATAATATATACCCTTCTATCACAAGGCATATACTGTAAGCTGCTGCAGTGCATTCAGAACTTTTCTGTGCTCAGAGACGTCTGATACCCATTATTTCTAGTAGCCATTTTCTGAATGTTGAACTGGTTAGAAATATGCTCAGTGAAAAAAATTGTGGGAAAAGAACTGTTCCATATCGTTTGCAAAATGACCCATTTTTTTTTTAATAAAAAAAAAAAATGTTAAAATAGTATAATGTAGCTTTGGCAAAATAAATATCTATTTGTCCTAGATTACCGAGTGCTGAAATGTCCCTATTACTAGTGATAACAATCGTTTAAGGCATTTTAGCTATATCTGCAGGGCTCCAGTGGTGAGTCTTTTCTCCTGCGTACAGCAAATATCTTACATTGCCAATCTCCTTTTGTCTCACTGCCAAGGTCACGGCCAAGAAACAGACTGAGTTTTTCCACTTTGTTAATCTGGGGTTTCTGGAGTTTTTGAGGAAACGCAGGAAATTCTAGGTGCCTAGTAAAAAGCAAGTCATTTGTATAACAGTGGGCAATGGTATCAAGTGTTCTGCACCTGTTTTACACTCCAGCACAGTCATTTCTGCAAAGTAAACAGTAGATCTCGGGGTCAGATTACAAATTCTAGTAGGCTGTTTGCTAGATTGCCGCTTTGTTTAACCTTTACACTTTCATTTAGAAAGGAGAAAGTATCATTGTCACACCAAGAGGGCAGTTAAAGAGTTTTAATTAACTGTGGAGGTAATTAGACCTCCCAGTTTAACAATTATCAGACAATTCTTTTCTCCTTTAAGTCCTTTAAAGTTGCACAGTTTTTTATCAGGAACAAAATGAATTTTATAAATACTTTGCAAAAAAAGTGGATAAAAGACTACACAGAAAGAAAAGCTGATTCCGTTGTGAAATTATCTATTTCCTTTTTCTAATTTAATAACAAGTCAAAGTCTATCAGCTTCTCATCCACCGTTCCCTGCCAAAGTCCAATTCTAATCCAATTGCTCCTTTTATTAATCCCCCCTCCCTTCGGTCTCCTGAGCTTCTGCTCTGTTTGGCCCATTGTGATATTCACACGCATGACAAAGGTGAAAGAAAAACCTCCCTCTCCTTCTTTCCAATAAAGTTTGCCATTGACAACTTTAGCTTAAACAGTGTCTGTCCTCAAAATTATTTGAAATCTCTGGTCCAGCTTTCTCTCTCCCTGCAGAAGACAAGACCTCCAGTCATGGGGGGGAGGGCATTGCTCATCAATTCTGATTCTCAACTTCATTTTTTGAGATGTAGATATACCTCAAAAAGCAAGTGGTAGCGTTCCTATCCCCAGGGTCAAGGCAGGAATCCACAACATTAACTCTCCTGAACACAAAACATAAGTACAAATGTAGATATATTAAGTATACATATGTAGGTTCTTTAAAGCAGTAAAACGGAAAGTAATACAGGACTTTGTTCAATGGTTCTTCTTCAATAAAAAAAAAAAGGGGGGGGGGGGGAGGAAGGTGTGTGTGCTTATTTTGCTTGCATGGATCATTAGAGCTTCACCTGAGATAACTGCACAACAGGTGTGGGCTCTGGGCATCATCTCTCTTGTATCATTCTGCTGAAAACTATTTCCCATTCACCTATATTCCAAAACAGAGTCTCTGCTGAACACGGTGCCTGTGTATTTGTATGCATATAGAACTACGTTTTACTTTTAATGCTTTCCATGTGAAGCTCACAACTTTTAAGAAAATGATTAAGTACATTTCTCACCAGTACAGAAGCAGATGCTACAGATGAAGACATGACTCGAACAGATCACAAAAACACTGACAAAGGGGTGACAGAGACAGACTGGAGAGCTGACCCAGGTCTGTACAAATAATGTGTGTCTCTTTCCTCAAAAAAAAAAAAAAAATATTGTAGCATTTAATTATTATGAAATATCTTTTGGACACATAAGCGAGAATTTTAAATAATATGAACCCATGCTGATGTTACTTCTATTCACTTAGGAAAAGAAAGGAATTCAGCTTGTTGGTGACAAGCAAATTATCATGCTTTAAATTTTAATTGGAAGTTGATAGGATAACCAAAAAAGGACAAAATTTAAAGAAAAGCAGGAGGAAGCTAGAAAACGTAAAGAGCTGAAAGTGCTGAAATGATGACAGGAGACAGCCAAGAAAAGAACAGCTTTTGGCCAGGAGGAATATTTTCTCTTTTGGTTGAATTACTGTGTGAAATAAAAATGAAAACAGAAGACCAACATCCAACATCAGCTCAGGAGTTTGAGGTGCCATCATAAACCTCTTGAGGTTTGCTCTCATTATATTAACCCCCCCAAAACCATAGTGTAGTTATAAGCCTCGTGAATTCTCAGTTGCTTATCATTTATTCTACATATAATAAATCCTTATTTGTAATATGCACCAGATAATGGAGTAGTAAATATTTCCAATTAGCTTTAGTGTCACAGTCCTCAAAAACTGATGCATTTATGTTAATATAAAAGCGTACATGGAACATTTTATCATGCATTAGAGATTTTAATCAGGTAATCTGCACGGCATCTGGAAACCTAAGCAGAGGCAAAGTCTGCTATAACAAAGGCACTGTAACAGTTCACCTTCAGTGAAGAACAATAATGCATTATTAAATTCACTTTCCTGCTCAGTGGTTACACTTAGCTGACCACAGCAAATTTGCTCTCTGCCTGGTCTTCACAAGTTGGCAGAAAAATAGATTCTGTCACATTTAACGGGTTCTGAAAATGACAGGATGCCTCTCTTGGTTTAACTATAAGCCATAATCTTTCAGAAGTAAATATAATTACAAATGCCTTTTGTCACGTAGTTCTTAGGAAGGATATTATATGTGGGTTATTAGAGTAGTAGATCTCACTATGTACTTGAATATCATTAGAAGCCAAAATTGATATTGCACAACAGCAACTTCAAAAAAGAATCAGATTCCTATTTTTCTTTGATCCTAAATGACATCATAATTCTTAGAAAACAAAGATACCGACATCAAATTCCTTGAGTACGGTCAAACTGTTATCAAGAGATATTACTCCTTAAACTAACATCAAAGAAAAACCTATGTTCTCTTTTGTCCGAAATACTGTTTTAATCTTATTCTACATCTATTAGTCATTTGCTTTGTTTTACGTACATTTTACTGAAAGAACTTTTAAGAAACTGCCTTAGACTCAGGGTTCAGTGATGAAAAATTATTGATTAGGAATTTAATTAGCAAAAGTCAGCATAGTTATATACAGCAGAACCTGATTCTTTTTGGTTTCTGAGGAGTTTTATCATGCTGCGAGCATGATAAGAATCTGCTCCATATGATGACATTCACTTTCAGGTAGAGGTCTTGAACCAACACTGTATACCACTTAAGTCACGGTGAAGCGCAATTTAGGTCTTAATTAAGATCTGTTAAAGAGTTTTAATTAGCTTTGTGCAAGTAACTAGTTTAGCCATTATAAGACACATTTTTTCTCCTGTAAGCTCTTAAATTCAGGCAGTTTTATTAGAAATATCTAAAGCGGGAAGTATGTAGACTCTTTGAAACACAGATTTGGATGCTGGGATCTCTTTATGGCCTTTTATTACTTATTTAGGTACAAAAAATAAGGTTTCTTAAGTCCTCAGAACTTAAATATTACAAGGACACCGTACACAAAACTCACATCAAACTTAACATAGTTATGTTCCACCTAAGTGGAATTAACACCTTATGTTAGGTAGCCCGTCCATAACATATTTAATTTAGGTGCCTAGACTCAAAATTCTGCAAACTGAGAAGGGATCCAAAATGGCATAGAACGTTTATAGTTTAAGCTATACTCCACCTTTTCTGAGAACAGCAGTGCCACACGTTGGATAGGAAGACAACTGAAGCTTTCCTGGACTTTGAAGAAATACTTCTGAGAGTCCTGATCACTCTCCAGCAGAGAGGTAATTATTATCGTATTTTAAATAACTATACACAAGTTCATAGAATCATAAAATGGTTTGGGTTGGAAGGGACCTTTAAAGATCACCTAGTTCAACCCCCCTGCCATGGGCAGGGACATCTTTAACTAGACCAGGTTGCTCAAAGTCCCATCCAGCCTGGCCTTGAACACTTGTCCCCAGTGATGGGGCATCCGCAACTTCTCTGGGCAACCTGTTCCAGTGTCTCACCACCCTCATTGTAAAAAATGTCTTCCTTATGTCCGATCTAAAGCCATTCCAGTTTGAAACCATTGTTGCTTGTCCTGCCACTACAGCCTTTGGTAAAAAGCCTCTCTCCATCTTTCTTATAAGCCCCCTTTAAGTATTGAAAGGCCACAAGAAGGTCTCCCTGGAGCCTTCTCTTCTCCAGGTTGAACAACCTCAACTCTCTCAGCCTTTCTTATTAGGAGAGGTGCTCCAGCCCTCTGATCACTTTTGTGGCACTCCTCTGGACCCGCTCCAACAGGTCCATGTCTTTCCTATGCTGAGGACCACAGAGTACGGACACAGTACTCCGGGTGTGGTCTCATGAGAGCAGAGTAGAGGGGCAGAATCACCTCCCTTGACATGCTGGCCACGCTTCTGGTTTTGTCACAGGTGGACAGTGGTGATGGTGATGAAATTTTCCAGTTATCTACAAAACCACCTTGAGATGTAGAAGTTTCTCTTCTGTTGGCTACCTGAGGAAATTCAGTCACAACTAGCTAATTCAGGAATGTATTATAGTCATTTCCCCTTCTACCTGTGAAGAAATCCAGGTTTAACCCAGACTTAATCTTTTGTTAAACCCATTCACCTGACTAGTTCCTCTGCCAAGAGCAAAGCCATGTAAGAATGAGCGTGACTGTACTGCTTGCTAACCTGGGCACTCTCCAAAGCATGTGGAGTCCTAAGTTGAAACCACTGCTCCAGTTACCTGTCTTCATCAAAATATTCAGTACACCAGGGACTGGACTTCAGTCCTTTTCTTCCGAAAGAATTTTCTAACCACCAGGCTATGCTTGCAGCCACACTCACAGTCCCTTTGGCCGTATACATAGCTGAACAAAGAGGGGCAGGGATTAAGGTTGTCCACACTACTTCCTTCTAAACTCAGTCTCTGGCTTTATTTTGGACTACTCTAACACTTTCCCAGACAGATATGCTTGAGTGCTTGCCCAAAGTAATACAGATATAAGTATGTCCACTTGGATCTTGAGATGAGACTAGTTTCTGTCTTCCTTTGTGTGGCAGGATACCCACTGTATTTCTCCTACAGGATCCAGCAAAAACTGGATTATAACACATAAACTGGAACCACTTTACATTACTGGGAGTCTGTCATGATTCAGTCAGCTAATCTGTAATGGCATGGCATGCAGCCACCTTTCACTTTTAGGGCATGTAGAATTTGTACTACCACAAGCTAATGATTTCAAATATGAAAATAACATCCCCTCCCCAAATACAAATAAACTTGATGGAAAAAAAAACAAAAACAAACCAAACAACATAGTATTTAAAGTCTTTGCTTTATGTAGTTAGTGTTCTAAAAGATATTATGTTTATTTCTGGATCCATAAATATAATTGTCAGAGTTATGAATTCACATACTAATCCAAATTATTATATTTTTTTAAAAAACCAACAAAGTAAAATCCAGTTTTTACTTTTTTCAATAAAAATGTAGTCATTTCACATCTTTAATAATACCAATAATAATAATAATAATAATAATTTTACAGAATACGGTGGCTAAGAACATTCAGTCACACAAACTAGCCTTTCCTCACTTGATCCCTGCAAGTATTTTCAAGCGTTGGAATCTGCACACTCTTGAGTAAAGCATCCCACTGGTTTTAACAGGAAAGCAGATTTGGACAACCTGTCCAATGACTGAAAATGTTTGCAGGACTAAAAACTATACCTACTTTGAAAAAAAAAAAAAAAAGCCTAGATCTTGGAAATCCCCCCCCCCAAAACAGAAGGAATTTATAACAGGTACTCTAGCATTCATCCACTATTAGGATTCCCAGATCCCCCCCAAAATTTAGATAATCTCAGTTTTTAGCTACTTATCCTTCTATACCAGTAAAAGTGTCATAACAATTTGATTCTTTGTTAGCAAATCTAGTTTAAGGGCTTGTTCTTCCTACAGCTCTTGGAAACACATCAGGAATGCTGGTCCCATGTCTTAGCACATCTAATTTCTAAAAGGTATTGACCCTTAAAGAAGGATTCCTAAAACACTTTATAGATAATCTTACCTGCACAACTAGCAACCCATTACATTT
>NC_138905.1:178065536-178130536 GCF_965231255.1 Vanellus vanellus | reverse complement strand
TTTTTCTTATTTTGCAAATGCATTTTTATAGCTAGTAAAATGTAAAACTAAAAATTACTTTAGAGAAACAGAACCGTGTTTGTGTGGTCACGCTCATGGTGCTACGGGACATATCCCCTCTTAGTGGGAACAGCCATAACTTCATCAACTTCATTACCTATAACATATCTTTCCTAGCAGCAAACACAAAGGCAAGTAATGATTTAAAAACCGCATCGTGGTAGCATGATAAAAAACAAGTTCTTTCTAACATCTTATCCATTACCATTACACCTTCTGCTTAACAATTCACTGAAAAAATGAAAATGAGCACACAAGCTATTTCAAAGGGTTTTTTAGCTCCCCTCTATATGTAATAAAGACCATCAAAGACTATAAAGACCCTTCAAAGTTCTATTACCTGAAGGACATATAATGATCACGAAAAGAAAGACAGAAAAAAAAAGAAACAAAAGAAAAAAAGTACCTGTTGGGAACTGTTTGGGGCACAAGGCAGAGGGTTTTTTTTAACAGATTTAGAATATACCATATCTTTTGTGCACATGTAATTCATTTGAGCATATTCAGAAAGTCAGATATGTCCAAAATGCCTTTCAATCACTGTAAATACAGAGTTAACTGGTATGCACATATGTAATTTGGCAGCAATGAGTCCGGTTCACCCGGGATGTTTTGGAACTGATGCGGACATATGAGTCAAGTGAAAACTGTACAGCAAATCTCTCCTAAATTGTGTCAAAACTACTACTACCCTAGCAGAACTAATCATTGAATGGTTTATGTTGGAAGGGACCTTGAAGATCATCGAGTTCCAACCTCCCTGCAGGGACACCTCCCACGAGATCAGGTTGCTCAAAGCCCCATCCAACCTGGCCTTGAACACCTTCAGGGATGGAGCCTCAACAACTTCTTCTAAAGGTCCTTAGTAGCAAACAAGTCTGCAGAACTGCCTGGTTGGAGGATGGCTTGGTTAGACTCTAGAAATATTCTTGTCCAATATTTTGCTAAAGGAAAAACTTTCAGAAGTTTGTACTACCTTTGCACTCCTTCCTGCATACACATACTATTCATATCCTAGTCAATGATATGAAAGGCTTCTGAGTTTTCTGTGCAACAAAACCAGATGTTTTTTGGCTTCTCAGTAAATAACAACTCATTATGAAAAAACTTGTGATGTTATTTTTCACCTTTGTAGTCCATTAACTGTAATAGCTTTTAATGTACTTTGAGCATTCTTGAGCCTCTTGGGCTGAGTGAAAAGACACACCAACAACCAGAGTGTCTAAAGGTTATTTTGGTGATACTAGTTTTCTCGAACCTTTCATTTAGTGGATCTTTATATCATCTGTCATAGGTTACAAATTTGACTGCTATCTGTTTAGGGTTTGAGGAGTATTTAAAACTCAAATCAAGATCACTTTCACAATGTGCTAGATGATGTACAAGTACATAGCCTGAACTCAGTATCTTAAGGAATTACAAACTAATATATTTAATTTAATATGTAACGTTCAAGAAGTGAAGTGAGTATGTAGACCTGAAACGTGTTAACTGTAAATATATTCACGTATAGATACCCATCAAATTCTGTTTATATTCTTCTCGCTACATTAAAATGGAATATTCAGTAAAATAAAGATATTGTATAAGTATCTCCATGTGCATGTACGTATACACAAATGAAAATGAATGGATAAAGTATCTTAACACAAGCAGTTGGACAGCAGAAGTGTGAATGAAAATTACTCTGTAGGTTATCTGGTAACAACTCTCTTTAAAAAAGGGCCTTCTCAGAGAACCAACTAAAATAACACTGACCAGAAATGGAATTTAAGCTCACATCCCTACAGAGGGACATAAAATAAAAACAGAGAGAAAGACCGGGACATTTTAGTATGTGGATTTGATAAAGTTATACTTTAATTGCTGCTATTGTAGCAGTCAAGAAGCAATTATTGTTGATTATCTGAAAATTACTCAAGAAATTTCCATTAATATCATAGTTTAAAAGCTTTTCTGGAAAGAAATAGTTTAGCTTCTTTTGTGAACATGGTGAATATTTTATATTTTGTTATAGAAAACAGCATGCACATTTTCAACAAGAGAGTGTCCTTCCCATAACACCTCAAATAACATATTCAATTTAAAATGTAAGCATGACATTCAAGCTTCATTTGCTGTTGGTGTCAATCTAAAAAAATATAAATTGATGCAGACAGAAAATTCTAATCTGATGCCCTAGGGCCAGATCCAGTAAAACACTTAGGCATCTAAATTTGGTGTTAAAGCAACTAACTTTTAGGTGTTTGTCCCCCAGAAAGGAATCTTGGGCTGAAGTGAGCTGGGTCTTACATTCCGGTGTAGTGTATAGGGCAGGTATCGCTAGGCAGGTACCAGTCAGGGGATGTTATGAGCAGCCACTGCCTCCAACATCACTTAACTTTACCCAAACGAGGTACTGCAAATTAGGGTCTAATGAAGTTAACAAGTAGAACTATAGTCTGTGTGAAGTCAATGGGAAATCATATGCAGCTATCTGGAGCTAGTAAATACAGAGGAACTCTGGCAATAGGACTGAGCTATCAATTCCACCTTGGAGAACCCATATGACCAGAGTCTGGGTCAGAAGGGCAAAGGGATGATGGTAAAATATAAAAATATACTACCCTCTTTTACACAAAACACAGTGATTAGGGATAATGCCCAGGAAATGTGTCTCAAGTTCAATCCTCTCTTCTGCCTTCAGGGAATTGGGATCCCTTGGAGGTGTGTTTAACTTTCAAGCCACTGATTATGTTGAACTCTTCATATCAATGAGCAAGAAGAGGATCAGGATTCAGTAGTCTAGCCCTTAGGTTCTCCGCTAGTTCCTCCTTCCTATGTTATTTCCATATTTCATGGACAACGTCACCGAAGAGCTGAACAAGTATTCAGCCCCATAGAAAACATCAAAAATACACTGCTCACAATTTCAGCCTGGGAGATCTGCAGGACCTCAGATAACAGCTGAGCAGGATAAGTGATTAAACGTACCTCACCCAAATTGTGGGACTATCTAGAGCAAACTCTTTGAGTCATAGAAACTTAACTTTACCTGAAAAGACCCAGAGCCTTAATTTTAATGGAAAACACTGAATAGATCTTTTCTAATATGACTCCTATAGTTCACATAAGTCCTTCTTGCGAAATCTGACCTAATAAGACCAAATGTGCATCATCAAATAGTCCATAATTACAGATTATAAAATTAGCTATTTGGTTTTGATGATGGCTGTCAAGTACTTGAACTAACATCGTGTACTTGAATTTATCTCCTTCTTCCCAGGATAATTTGCAGTTCTACAGCCTGCTTCCAGTAAATTTGGAAAATCTGCTACGCTCCAATAAGTAAAAAATCTTGGAAATGTAGGGTAATTGATTTCTCTGGTTATACGGATAGTGACATCTTGAGTTATGTATGAACCGTGGGGGCGAAGGGCTCTGCAGTGTCCCCTGCAGCCTCCCCTAGTCCCGACTAGGAACCTGGCTGGACCATAACATAATCCTTTGCAAATCTAAGCTTTCTTCTGATGAAACCCAGGGAGTGGGTGGAACTTCAGACACGTACATTGGGGTTTGCCCCAACGTGAAGCTAGGACGTGGCCAAGTTGCACATCTGGAGTCAGCAGCTGGAAAACGTTCCCAGCTCCCATGGTTTATACAAGGTCTTTGAGAATAGAAACTCTTCCTGTTTTCCTGCAACAAATATTGACCCAGAGCCCGATGCAAACTTTCCAGTTCTAACAGGCAGTGAACCAGATACATAGAACTTAATTTGATTCTTGGTGGGATAGTGACAACCTGAGTCCAGTAGAAGCTGAGTTTACTCAAGGCTACGCACACGAGAACCTGAGAACACATTTTGAACACAGTCCAAGGGCAAATAAAAAAAAAAAAAAATCAAACAAAATGGCACAAGAGATCTACTAGTAGTTTAAACCACCCCAGCAAAATAAATTTTTGCCACCTATTATGATTCTGGCTAAATTTTGGATAGAAATGCATATGATCTTCAAAAGACTGAATACCCTCAAACTGGTATTCACTTGGCAAGTGGCAAAGAACTGTTTCTAAATATATTACATTATGTTGTGTGGAATGGGTAAATAAGCTCCTTTCGTTTATGTTTATAACAGATAAATGGTATTTTCTCTCCTGTATCCAACTCATAGATCAGTTTAGACATATAATTCACCTCTGAGACATACACTAAGTCTTTTCAAAATCTGGTATGTTGATCAGTTGTCTGTATTATAACTTTCCCCCTTTAAATTCTCGGTTGACTGTAAATAAATTTTCCCTGAGCTCAGATCACTTCAGAGATTTTTGGTTTTCATTTTTTTATTGGAAGAGGGGACAAGAAGAGAAAAGACGGGGCATACTTTACCAGGCAGGATTTCCCAGGTTCTCCCGGGTTCAATTGAAAGCCATTTTAGTTGCAGCTGATAGATTTCTGCCAACAAAAGTGGCTTAGAAGAAAACACAATAATGTTTAAATGTTTCATGATACTTATTCAGAACTTCTGATTGCTCCTCTTTCCTTTTCTTTTGAATCAGATGATGAAGGTGATGGGGTTTCAACAAGAAGAGTACCACCACCTAGGTATGTTTGCATTTTTAAATCTGATTGCATTCTGACTGATTTGCAGTGGTAAGCAACAGTTTGGGAATATGATTGCAAGCTCACAGTGACAGAAGTAGATAATTACTATCTCCACAAACATCTCTAAGTTAAATCACTTGTTTTAATACAGATTAGATTAGTATTAAAGTTACAAGATTGGTATGTGAGACATGATAAATGTAGTCATGACAGAAAACAATTTTTAATTTAGTATACCCTATCAATCTAGATAGCCCATGAATATTTACCATTAATTCAGTAGGCTGGAACAGAGGGAGGAAAAGGAGCAAAGAATAGAAGGTTTGACCTAAACAAGGACTGAGGAAAAAAGAGAATTCTCAGCAGTTTTACGGAGAACAGATCTTGCAAAAACGTGAACTGGCAACAGATTGGAAAATACATTTGGGGTACCACTATAAACAAAGCTTTTAAAAAACCTGAATGACATGCAAAAATAGTAGAAATTCTTAATATGTACTACTCTTTGCAGGATTTACCAGTCTGATTACACTTAAGCGAGTAACTTCAAAGGCTGAAATAAAATCATTTATGGAAATTCAAAACAAACCTATTTGATCACATCATACTTCACAGCGGGGATACAATTTGCAGGGGCTGAGTGAGGGCACAGTATAAGCTAAAACAGGTTGTGTGTGCAATGAACCAAACTAAATGGTTTATATAAAAGAAATGTTGTTTCCATTAATTTTTCTGGTAATCCTATTAAAAATGCCACCTGTCCAGAATAGAATTGTCCAGATTTTAATTCTTTTTCATATCTCAGTGTTCAAACACAAGACAGAGAAGGTATCATCGCTATTAAAATATGGCACAAAATGTCTTGTTCTGAAATCTTCATGACTGCAGCAGTTTCTGTGGCTCTGTTTCAATGTCTGGCTATCATACCTTTACTTTTTCTCTCACTGTGCTCAAACAACTGATTTTTCTGAGAAGCCGACAGGATATTTTTTTTAAGGATATGTCATATTTCTAACCTCTCTTTCGCCAAAATGTTTCTTGTCTGTAACAGTTAAAATTCAGGATATTAAGTAAACATAATGCATGGAATACACCTTTTAAAATTCCACCACCACCACCCCTCCAAAATCCCCTCTAACAACCCTGAACAGGAACTTAACTTTGAATACCAACAGAGATGAAATGGTGTCATAATCAGCATAAGTGCATGTGGACTATTCACCTAGATCAAACACTTTGGTCATATACTCAATTAAATTTAAATCCCATTATATAATGTGTACCAGCCTCATTTTATGCAATTCCCTAATTTAATGGCTTGGTATTAGCCTTTTTCCTTTTTGCACACATGGACTAATTTTCACGGTGTTCAGTCCCTTTGGGAAGTAGGTCATTAAAGTCAACTGGATGGAGACAGAAACTTAATACCTAAAGAGTGCTGTAGAAGGGCCAGAGACACAATAGTAATATAAAACTGTTTTTCACTCATCCCTCTTTGTAATATTTATGAAATCCCTCCTTCATATAAATATTCTTCATTAATCACAAAGACCACGAAGTAGAAGCATCAAGAAAGCTATCATCCTGTTATGATTTAATTTGTGAAACAGTAAAAAACAAAAATAAAAAACCCCAATTAAAAAAAAAATAACAATTATAATACTATTTAGCTGTTGAGACAATACTTGGTTTACACTGAAACAGTAAAATCATAGCATTCATATTACCTTTCTCAATGTGTATTCTTTTTGTCTCATGTCCCACGTCATGACCAGCCAGATCACCTTCCTTAGGTCCAGGCAGGACATTAGGTGACAAACCCATCAGCATTTGGTTCATAGATAGCCCGTTCTGATGGACAGCTGCTAGACACAAGCGCAGGCACAAAGAAAATCAGCCGTCATATTAACAATACACTTTTGTACTTACTTTAGATAGTCTTCCTCTTAATTATACAAGAATTCTAACAATCACAAAGTTACTTAATTACTGCTATCAGTATCCGCACAGCGGAAGAGTTTCTTTCTATAACTTCTGGTTTAAAACAATTAATTTAAAAAGAAGAATTCAGTATCTTTGGAGAAAGTTGCATATTTGCAAACATCTTCTTGTTTATTTAACAAGAACTGAAATGCACAATGAAACAAAGCAGAAAAGAAGAGAAGGTTCTACTTGAGATACTTAGTGATTTATTTTTTTTAAGTTAGTTGTACGAAAGCTCTTGTATATTAGCATTCCCAATATGCAGTCCCTAACTTCCTTAAATTAAGCATTGTGACCTTCTAGGTGATAAAGACTATTCAAAATATACTGTGCAACAGCAGAATCGCTAATTTGCTCACTAGATAGCTTGGAAAGCTCTTTCCAACAGTTCTCAAGCAGACCTTCATGAGTCCCAAACACATCCCAGACACCCATATAAGGTAGCTTATATCCCTGTGTTTCTATCTGAAAATATTTACTTGTAAGAGGCTTATGCCATTTTCAACAAAGCATTTTTTCACATGTAACCCATATTTCCGTAGTAGTCAACTTACTCTTGCTGGCACCACAAAATCAGATGTACTTAAGAATCAGGTGTGATGTTAACAAATCAGATAGGAGAGAAAAGTTATTTTATAAATAAATAAGTGATCCAGTGTTTAAGGAACTGTTATGTTCACACTGGAAGAAATAATGTGCAAAGGTCCTACTCCTCTCTCTCTCCCGGTAAGTAAGCTGAACAGCACCTTTTTTTAAAAGAAAAAGGTGTCATTCCTTAGCAAAACCAGTAAGTATCTCTCAATTTAATCTACCTTTTCATTTAGAGAACAATGGAAAAGGTCTTCAATGGTTGTAAAAAAATATACCATTCAATCAATTTAAAAATAAAAATCAAAATCTAGGGTCGTGAAGTTTTTTTCCCAGAACTTTACTCATGAACTCATAAAAACCTGGGGAAATAAGATAGGTCACAGTATATGGGATGCCAGTTTAATCTGCACTCTGAATCGTCCAAGTGATAAGAAAACAGAATTTTCAGCTTGTCGTGGTCAGGCCTCATTTATTTTCTTTGGTAAGTCATTTTTCATCACATAGTAATGAAAGATCTTTCATCTGAAGGTCAATGAAGAGTCGGCTTCCTGAGTCTGCGGAGAGCCTGAAAGGAAGCAGTCTAAAAAACACGTGCTGCATCTAATCAACACGACTACGTATTTCGTATAGCTATTTCATGGCCTTCTATCTGCATGTCAAATCCTCCGGTTTCACCTACCGACAACTTCCACTGTGGAAAGATGCCTTAAAAGCACAAAAACCTGCAATGGAGCAATAATAAAAGGAATGGACAAGTGTAATATGAATTTAAGTAAATAGCCATAAAATGTGTTTAAAACCTTAATTTCCAGTATGTTTTGCTGGAATATCATAGAATTCAGGGTCTTTGTCATGTAATTTACACCCTATACATGGAGACTCGATGAAAATGGTATCACTGTGGGACACCATGGTTTAATTTCACTCCGCCCCTTGTGAGCTATGAGGTGGTAATACTCTCTGTATCATATTTCTCACCATTACAAATTTTTATATTTAAAAAATTTACAAAGTATGCACTTTTCAAAATTGATTTAACATAATTCTTCTCTTTACCAAGCAATTCTACCATGTAAAATGTTGCTTATGAACTCGGATTCAATTTAGAATTCGAATCAGAGTAACCACATTAAATAGAACTCAATTTCTTTAAAAAATGTTTACACTATATGTTCAGTTCTAAAACTAATCTAGCAAATTGCTTCCCGGCTGCAATTCTGTATTTCATAGCTCATACCTTTATGTTTAATATGACATGATGGCAGTTTATATCAGTACCTGTTAATGTAGCATCAGATATTATGATACTGTAAACTGGGGAACATAATGTTGGGAGATAGTTATTGCAGCTGAACTTCCGAACACGATACATATGAGATCTATTTGAGATGAGGGCATTTTGATTAGAAAAACCCGCTGCACCTAATCAAATTGAAAGTGGTGACAAGGAGAAGAATGTGACCTACGGATTCTGTCTGAAGAGCTCTCGGTCCGTGCAGGAGAGCTGGACACACTGCTGCTTCGGTGAGAAGATGGATGGCTGCCAGGTCTTCGACCCTCTTCAAGAGAAGGAGCAGGAGAAGGGCTGTCTGGAACACGTTCCTAGACCCCAGGAAAAATAATTGCAAAAAAAGGCAACGTTAAACGAAACCCCCGCGGTTTCCAAGCATCAGTTCCCTAAACTCTATCTCCCTCCTAAATCACAACCTATTCTTTCCTCTGCTGAGGTGTTCAGGATTTGCAGAGTATTCTCAAAGGAAACTTAGCAATTTTAGGACACTATACCTTTTAGTGTGCAATGTGAGCGCTTTTAAACTGCCTTCTGGACTGCTTATAAAAATAAGGCTTTTCTTTTGCTTTTGAGCGGGGTTTTTTTCCTCACTTCTGTGAGCATGCTGTTGAATTGGAAATATACATTTTGTTTACTAGCTTATAGACCTTAGCCTTGTGGGATGAGGAACAACGTACTTTTGTAAATAAATGAAGATCAGACACTTGTTTTAGCTTACACTGAATTTGACACCACATTTTAATTTCAATTTTGAGTGATGAGATCGTGCAGAACTGCTCTGGATGATAAAGAAAACATAATCTCTCCACTGAACCTATACCAGTAACGTGGCTGATAATCCAAATGTCTGTTTCTACCATGGAGCACAAACCTAGAATGAACCACATTTTTTGGAAGTGTGGCCATATCACTACTTCAAAATGGGGAAAAAATGCCTATTGACGTTTTTCTACCCAGGCAGAAGCCTGACATAGTAGCCAGCAGGAGCTATGACGCACTTCGAGATGTTCCTTGATTTTGAAAATTCGAGCACAAGGTTTGAACTGCACTTCTGTTATGTGAGAACCGTCAATATGTAGCAGATAGATATATCCGATATTTACACAGAACTTTGACAGAAACAATAAACGAAGGGAACTAAGTGCAGAATAGTCCTTTCTAGAAAATTCTCTGTCTTTCCCTGTAGTTTCCTCTTTATTGCTAATAGTTCCCAAGACTCTATGTCATTGCTAAAGTACATATGAGTTAGGTTGGTTTGGTCGAATAGTGATAACAGTAAATACTTCCTATAAGGGAAATCTATTGGGGGGACTGAAAATGATAAACTAGGGTGGTTGTGTTTCGTTTTTTTTTTTTCCTTTTGATAATTGAAATCCTGACCCAAATTAAAAAACAAAACAAAACAAAAAAAGAAAACACCAAAAAAAACCCCAAATCAAAAACAACAAACAAACAACTGCATACATTCAACTCACTAAAAGCTTTTGGTAATGAAATAATACAATTAGCATGGGTTTAATAATACATATGAAAACTTGCTGCTGCAAATGCTTAAAAGTTTTCCTGAAAGGAGCATCATGTTCCTCACACCGCAAATTGCTTTTGCAGCAGTCATTATTTTTCATGCACAGTAGCTGGATGAATATTTCGTTGAATGCATTCCTATGAAACTAAGCAACATGACCCCCTATAGTAATCAATAGATTTGTTCCAGGTAAGCTTTATAATAAATATTTACTAAACCTGAGATTCTGATTGCAAAGGGATTCGCTGGGCCTACTGATGGAGTGGGAGAAGACCTTTCAGAGCAGTGTTTCAAGACTTTTAAGTGGATTCCACTTTAATAGACTCGGGTTTTTAAGTCAAAAACATTGATGAGGATAGCTTAACTGCATCATAGCTCTAGGCTTATTATGACTTTGATTGTGTTTATATGTCCATGAACTGGGTATTCAAGAGGAGGATTATAATGCAGATGTTTTCAGAATGTAGAAGATTTATTTCTTTAGATTTAGGAGGATTTAAGCAGGCACAGTGTACAGATTTGGTATAAATTGGAACACGCTATATTTAATCATTCATTTAATATATAATTTCACTGTTTGGCATACAATGTATTGTTCTTAGAAGGGTTTCATTAAAATGAAATCCAGTGAGCACATAAGATTTGAATACAGAGCTGCAGAGTAAATTAATTTATTTAAACAGCTTAATTTGTTTATCCTATTTATTTATGTGCGCTTTTACAGCACGTATTATGAGATGGAGAGAGCAAAAGGAATGCACAGGACAACAAAATATAATTACTGCACAAACAAAACAGATAATGAGTTTTATTCACGTATAATACGACACAGCAGACAAACTCTATGAGAAAACTACATATACTGGCTTTATCAATTCATTTGTAAAATACCCTTTAACCCCAACAAAACATGGGATGGAACTATGCAGAAATGGAAAAGAAATTAATTTAATACCTTAACTCATTTTTTATATCCTTGCTTCATAATTCCACAATCAATAATATAGACTATAGCAATTTTTTGTCTTTATCAAAACTAGCTGAAATAATAAATGGAAATGCTACTAATAATAAATTGAAATACTCTCTTGCTCTAAAAAGTCATAGTGATAAACTAATGATGCCGGAATATCAATATAAGCTGTCTTCCTTACTAGAGATTTTGTGTAGAAAAGATGGATTTTGTCTGTGGTAAAATATTAACTTTACATTTAGACTTAACTTTAAAATTTTTCAAAAAAGGAAATGTGCAAAAATGTGTTCAGTAAATAACTCAGATGATCAGAGCTATTTTGTAACTTCTGCAAAATGCCACTTTTTTACAGGTCTACATGACACAGCAAAGAAACAGAATTTACTGCTTTATAAACCTGGCGATAGAAATCACCTAAGATACTGTCCACTGTCCAGTGTTTTTCCTAAAACTTGTCCACTCCGAGGACAAACTCATTTCCACTTAATTAAAGATATCTCTAGAGAACCTGGTGTTGGCTTGTACTGTAATTAGTCTTGTTGTCTCCCAACAAACAAACAGACAAATAAATAAATAAATAAAATCTGAGTGACTTTGCTTTGCTAAAATTAACTATGAGGAAACTGTAGTTCGAAATACAGTCTGAAATCAACACATCCAAATGCAGTTTTGACACACGAGCTAGGGATGAAACTTCAGACACCTGTGTCTAGGATGCCACATGAAGCAGCCCGCCTTGGAGGTAAGTGTCTCCCATTTCAGTCAACTGAGATACAGACAATAAAGTCAATAGAGTCTTCTCCAAAACCAGATACCTACGGCTCGATTCAGCTGCTCACATTTGAGCCATTTGAGCCACTGAAGGGCTTCGAGATGGCCACACCAGGTTGACAGAGATCTACAAAAGATCTGCTGCCCTTTGGAGTGGCAGCAGGACACCAAAAACATTATCCTTGCATTACTGGTCGATAAGCTGAATACCTCCCAGAAATCTATCGACAACATTTACTAGAAAACATGAAATACAGATTTACTGCTTGTAAAACATAACCCTCACTAGCCACCTTTTTTCTCCATTTTTTGCTTCCCTATTTGTTTCTACAGGTACTTATAAGTAAAAAAGTAGTATGAACAATTTAGAGCGTATGCAGCAGTTTAACATATGGTTGACCAACTTTTCTAAATTGGTAAGACTCTCAATTAGGCATCAGAACCGGAGGCTGTACTAAGCAATGATCAACGTACTCTTAAGGGTCAGATTGGGAACGTTGTTTTTCTTGGTGCTCTTTACAATCTGATCCAAATTATGAATCTTAAGCATTTAAGAATCTGACATTTAACTCCTCCAAAAATGCTCCTACCACATATGAAACTTTCACTTTAGAGATATACAATGCATTTTCGTGTACTCTTACCCCACTGACATTATAAGTTACACACCCTCAATATCAAGTCCATTTCATAAATAACAAAATTGTTCCTGTGACACAGGCCTTTTTTGTTTGTTTTGTAAAAACAGGTATAAAATTTTAACTGTCAGATTTTAACTTATGAGGTTGAAGTTGTCTCTAGAATTAGAAACCCCTCCAATTTTGTTCCAGAAAACCACATATCACTCACAACATAACACCAAGCAAAAAAGAAGTGTCTTGATGTACTTATCAACATTTTTCTACATTTTTCAAACAGCTCTTTTCATAGATGCAAAGACCATACCGTAAGATCTCATTCCAAAAGTTCCTTTTAGGTAACTTCCTATTAAGATTTACCTTAATATATCAGTAATGGTATCCAGAAGACCATAAATACTTTTCCCCCCTCTATCAAATATATCTTTTTTCTTCTTACCAGGTCACAATGGTAGTTATTCAATACTAATCTCTTTTTTTGCCTCTTGCTCCAGCAGTATGTTTTCATTGTTTGAAAAGTGCCTCTTTATCAAAAGTCTTCCTCAAAAACCTACCCAAACATAAACTTGACGGAGTTCAGCCGTTGGTCCCTATATCACTATCCACGAGAATACATTTCAGGTAACACATGTAAGATTAATACTCCCGCTCTTAAGACGATAGACAAGAAAGTGATATCTTCTAGGTTCTCACCACCTCAGTCTTTCCACACACATTCTTTATTCTTTGCCATTCCTGTTCCTTAGTGATAAAATTCCAGAATCCTTCTGACAAAATTTGAATATGCCTACTTCCAACAGCCAACTGGTTTTGCATGCACCGCTTCATCGCCTGTATATTTCTCTCCTACAGGTATTGTCAGTCTCAGCTTCTTTCTTTGTTCTAGTTTGCTCCTCCATAAGACTCATCCTGTGGGCTTAGCGATCCTTTAATTTTAGTCACGGACTGAGTTCTAGACATGCACCTAAGTATAGCTGTAGAAGTATATTGCCATTAAAACCGCTGAGCTGTCTTGATGCTCTTCATTGTTAAACAAACTCCTTTAAGGACATTTGTGCTTTAAGTCATTGAAGTGCAGAGGATAAAATCACTGATTTTCAGCGTCATACTTTTCAATAGCTTAGGTAGCTTCATACTGGGGAAAGGACATACAACACCACACTGCTTCATACACTGTTAATTTTAAAACCACCAAAACTTTTAATCAGGAATAGTTTAAAATATTCCGACCTTTCTGGAAGGGCACCTGGCTTCCAATCTTTTTTCTGGTAAAATTATAATGCTCTCTTTCACAAATACCAAAACACAGACTTCTTGCTCTTTATTTCCTTACTGACCTAATTTTTGTGTGAAAAGTATTCCAGGAATGGCTTTCTTGTAAAATGGTATACTTATTTGACATTGTATTAGTTGAATAAGTGAAAGAAATTAATTACTTTGGTATCTTTTGTATTCCCTGAAAACAGGATATTTTGATTTTACAGTTTCATTTTTCCTTCAGCTTTAGTCTAAAATGCTGAGACTCCAAATTAACATTTAGCCCTAAGAATCACGAGATGAATTTGGCTAATAATTATTTCCTAACTTCTTCAACCACTACTATAAAATGTTTGTTATCAAACTGACTGAATGCTATAAATTTTCATTTCTATTTCCTTATTTGCATACTATCACTAGCCTGCTAAAAATCTTGCTAACTTCCCACTGATGCACATGTCATCTTTCTCATCTTGTTCTTACAGACACACTTCTAATCCCAATCTAAATTCAGGAGTTCAAATGTTTTGTGTTGTCATCCATTGCACTTTTGTTTTAAATAGTGGATCTATTTCTTACAAAGAACACAATCCATGATAATTGTGTAATTTTTTTTTTCTCTTTGTGAATATCTTGAACTTATTTATCTTTTGGACCAATTTAAGTTAATTTGATTTCTGTTTTACTTTTATGTCTGCATTTTTTCATTGATTCTACCTTGCTGGTCCCATCGCGAGAATACTGAAAATCGATAACGCAAAATGTAGAAAGAGACTGACAGACAAAAATTGCTTGATTGGAATTGCTTGATTTTTATTGTTCTGTTTACTATAGGGTTATCGGGAATATCAGCAGCAGTTAACCGACAGGAAGTCAAATCAGGAGACTCCAAAGTAAACATGGTGAAACTAGAGCTGTGTCCAAGGTGTTGACAGCTTGGAACCACGATGAAGCAGGAAGTGCCACAGAGCCTCATAGTACAGAATTCTGGATTTTGATAAAAATGTCCTGACAACTATTTTGGACCTGCTTATTTTTTGAGCGTATCATTTCAATTGAATTTATATGTTATATTTAGCCTTGGAAATGTATGTTTGGACTAACAACCAAAATATTCTTCTAAGGCATACAAAAAAAAACATGAAACATGCAAATATATAGACGTGCAAAAAACCTCTTCAAACCGAATTAGCAATTTCTTACTGGCCAGTTGGACAGACTTCTTTTTTATTTTTTCTCTCCTCTTTTGAAAATCTAATCTTACTTGAAAAGCAACCATTCAAGCTTAAGAAGCAGCAGTGAGAATTCACCCCTCCAAGTCAATCCAAACCGTACATCCAGCCAAAGACCAAGAATTCATCTGACTAAATGTAGTTGTCTGCAGTACAAATGTCTACATCTGAGCTAGTCACCCTAGGCTCATTTTTTTACCTACACATTTATGTTTCCGAGGTACAATTCACCTCATTCTAAAGTAGCTATCTAAAAGAGGTTCAATGAATTATGCCCTAAAAGACAGGAAAATGAATCCCATCCATTGTACCTGGCCTCATGGCCATTTTGCATGAAATTAATCTTACACCGCATGCAGAGTTCCCTGTTACACACGTGAATATGCAAACTGCCCAACAGAAAACTTTTAACTACCTTCTCTGTGTCGTGTGTTATCTGTAGATATCTGTTTTACATGACACATTAATTCATATGAGCATATGGGTGCTATTAGCTTCAAACTGCACCTCAGAAACACACGTGTTAAAACGAATAGCAGGATTCCATATTATTTTTAAAAAAGACATTATGGTGAGTTACAACTTACCAGATATACAGTAACCATTCTGTAAGTTCATTATAAAAAAACTGCATTAAAAGTTAAAATAAATAATTTTAATCATATAGATAGAACTAATTAATCAGGTGGAACACAGTGTCCTCTAACATAAAGATGATTAAGCCATGATAAAGGAGTTCAGCTACACTTTGACTTAAGACCTTCTCATGTTAAAGGAAGAAACAGAAGTGTGCATATACATATTTACATTAACATTTAAAAAAAAAAGTTATTCTGACCAACATGGAGATTTTTTCTGTTATGGGCAAGTTCATAGTTTTATGTTTTAAGATATCATATTTTCTTCAGTCATGATATAAAGAAAATGAAATATTCATTTGGTTTATACTATACTTCAAACTTTATAGGTATATCATAATTTTCATGTTTGCTTTCCCAGTATGTAAAAGCAGGTGTTTTAGGAGCTGATAAATAGTATTATTTTTATTCTAGAATATTTATTGTACTTACTTTTTACTATTTAAACTTTTTATATTAAATCAAATTTCTCTTTATAAAAGGAAGAAAACTTCATTTTACTTCATGTATCATATAATAAGGAAATGAAAGTAGCTTCACTCTTCATGCACTTCTGTATAGTATATTTTCCTATGCATTCAAGAAAATCACTTTAAATAATGTCAAAATTCCTGTTTTCAATGCACAAATGTTTCTAGAAATAATAGTTTACCTGAAAAGTTTTCAGGTTAGGCATCCAAAAAGGGAATTTCTGCCAATTTTTGATATAATTAATTTTGTTCTCAATCTGTTTCTGTAAAACATGTATAGCACACCCAGCTTCATAGGAACGGTGCAAATATGCATCTACGACTGTTTGCATAATACTTTTCCTGTAAGGCACAGAACTGTCCGTAGAAAACTTTTACATTCAACACAGGATTCAGATAACATAAGTTAAATAAGACTGGGCCAGACATTGATTTAAAAAAAAAAAATCAAATACAGAATAACCAACAATTCACTGAATAAGGGAGGAGTGCTGCGGAAAAATACAATATGTGATGGTGAAATCAAAAGTGTACCATGCTATATGGATGGAATGCTGTCACATTAAGGTTGTAGAGGCATTCTGGTATTTCCTAATATTAGTCTTACGGAATCACGGAGTTTTCAGAGTTGGAAGGGACCTCTAGAGATCATCTAGTCCAACTCCCACTCTAGTTGGACTCTAGTCCAACTTACGTCTTTTGAAATTCAGTGATGGCCCTATAATATAGGCTTTGGATGTAATTTTACTTGATGAGTGAAGACAGGCACATCTGAAGATTTTACAGTAACATTGACAATTCTGGAAGTTTTCTCAAGTTTATAGTACAGGAAAATTCTACTTCGTTGTAATAGCAGCAAATTGGAGGGGGTTTCTATCCAGGTTGTCTAATTGTACTTTCATGGTGCTTCCTATGGCCCCTGTCTCTACAGGATGGTGTGCCAGCCAATTTTGAAAAATAATTTATCTAATCCTATAAAAAAATTTCATAATTTCTGTAACTGGAAAATAAGTTATCAGTAAACTCTTTTATGCTGAAACTTCTTACAATGATCAATACCTTTTGGTACTGAAAGCCCAAGGCTGCTCACACAGCAGTTACAGAAGACTTAAACTGAAGCTTCTACAGTGCCTTTCTTTGCTGCCCACCCGCTCCTTGAAGTGAACTCCCTCATTTTCCTCTTAGAGTCCATTTCCTTTCAGGTCCACTCTCTGAACTTGTTCACCACCACCCTGACATGAGACATTTAAACGTACTCTGTGCTATCATGTCTATATCGCAGTGTCATACTTCTACTTTTTGCCTATTATTTGGACTTTTTGTTGAATAATTTTTTTACAATAATTGTTGGTGAAAAATATAGGAACATTAAATTACATC
Source organism: Vanellus vanellus (assembly GCF_965231255.1). Classification (NCBI taxonomy): domain Eukaryota; kingdom Metazoa; phylum Chordata; class Aves; order Charadriiformes; family Charadriidae; genus Vanellus; species Vanellus vanellus. Next base: position 178,113,145 of record NC_138905.1, on the reverse strand, counting down.
CATAGGAACACACGTATATTGCCAATGAAAAATGAAAAGGTGGATAAGCATTAAAAGAAAATTTCATGTCAGAATAGACCAATAAACAGTTATTAAAAAAAAAACCAAAACTGTCAGCAGCTACCTTGGTTAAATAAATTACTAGTAATTTTCTGCTATTGGATAACAGGAAGATATAACCTTATAAACAAGTCTAAGACAACCACTGCTGTGATATATTTAGAGAATTAGCAAAACGTAGTCTCATGTATTTAATATGCAATGGAAAGCTACTCTGCCACTGGTGACTTTTTCAGCTGGAGATATTGGTTTCTTCTGCTTTATTCTTAATTCTTTCTATAAGCATGAGTAACATTATACAGATACAGTGCAATTTTTGATTCTGGAATGCTGCTCTGTTCTAAATATTACAATGTAGAATTATTTCAAGCTGCTGTTAATATGAGATATTTCCTTTATATTTTCATATACCTTTCTGCTGAGTGAAAAAAAAATCCAAAACCCTGATGTAGTGAAACTGCTAACAAGCTGAGCCTTTGAAACCATGGGCAGGTGATGAAAGCCACCTCATGTCTAAAGCATCCCCAGGTCACAGCTGTCACACTCACTGCAATTCATTGCTGTCACAATCTGCTGTCCCTGCTTGTTGTTGCTCTCCTCTTATTCATCCAACTCATATATCTAAACATTCCATTATAAAAAGACATCTAATGTTCTTCTCATGAAAGGGCACAACACTCTCCTGAAATATAATTCTGAAGATTTTAGAGCTCAGAGTTCACTGCCAAATCTAAGGTGTTGCTTTGCAAGGCTTCCCTTGTAATTTTGTCTTTGTCTCATCTCCTGAACATAGCAGGATAAAATGTTTGGTTAGTACATGATCTCAGCTTTATTCCAACTTCTTATCATGAAGAAATGAAATATTGCCCAGTAATAGAAAGGCATTTGAAGCTTTGTGAGTTTAAAGATAACAGCACTAACTGTGAACTCGGTGAATTGGAAGGAAAGGTCAGCGAGTCATCTACTGTGGCACTGTTCACAAAGGCAATTCTTCTATGCAGTGAACCAGGTTGTTTATAATCTGAAGACTCAGATTTTCTAAGACTTAATTTTGTTCTTTGTTACTTAATTAGATAAGGTTACTATTGATTTACTTTTCAGAGTAGAAATTTCTCATAGATCTCCTAACTTTCAAACAAACTTTAAACTTGTAAACATCTCGTAGTTGGATTTCAAATCTACGCTTTCATTTCAGGTTACAACTCTGAACTCCAAGATGAGCGAACCACTAACTTTTCAAATCAGCTTGTGGAAACATTGTCACTGAGGAAAAATATTTAAGTAAAAGTAGGGTTAAAAAAAACGAGCCAGCAGATAATGAAAACAAAACAAAAAAGTCTAAAAAATGTAGCAGTAAAAGAAAGGAAGATATGATTCTAACAACAAATAGTTTTGGGAAAGAGAGCAACTGCACTATTTATCCATTCCTGTAAAAATAAAGAAAAAGGAGGTTTGACCTTCTCACTTACATCTATTCTCTAAGCTATTTATTTTGATTGTAGTATAAGTTATTATTCATAATCTTTATATTGCCATTGCAAGGTTCAAAAAGTATGCTGATGAGAGAGTTTGCTGCTCAACTGCTCAGTTCAATGGACACCGAAATCACAGCCTCTGACTACGCCTAGTGAGAAACAGGTAAATTGCTAGTGACATTATGTCCATGCTCATGGGAAGAAAATCCCCCTAACAATGACCTCATGCTTTTATGTTGCTGGGGTTTATGCTTCAATCCTGTCCAGTATTAAAAAATAAGAATGTAATTACTTGGCCACGCTATCTCTGTCCACATGACTATATTCATCCACAATAGACAAAAACAGGGGACGCAAATCTAGACATACGCGTTGTACCACAAAGGGGCTGAGGGACAGAGTAGGAAAGTCCCGTAAAAGTAAATTCCTGACCCCTTACAGTATTATTGAAATAAATATGCGCAGCAAGATCTTACATTTAGAAGTGAGTTTTGGATGGCAGATTAACATTTGTCTTTATGTATTCACCTGTAGTATAAATGTATTGTGGGCAGTATGTCACAGGCCTTGACTGAAGAAGTCACGGCAGCACTAAGGTAGCGTCTCCATCAGGTTCTACATAAATGTCCCAAAACTCTAACTTAATTGTGCGAACTTTAAAAAATGTGTACTTCACCCTTGAGTGAGCACACTTTTCTAAACAGAACTTAGGTTAATTTGGGTATTTAAAAAACTTCATTGTAAATCCACATCTTTTTAATTTATGGTTGTGTGCAAACCAGATGGGAACAGGAAACCTGGTCTGTTAAATAACTTGCACGAGATGTTATGCCAGGAGCAGCACAGAAGTTGGCAGCTATTATGGAGTTTTTATTAGCATGAGTATGGGATAGTTGAATTTTTAGAAATGACAGAGATAAATAGCGTAGATAATTAATACAAACAAATGCTTAAATAAGCAAAATTTTGAAAAAAAAAAAAATGATTTTCCAGTTATAAAGTGCTGCTAAAATGTTTCAGAGAACCAAAATTGCTAGGTACTTTCAAAATCTTCACCTAGATTATAACAAAAATATCCTTCCAACTAGATGAACTACAAGAATTAACTTGTTAAGAAGTTAAGGAACTCCGGGATAAGGAAAATTTTCTTGTATGGCACTGCCGATGGTTGAAATAATACACATAGTTACACGATGACAGAATCTCCCTTTCAGAGTCCAATACTTTGAAACCTACTAGACAGGTTTAGATCAGAGGAGCCAGAAGTACTTCTTAGTTAAGTGCTTCCTAGGTCCACCAACATTCCCATAATGGCGTGAGATATGTGAACGCACCAAGACCTGCTTTCCACAAAAGGAAACCTTTTTTACACAGCCTAGGAGCTATGCTGTACTCCAAATGTACCTGATTTTGGTAACTGCAGACAAGGATCAGGGGTCAAATTGGGGTATGCTCCCATAGACATATTTAAATGTAGGCCACAGTAACCCAGGCAACTTTAATAGCTGCAACTAGCTTGTAAAGCAACTTTACAAGCCAGAAGTCAGCTTGTCGAAGTTTAGAAACAGAAGGTTACCAACGCTTGTAAAGGTCAAATTTTGTAGGCTTACATATGAAATGAAATAGCTTACAGAAAATGAAAGAAGGGAAAATAAAAATAGTAGGAAAAATAGTGAAAAAAAGTTTTGTTGCCATAGTACTTCATAGTTGTCAGGTGTCATTTAGCACGTGCTCCATCCCAATCTTCATTTGTTAGATACCTCTGTAATACCAGCAGTCGCTATTCCAATTAAGAAAATACATTTAGAATGAAATAGAGCACCACATATGTTCCAGAGAACTTTAGTATCATGTAACTTGTACTAAGTACTGCTCAAGTGAAAATAGAAAAACAAAGGTACAGAAATCACCATGTAATCGAACAGTTAGTTAGCAGAAGAGTACTTATATTCCCAAGATATGGGGAAGATGGACATTAGGGGTGAAATCTAGCCTTGCTGACATAGCACCTAAAGAAACAATTCTCAAACCGATGTCTTAACTCCAAATGTCTTATCACCAAAGGTGAGAAAGGGATGCCACTGAAGGCTTCCAAAGGAGGTCCTACATTTGAAAGTGCAAGTGCCAAAATTACATCACCAGACCATATTTTTCTCTTAAATTATCATGAACTTCAAAACTTTTGCAACTCTTGATTGAGATTTTAAGTTTACCCGATTTTTGTCGAAGGAATTACATCAATGGACAGATTTCCAACATAGCCCTAAAATATCAAATAACCTCACCTTCACATGTCTATTTCTAACATATGAATGTTACATAAAACCACAAAAGTTTGTGGACTGCCATATCTCATTTATTAGAACTAAAGAAGTATAACAGGTAAAATGTAAATATCTGAATAAATGTCAAATTAATTTATAAATATCTAGCGGTAAAGGAGAAATGCCTTTATAATCAAAACAGATCACCTTCAGTCAGAAGGAGAGAAGACTCCTTGCCTGTGCTAAATACCTCCACAACCAGATTAATTTAGTTACAGGCAGCAAACAAAACCTTAAATGGGCAGACAATTTCAGATATCAGATATTTTTGAGATATCCCTACAATACTACTACCGTTGTGGCCTGCAGATTACTGGGTCTGTTCTGTGCAGTTTCATTCCATTCTGTTCTGGGATTCGGCAATTTAGGTTCTGCAGAGGCAAGGTATCAAGCCTTTCAGCCTTCTTCAGATAATTTGCAGCATTTCAGTTCAAATGCTTAGATTTAAAAGTTGGATGAACAGTCCCTTCTAATTTAAAAAAGGAGTAATATCTTCCCTGATATCCTGAGGAACATTGCCATTAGATTAAAGACTGTGAAACATGAGAAATCAGAAAGCTGTACATTCTTTATGAAAATGCTTCAACTTGAGCACTGTTTTAATAATGATTTAGAGAAGGGGAGGAGAACTGAGAAGATAACAATGGCCACCAGCAACCTACTGGGTTCCCAGAGCTACAACAGTTGAGTTTTTCATACATATTGTCTTTATGACTTACCTTATAACATCTGACACCTTTACAATAGTTATGACAGTTGCAAGTATGCTAGAATTCATTTATTTTATTAATATAGTTACCTTAATAACAGATGTCTCAACTCTGGATGGAGGACTCTGCACTTGTGCTGCTGCCGCCATGTTGGCGATGGTACTAAGGTGATTCATCTGGCTCATTGCCATCGTGACAGATGCTGGAGGTAGGCTCACAGGAATTAACGGGTGGGGCATCATCATAAAAGGAAGTTCCAATCCTGGTGGAGGGGGAAAAAAAAAAAAAAAAGGAAACCGTTTTTTTAAAACATTGATTGTCTTATTTTTTTTTTCCTCCCGATGGACAATATACAAGCGATGGGTGACAAGATGGTTCACACTGCAGGACAAAGCAGATGTATGTCAGTTCTCTTCCAGGATATGCATGGGTAAATCACTAGCAACCATGAAGACTTTCTAGCCACAAGGAGAGGCTATGAGACCTCTTAGTCTGTTCATATCAGTGTAATGTATGATATCATTGCCAAGCAATGGCTGTTTATTATCTTTTTAAATATCTGCTGTAAGGTGCCTTAGCAATGCATTATTATGCCACTGATGCACAGGTTAGCAGTTATTTTAAGTATCAATTTTATTGCATATGTATTTGTTCTTTACTGTCTCCGCTTCCCCTGCTTAATACTTTAAAGGAAGTATTCCAATATTCCCCACATCTTTGATTTTTCATAGCCTATTTATGTAAACACAAAATAAAGACAGGAATTGGATAACTGCTAATGTTAGTGCTGAAAGATGTCAACCCGTACCATTTGGCAGAAGGTGGTTCTGTTGAAGAGGGTTGAGAGGATGGCTAACTGGAACATTATGCTGTCCAGGCAAGTTGGGGTGGTTAACAGAGGCCTGTGATCCTTGGGTGGGGGGAGATTGAAGTTTTTCCTTATCCCAAGAACCATCACTGCTGCCTGTGGGGAATGAATATATATTATTTGGATGAAGGAAGACTCCAAATTTTCAATGTCTGAATTTGCCTGTTTTGCAAGTGGCAATTTTTTATTATTTTTTTTTAATATGTGGGTTGGGGGAGCAACTATTTTTTTTTTCCCACCTTCTGAAAAAGATATGTAAGGATAACTTTTTAAAGTTAAGGGTTATAACACAAACCTAAAAGTATTATAGTTGTGTTCATTTGCATGAAGTTTGTGTTTGATATATACTTTATATATACTTTTGCCAATTTTAGCAAGTAAAACTATGGCATTTGTTTTATAGGTGAGATAATATTTTTGCCTGCAAAATTACTGCCTGTTATGCCAATTAAAATTTAAACTACATTCATATTTATTCTTGCATTTGTGAATAAATAAACATTATAGGAAGTAACTAAAAATTCCATTTATTGAGGGCACCAACGTGCGTGTATATGTGCTTGGCTGACGATTCTATTTTGTATATTCAATTTTTATTTCATATTATTAATTAAAATGTAAGGGGTTATTAATTGATTCCTGCAGTCTTCTGGTAGTGGAATGGACTAACAACAAGGAAGAATGTGGACAAATAAGTATTGAGACGAGCAATAATTCATACATTTGAGAAATAAACTTTTTCACTATTGCAGACCTCCTCATAAAAAAAATACCCACAGAATTAAACAGAAGGATACTATTAAAGGACAATACTAAAAATTCATATAAAATTATTAAGTTGTACATTTACATATAATAAAAGGTTTAAAAACTTCCAATCTGACAATTTATATTATTCATGGTGCATATTTATGTATAACGTTGAGACTGAGTATATGTACGCTTACGCATACGAAGTAATCTATACACTCATTGCATCAGTTTATTTACCATATACAATCAATAAACAATGTTTGAATATATTAATAAATATGTATATATGCATGCATTCTCAGCAGTATTAATATACACATCAGCAATATATGATTGCTTCCTTTTTCATGTAGGGCATAATTTCACCCTCCTGACTTTGAGCGTTTCTACTATTTTCATGGGAATTTCTCTTGATAAGGACTTGAGGATAATATCAGTCAAGACCTATTTAACCTATACTCAATTTCTATTTAGCGTCAGGCATTACAGTGCAGTGTATATTTCTGCATGTTTTTCTATATACATCTTACTACTTAATGAACAACAGGACCTGAAAAACAACTTGACGGATACCACCTCCTTACTTCAGTGGAAATGGGATTAGCACATTAGTCTTGACATTTTTTAACATCGTTTTCACGGGATGACAAAAGCACAAAAGTTGGTAGAATTCCAATTTAATTTCTCTAGATCTATTAAAAACCTGATTGTAAAAGCTGCACAACATAGTTTATAATGAAAAATACTCCATTATTGCCATGATTTTCTTTCCCTAGTTACTGCATGAAGACAGTTAAGGCTCAATATAAATTCTAACTCATTAGCTCAATACTGTCTCAATCCCAGTGTAAATTGTTCAGAAGTAGGTAATGAAAATTCAGTCCAAACTCTCCTGCAATCAAACAAAGCAATTTTGTGAAACAATGAAAAGAATCAATTATATGAGATACTTTTATTATTTTACAAGAAATTGTTGCAATCTTTATGCAGTGTACACAGTTGAGCAGTTAATACATTACTTGAATCTCATCACCTCAGATAAGTGAACGCGTTTTCTTGTATTTTGAGAACTCAGAGACTCAAAAAACCATGAACCTACTTTCAAACACGTACGTAATTGAAGGAGCTAAATCTTAGCTGGGAAAACAATTTTTTTCTTTCTAGTTTTCTTTTTTCTAATTTTATGCTTTTTGCCACTGTGACATATACTTTTCACTCACTCTGAATATTCATCCATTAAAAAATATGAGAGTTAAACGCAAAAAGTGAGTTCACCTCACTTAATTTCAGCCAACATGTAGGTGTTGATGCAGATGCAGATACAGATTCAATAAAGGAAGACAGCTAGTTCCAAATGGTCATTCATGCCATCTTCAGGGCACTTGTCCATAAAATAGTAAAGATTTTTTTTGTGGTACTTAGGTCTTCATTAAAAAACAACCACCGAAGATCTGACTACACAATGTCAAGTCCTGAGCAAGAACAAGCCCAATCTTAATTTTTGCATCCGTTAAGAAAAGCTGAAGAGAGAACTTCGGTCCGGCGGATCTTGCAGTGGAGCACACGCTGCTTGTCCATCTTGCTCTAGTTTCCTGCTCAATGTGGTACTGTCTGTCCTGCTGTGGTTAAGGTGAAGGCAGCGAAGGCCCGCTAGGCCGGCTAGTTTAGCGCAAGTCTGATTGCACTGCGATTTGGATGAAGTCAGCGCTGCCCGGTGATCAGGTAATGCCCAAATGAAATGGGGAGGGAAATACTGCGAGAGACAAATGGAATGAATGGCCTCTGGGCATGCCTTCGTCTGCCCAGTAACTGCAGAAGGAGCTTTTACAGTAGCTTAGACTTAGACGGCTTAAGTAAGATGAATCTGGGCCAGAATGTCTTGGTTTCTTTAGCTACAAACTCTCTCATCTTCACCATCCACCGAAAACTCTTTTTTTTTTTTTTTTTGGACATTTATTTTTTGTTCTTTATAAAAAACAGAGATAGAAAAGGCTACGATTGTATTTCAGACTTGGAGCAAAATTCTCTAATTTAAATGCAAAGTTCTAGTATTCTTAACAAGGTCACCATTTTACAAATCCTTTCAGCGTATCATTTTGTACTTTCCCATCAAAACATGATGACATCCATGTCATACGTATATATGAGCACATATAATACATAAATATATATTAGTAATTATACGAACATTTGTTAATACTATAAGCAAGGAAGCTTTTTGTGTTTTCTAGGGCTGGTGAATTCCCAGTAATAAGATACTTTCCCTATTTCTTTGCAAGATCTTCTACAGTACAGTTAATTTCATGTTACACGCTGATGTTCAATATGGAGATGGAGTTAATTCTGCTGTGACCCTTCCTAACCTGGTCACAGAATTTTGCACGGTCAGTCATAGATTGCCAATTACGGCACTGCTTATGTGGCTCAGAAATTAGAGCTTTTCTAAATCGGTACTCCCTTCTGCCTCAAAATTACAGTGTCTATTGTTTTAGAGTGATATCGAACCCAATAATAAATTGGGAGAGAGAAGACAAGCTTCAGAAAGCGGAGTATTGAGGCTACCGTTTAGTCAGTGACAGATTCTTTAATACTTGTACTCTGGCATCATCTGTCAAGATTTGTTTACAGGGAAAATGATTCATAGACAGAATCCAATCCATAACATTAGAAACCACTTTCAAACTACAGGCTGTTGCACTCCTGAACACTTTAAGTGGACAGCCACAGATACAAATAGTCTTGGCCATTTGCTGTGTTTTTCTTATGTTAGTTAAGCGGAACAATTTTCCTCTTAGAGGAAACAGTTATTTTCATTAACGTCAAAGCGAAATAAGTGTTATTCCTTAGACACTACTCACCGTCTGCACAACTAAGTGCAAGCTACCGGTTCTGTCACTTTTTACATTTGATTTTGATTTAATGCGTACAGTGGTTTCAAAGAGTATTAAAAATCTGTTGCCTTCTTCCTCTTCACTTGTTGCCCTGCTGGAGGCTTATGTTTTTCCAGTTTCCATCAGTGGTTGTCAAGTCTTTGTAATAGGATTAAAAGCTTGGACACCTGATATCCCTGGGTGCTGCAGTTCACCCTCATAAAAGCTGTTTGCTTTAAATTGAGAGAAAATCAGTTTTTAGTGGCATAATTAATTAAATTATGCAAAGTGTTCCAGATTCAGCATAACACTTTCTGAAGCAGCAATTGGAAGCTCTACATTGCATTCAAACTGCATTTCAATTGATGCTGCACTAGGCTGACCACAGAGTAGCATTTTCAAGGCTTTCAAGCACAAGGGATCCAATTTTGAAATGCAGATGCTTAATGTTGAGTGCTCAAACCCCATACATGCGCACTTGAATAGGCAATTTGGTAGCCAGCTACGTATTTCATGTGTGATAGTGCTGATATGAGCACTCACAAATTTGAAATTGAAGTTCCAAATGTAAGTACACATCCTTAAAAACCGTGCTCAGATTGTCTCACATTTACTCATCACCGACAACCTGCTGGAACAAAAATGGCAATACATTGTCATGATTTAAAAGGCAGACCACAGAATTCAGTGGTTTCCCCATCACCAACATTTCAGCGCATATCTTCCATAACGTGAGTTACTTCTCCCGTAATCAGCAGTTACACAACAAACCATTACTTGTACACTGAAGTGGGTCTGGAAAAGCCTGATGCCCGGATTATTTGTATTCATTAGTAGCACAATTAGGTAGCTAAGGATGGTAATAATAAATGAAAACAATTCTGGACTGGAAGGTAATGCAGCTAAGAAAAAGAAATTGAAGCAGAAAACTAGACTGTACAATATCAGCCTCACAAACAAACCCTGATCTAAATGTACCGGACTCATTTATACAATCACATCTCTGATTTGTTTCCTCCTTTTCCTTTCTCATTCTGTCCTCATTGGAATTCGGCTTGCCTAAATTTAGGTTCCTGCAATGTGAGCTGAGCAGTTTAGTTCCCGTGCTAGTCAACAGGCATCTAACCAACAGGGTCTGGAGAACCGCGGAGCTCCCTCTGTGAGGGACAGACGTATCTTTGGTCAGCGGAATCTGAATCTCCTGGTTCCGGGGACCACAGCAGTCTTTCTCTCAGACTCAATTGCCTAAAGATGCTGAGATGGCCAAAATAATTTGCGACATGTCTCGCAGGGTTGGTGAGTACAACACAGCACCTGCAAGAGACCCCATGGCTATCTGGAGACGGAGATGAGGCAGAATACTCGAGGGTATCTAAGATAGTAGCACGTTCTTATGTCTAGGCAACTAAACCAAACCTTTCTTAATTACAGGTGGATTTTAGAAATTAAAATAGGCTATCTGCCAGGCCCTCAGGTCTTCCCCTTCCTTTCATGTGGAAAACTTGTACATTTTACGGCATCCCAGAAGAACGCTTCAAGCCTGTCTCTAGGCAAGTGAATCCCATCCCTGGCTCAGGAACAGTTTCAGGTACTATTACATACACAAGCAATATCACATGGCAAAAACACAAAAGCCAGCCTGAGCTTCTATTAACAACTCAAATCACCACTTTTTTTTTTTTCTTTTTGTGCACTACTGATCTTCTTTCAGTCCCCTAATCTTGCTGTTATCTTCTGTGTTTGCTGAAACAATTTGTATCTCAGCAACAATTACCAAACAAAGCATCGGTATCAGCTGTGTTGGCTCATTTTTCTGAAGTGGACTACTCACTATCTAGGCTATTTATGGCCACTGGAAAATATGCATAATCAGTGTGCTAAAAGTTGGTAATCTTAGCATTCTGGCAGTGAGGAGACCTCTTCATAGAACTATCCACATGAAATCCTGCTGCTTTAGACTTTGAATTACTGTAAATTTGTGATTCCGTTTTTGTATAATTCAGTCTCCTGAAATCAGTTATAGTATTTACCTGCAATATATGAGTGTTGTGAGACTGTATAAAGGACAGACACCTATAGATAAAGGCACTTTTGTAAGAAATCTATATTACTGCTGTATCATTAAAAGCAAAAAGATCTTTACCATATGTAAACAGTATCTGTCTCATATTATTGACACTTTAAAACAAAAGTATTACTACCTCTTCTGAGACCACCAAGTGATCCAGAGAGCAAGTATTATCTCACAGGAAAATAGTAAGTTTCCCAAAACTTCTCTCAAACACTTTGTATTCTGCTTTAGAAAATGATTTTTTAATTCTTTTTCCCCTTAAAAAGCCTTGCCTTGTTATTTTTATGGTTATATAATCATGTTTAGGCTCTTAAATAGACCGTGAGCAATGTGGCCTGATAATTGAAAGTTTTTATAGTTTTCTTTAACACAGTGGGCTTATGGGTCTGGTATTTGTAGTTCTGCTATTATCACAACAGAGCATAAATAGGTATAGCAGCAAATTCTGGAAAACAAAACAAAACAAAACAAAACAAAACAAAACAAAACAAAACAAAACAAAACAAAACAAAACAAAACACCAAAACCCAAGAACTATTCTTTGATAAATATTTTCCCACAGAAATATATGAAGGATAAGCCAAGAAAACCCTTGAAATCACATACAGTTTCGTCTTTGCAGACAACAGTAGCAATCTGGATAACAGGTTTTAGCCTCAATCATGTTGACTGCTTCACTCACTGTCTTAATTTTATTGCATAGGTTTTTCTTGGCAATGGCAGAGAAATGATAACTGCACTCTGCACTGTAAATCAGATTTGTACCCACTTTACTCACCCTTTCTGTATTCATGGTCGGATAAATAAAAGCTGTAGTACAAACTGGTAATTTCAGGAAATAAGATGGAATTCTACATGCTGAATATCAGAGCATATGCTTAATCATGAATCAGAAAATACTGAATTTATATGAACTAATAAGTTAAAGAATTTTTTTTTTTTTACAGTGACAATGAATCCCATGGACTATACATGCTATATTTTATACTAATCCTTCATTATTTCACCAAAAAGATTAACAGAGAAAAAGCTTTTTATAAAGTCAATTTAATGAATAATGAAACTGTCTGACACAAATGCATGAAACTGTCCAACACAAGTGAAAGCTCAGCAACTCAGTTACAAGCTGTGTGACATTTACCTAAAAATAGATTTTCCATTTGTCCCCTTTCGCAAATACCTAACTTTTCCTCATTTCATAGATAATATACACTTTATTTTTATGGTTATGTGATGTTATGAGATAAGAGTGCAAGTTAGACATATAGAAGTAAATTTGTAACTTCATCAAGAAATAAAAAATTAGATGCAGATGTAGGCACTGTATTCAGGAAAATAATAACTGGAAAACATTTTACTGTCAGGTACACCTGGGAAAATATGTTAACTTCAGAGCAGAAAGCTAGAATTACAGCTAGTCCCTCGATGTAGAATTTCTAGAATATGAAGACTAATGAGCTATCAGAAGTCAACCAAAATCAGCAGAAAACTGCATTTTCTTTATCACTCAACATGATGAACATCACAAATTATTTAGTGAACATCTCGATTATAGTTGTATGTGCTTATTTATTAAAATTTGCCATTTAATAGATAATTAATATGTTACTATTTAGTCTCATTGTGTGTAATTGTGTATATGAATATTTTCTGTGTGCTTATGGAACAGGTGAGACAGAATACGCCTGGCTGAGTAGTATTTAACTTCTTGTTTAGAACATTGTCTTGGAAATATGGATTTAAGTAGTTTTAGCACAAGATCCCCTGTTGCTCCAGTTTATAAAGAAAGAAGTTATCCTCATTCAATTTTTTGCTCTGTATAAGGAGTATAATAGGCTCAGTATAATAGGCTTCATTTTTAGTACACTGGAAACTAAAACAGACAGATCCAGAAAATTGTCTAAGGAGAAAGATGCAGGTTTGAGTTTCTGAGCGACAGCACTGTGATTCAGGCCGATGGGCAAGCGCCTAAGCTTTGCAGAAAATGTGAATTTGGATGGGAGTTTGTGCTTAACGCCCACACTGGTCTGATGTAGGCAATTCCTCAGTCGTTGTGGACCATGATTTCTGACCCTTACTACCTCCAGTCTGAGGTTTCACTGCATCTAATTCTATACCAGCAGTGCTCAAAAACAAAAAAAGCAAACCAAAGCAATACACCATATGTCTAATCAGTAAGTTGCCTTCCCTCTTTTATCTTTACTAAAGAATTATCCTGAGTGACCCAAAAAGTTTTTTTTAAAAATAATAACCTAATTACTGCCCCTTTAACTCAAAAAGAAAAATCCTGCAGATTTTCAGAACACCTAAGTAAAGGTGACAGTCCTATAACACAACAAACTAACAGAAAAAAAAAGGAGAAAATCCTCAGTAAATATACTAAAATGCAAAAAGTATTCATAGATGAAGTGCATAAAGTGAGAATCCCAAGTTACCGAATGTCTTTAGTAAATAAAAAGATACATACCATTAGACTGACCGCACTTTGCCCCACCTGTTTCAGCTGTGTTAACGGTACAGAAAAATAAGAGTTGTAAGATATATTGGACTTGAAGCACTGAAACTAAAAGCGAGAACGCCTCTGTAAACTCAGTTCAGTCTATTCAGAAAAAGATCCACCAGGAATGAAAATGCAAAGCATGGAGGTTGACATAGTACGGGTAATCCTGTTTATTGATGATTTAAAAAAAAAAAAAAATAGTTGATGAATATTTCCATTTCCAGCACGAACACTGCATGAACTCAACATGGGCTCTAAAAAGTTGCGCACAGAATACCTTCTTAAACATTATTCTTCAGATTTTTACTCATTGATATTTTGGTCATTTTCTTAGAAAACAAGGCTAAACTGTCAAAAAAGGAAAAAAAAAAAAAAAAACCCAATGGTCCTTACTAATAATACAAGATTAATATCCAGTCTTAAGCAACTTTGGTAGCAAGGTGCCATAGCAATTATGTCCCTATGCTTTCTGGGGAAATAACCACAAGTTGGCTGTGTGAAACCCCGCCAGCTGCAACAAGTTTCAGAGGCTCTCTGGAGGCCACGGCTGGGTTTCCCCTTCAGGGAAAAGAAGGATTTGTGTTTGCCCAGATCTTGGCTTGATGAGCCGTGCGGCGCTGGATGCACCCTGCCCAGGGAACAGAGGCTGCCGAATTGACGCCGTGTCTCTTCCGCACAAGACTTCCCAAACCACGACACTGCTGCAGGAAAGCTGCAAGACCGCATGAGTTCTTGCATCTCCTCCTCTGTTGGGAAGCAGGTGCTGGCTCAGAGCTTCAGGAGGAATTGTCTTACTCTTGAGTCGCCGGCACAGCTTTGATTTAGCGCTCTCATGACCTTTCTGATATAGGCTATAATTTTTAGGTCTTATATAGTCTTTTGGTAAATTTGCAGCGCGTAATGGGCTTGCAACTCAAAGGAATCCAGTGATATCAATTATAATAATAACAATAATTATTATTATTCTATATTTTAAGACATTATTATATAATCATTATTATCATAAGACTAATAGTTCTATCTTTTAATAAAATATTATAATTACTTGCTATATTATTATTATTATTATTATTATTATTATTATTATTATTATTATTATTATTATTATTGTTATTGTTATTATTATTAATGCCCCTTTTCTAGCTTTTAGATACACAACTTCACCACTTCAGTGTTACCTAAACATATATGTACGGATCTGTGTGTCCACCTCTGCCTTCATGTCACACACACACGCAAACCACACAACCCATTGTCAGCTAGAAATTTACTAGAACACCCTCTTTTCACACACTTGGATTTGTATAAGGAGCCTATACGTCAACCAGCTCCAAATTCAGTGTACTCGGCCTAGCAAACAAAATCATACCGTGAATCATGCTTCCTTCATTGAGGTTTAGCACATATATTGTCTTGCGTTCGACGCTGACTAAGAATCATTATTACAGCTCAGCTGTTATTCGGTACTTCATTATGCTACAGTAACTTCATTGTGCACTTAAGCCTTTAGTTTTTTTTTTTTTTCTGTATTTCCATGTCCCAAGGCAGAGGACGGTGCCATTCTGTTACTTAAAGAAGGAAATCTTATCTAAGAGTTCATGCACGGATCCCGGGTCTTGTTTCTGGACTACTGAAACTGTTCTTGCACACGATTTATTGTTTTCTCAGGATGACCATGAAAAAAATGACAACTACTACGACTAGCAGTAGCAGGAGTAGTAATAATATGTGATAGTTAGAGCAGGTGGACAGTCCTGGCCCCAAAGGGCTTGCAGTCTGAAAATGCTGTAAGGAACAGTACATATATGCAGGCAACAGACTACTCAGTAACAAAATTCTATATACATGCTTATCTGTTCTAGTTGCTTCTCACAATCGCTGCTGTTTATGCAAAAAGGATCATTTTCTCTTCGAGATCTAGTCTACCAACATTGCCCTATTTATTTACATATTGACACCCTACTCCATTCACAACTGCTGCTGTTTTTCTGACTGGAGCCTTACCAAAATGATCAAAGGCAAACTCTTAAGGCAGAGGCAGCCAAAAGTATTAAATTGGATTAAGAGGGTAGGAATATGAAAGTGATATATCTTAAACAGTAAATTTTAAAATATTTTCTTGGATTTCTGTGATTTGGGGAGGGGGCTTAAATATTTTCTAATTCGTTTTGGTATTCTCGTTTCACTTTCGAAACGGAAAGACATCGCTACCTTTAAGTTATTTAAAAAGAAATATTTATTTATCTTTGCTTCTGAAGACGTCTGGATCACTGTCACCAACAGTCATCTCTAGCGTCAAAAATTTCCACCTACTGTGGAAGAGACAAAAGATCCAAGCCAGTGTTTGACACAAAAGCCTGCTGTCATTAAATGATAGCATGTTATGATAATTTATTCAATATTGGCTTTAGAATTGTCTCTTTTTTTTTCCTGTAATAGTTCTAGGACAAGAAAGTTCTCCTAAGCTATTATACCAAGTTTTAGTACTCTGCACTATACCACATGAGTTTACAGTCATTCTAGTAATTCTAGTATCTTATATAAAACCAATTTGTGCAGAACACATGCACCTTTTAACTGTACTATAAACAATATGTCTGACCGTGTCTTAGACAAAATTCCGAGCAAGGGATTTACATCCAGATCCAACTCGCCTGGTAAAAATCAGGATGGTAGACTCCTTCACTGGTCAGGAGAAGATGTAAGGACATGTCATATTCTGGATCCTAACTCCATCAATCTTTCCTCATGACCAGTAATTCAGCTGGTCACAGATAAGAGAAGGTGCATAACAGGAGAGACAACTGGTACATACATAGACAAAAAAGTACTTTTTCTTCACCCTGCCTTGACTCAATTAGTAATAACATTCTTCAGGTCAGAATTGTGGGTACAATGTGGATAAAGATAACTGCTGCTCCCAGGTCTCTTGCTTTCTGGACAAGTTTCTTGACTAGTGTCTATCTGGCGGCTATTATATAATAACAAGGTGTTCCTTCTCAGCAGCCTGTGTTCGGTCCTCTGCACACCAAATGGATAAAGATGTTTCTCCATGTTAAGTCTCTCAGGCTTAAGCCCTACAAACAAGGAGATGTTACCATGCATTAGCATTTTATATTGTCCTCATCCGAAGTTTCTCAAAGCCATATGAAAACACCTCAGCTGGTTGTCTGGACTCCATTATGGTGGCTTGAAATTGTTCTACCACGCTGGAGCTGGCAGTGTGTTTTATTGTGTATAATCCATCATTATAGAGCATTATTGCCTACAGATAAGTTGGCACTGCTAATTTTTAGCTACCTCAAGTCAGATGAGAAGGATCTGGGTGTAAATCTTTGTCTAGTGTTTTCTTTAATGCACAATGCTAGGCATGTTGTTGAATGGGTTATTCTGAAAAACTGTTAGCTTCTACCATGATAGTTTTCTTGGTGTAACCCAAGGAACCATGATGCTGTCTCTTCAAGAGCAGGTGAGCATGTTATCTCACGCCCCTATTACGATATTAAGAATAGGTTTCCAAGTCTGCACTTTGATTGTGTGAGAGTGTTAGACAAAGCAGAGTCCCAGAGATCTTTTAAGGGCTGCTGGGACAGTCTGATGCCCAGGGACTGGTATTCTGGGATCATCACTGATAAATCAAAAATGGCGGGTTGTTGTAACCACTGTATCTGTCCACCTTCAGCACAACCCAGTCTCCACTTTGTCCAGCACAGAGAAGCCACAGCAGATTCTTCTTAAGTATTGGACTGCAAAACCATGTCATTTTCTTGAGTACTAAACTCATCTGAGAACGCTCTCATGAATGTCCTTTAAGTGCTTCTCAATGGGGCCTAAGAGGTCTCTTCCTCTGTCAAACACAACTAATATGCATGTGTCATGAAAAAAACGTGTGCATAATGTGTTGTCAAGCTTGTTATTATTCTTCATATAAGAAAACATAAGTGAACTGAACCTCTGCAATGCACCCTGCTTAAGTCAAGAAAAGCAACAACGTTCATTTTAGATTCAAAACTCTTTAGGCAAATTAAAAACTAAAATACCGGACAAGGGCCAGAAGTATTCCTGACGCTCAAGGAAAAATTATGCAAAAAATTGTGTCTGCTTTTGCAAATTCTAAAAACAGTTTTACTCTGATTTAAGATTTTTGTGTCTTTAAAACAAACTTGAACATTTTTTCAAAAGCTTCGGTTTTGCAATCAATCAATATAGTCAAGAGAGACTTCTGACAAAAATAAATGTAATGACTACTGGTTTACAGTAAAAGCTGCATTTGTCACTTTTAAATCATCAAGACACAAGTATACAGATAAATCATTAACAGGCAACAATTATTCTAGAAATCAAATCCTAGAAATCAAATTTGGCCCAAAGGCCAGAATAACTTAGAGTGATATTCCTAGAAATGGAATTATAAGTAGCAGCACCTGACATTTAGCATACAAATTTGGCATACAGCTTAGATGCCCTGCAAGATGTAGAATACGTAATTCCACAATTATACTCCATAACTGAAAAACATCTACAAATAATTTTTAAATATCTTTCCCTTTAAAAGGTTAAGACTGAAATCCTCTTTCCGTTGAAGTCAGTGAGACTTGACTAAGGCCCAAATTTCGTTCCAGTTGTTTTGATGTACCTGTCTGAGCACAGCTGAGTACAAAGACACAAGTTCTAATTCAAAGCAGTGCCGAGGCATGTTAGCTCAAGGGATATACAAATGCTAAAAATTGGCTAAAAACTCTATTATCTTGTGGTTAATCTATCAAGGGATAAAAAAATCTTATTTAAATATGAGATATATGATAACAGAGTATTTGTCCTGCTAAGTGATTCAGTAAAAAAGGAAATTTAAAAATCAAGACAACCCTCAGTTTCCACAGGGATTTCTGTGCCGTCTTCAGGATTGATACTGTGTTAAAGTATTAGTACAATTTTTCAAGCAGGTTACTCTGAACATAATGCTTTGAAAAATTTAAAAAAGAAGAACAGATAGCAAATGTCATTTCTTTCATAGCTACAAAATGCAAACTCCAAGTGTTTTAACCTAATGAATAAATGAGTTTGTCCTTTATGTATAAAATATAGTTTGTGTTTGTTGCACAAGTTTTTTAATAATAGATGAATTTTAGGTTTGCTTCAACATATTCAATAAAGTGTGATTAATTTGGTTTTTCAAAAATGCAAACTAGACATTACTATATTACTCTGCAAAATGCACAGCTTGCAACATTATTGTCTCTGTGGGATCTTAAATTGAATTGTAAAATGTGTCTTATTTCCAGTTTGATTTATGTAAGAAATTTCAGTGGATAATGCCCTTTTTGAAGTTTCAGTGCTTTCTGCAAAGAAAAAATACACAACTAAAAATCATGACATAGCTTATTATAAATCACAGCAAAGTTTTATCCTTACATAATGTTCCACTTAAAAATCATATACTGATGCCACATACTATGTTCAATTCAGTGAATTAACTTTTTTTTGAAGTTTCGTATTATGACAGATTATATAACGCATTTTTGACATGTTCTGTGATTTTATTGCGATATTCTAAGTAATTACCAAATCTCTTTTTCTCTAAAAAAGCTTTCCTGTGCCCTGAGAATTAATCTATGATACCATTTAACTTGGCTTTTTGAAGTAAATATCACTAGATAAAAAGCCAGCTGGTTCTGAATAATGGGATACTTGAATGAATGTATTAGTGTTTGAAAATGAGAGTACAAATCTTTTAAAAAGATTAATTTCCATAAGAAAGATAGCTCACAGATCTACAAAAGAATAAATTCAAAACATAATAAACTGGCAGAAAGAGAGGTAGATTAAAGTAAAGGCAGCAGCACCTTGTTATTGCAGCTGTTGTATAGCAGTGATTCTGTATCAATTACAACATTTGGGAGGTATGGGCAGCCTCTTCAAAGGTTTCAGTATAAAGCTGCAGCCTGGAATACACAGTACACCCTACGTAATAACTTGAGTGATTAATTTTTTTTCTGAACAGGACGTAACTTTTGTTCCCAACAATCGAGTCTGTGGGAAGAGTTACAAAGACGCTTCTGACTTTAATGTGAAAAGCTAACATCAGTTTTGTTTTTTATTAAAGACTTGGATATGAATTTATCTTTATCATGAACAGAGCTTGGCTTTATCGCCGCACACACATGCTGACATCAGCATGTAAACTGACTTTTGTTGTCCTATGGACTTTATTTTCAATATCCTGTTTCAAAATGTGTTTCCTTGAATGGGTCTAGGATTCTGTTCACACAATTACTTTGGCCAAATATTAATGAAAATGAAGTTTGCTGATGCCACTGAGTACAGTGGGTTTGCATAAAACAAATTCTATGACTCAAGGAATTAAATCATTTTGGGAAAAACTTTAAAGTACATGGGGGATTTGTTTGTTTGTTTGTTTGTTTGTTTTCTGATGATGGGATTAATCTAGCTTCTATCAGATCTACACAAAGTTTTTCACTGGTATGTATGGAAGTCAGACTGATTTTACCATCCTGTTCTGGGCAATCTAGTGAGTTTGCCAAGAAACACAGTATCCTTGAAAGATGTTATAAAGCATTATACTAGTAAAGTGCAGGGAATTACACCTGCCAAACCAAAAAAAACAAACTGCGAGACTTTCTTCTATGGTAACAGCCACAAAGTGCTGAAAATGCTTGTACTAATGTAATTTAGAAAACAAAAGTTAGAAGTCCCAAAAGAATGTGGTTGGTTTTTTTTTCTTGCAAAACTGCTGGACAGCAGGTTTAGCAGGATCGTGGGGACCTGTGTGTCCAGACCGTACCAGTGCAGCTAAGTCTAATGGCATATGAAACACAACTGCAGAAATTTCTATCTATTTTCTATCGATTTTCAAGTGATCAGAAACAGGTATTCTAGTGTCATCTCAATATCAATTTTTAACTCCCTCCTCTGAAGCTTAAAAGCATTAAAACAAATGAAAATATTTGAATACTGAAAGGTATGTCTCTCCTGACTCGCTCTCCGCGGAAGCTGAATCATTGCTGCTGTTGAAGCCCAGGCCAATGCATAATGGCCTGGGGGCAGACATGAAAGAAAGGTATTTTAGATAAAAATTTCAGCTTAAAATTTTACTAAGTTATACAGTGGTTACTGAAGACACAGCCTATACATAAACTGTACTATGTATACACATCGGCATACTCTTATATATACATGTAAAAGACAACATCCAACATAATTTTTAAAAGCATCCTAATGGAAAAGTTACTTGGAACTTTGCAATTGAAAAAAACATTTGTAACATAAAAGTTACAAAAACATTCAGAACCGAACTAAAGTACCTTGTCCTAAACTTCCATTTTGTTCTAGGATTATTTCAGTTCAATTCAGCAATATTTTGGTTTATATATTGTCTTATATTATACTTTTATAGATTTATTTTCTATTTTACACATTTTTCAATACATGTATACTTTCCACATCACTAAAGCAAAGCATTTCTAATTCCAGTGTTTTCGAATGAACGTATTTCAAAATTTCTTTTGCATTCCATACTTTGCAATTTTGGCGTATCGCCACAAGTGGAACGAATGCAGATCCTGAAATGTCAACATTTCACATGGAATGGATACTCAAGTGCTCCTAACATGCAAAGTGCTTACAGCGACTATAAACAGGCGGTGATGCAGACTACAAGTACGCTGCTTATAGGAATGCTGTTCAAAATAATAGTTGCAGAATGGCAGTGAAAGCAGTGAAAGTTTAGGATATGGCCACGTGATTAAAGGCAATAATTAGTTAATAATTAGAGCTAATAATTAATCCCTGATAGTTGAGCCAAAGTAAGCGGCCACGTCTTACGACAGAACCTGTTACCCTAAACTTCACCTATGCCAAGAACACCCAGTGTGGTCAGCAGAACCCCATAAGGAACAAATTATTAAGTCATGATAACTCACAGATTTTCATTCAGACGCCCGCCCCTCTTGTCAGGGATCGTTCGAGAAATATTACACTGAATATGCGAACACACACGACACTTGTGTACACTAAAAATGTCAACTATACCATCCGTGCTTTCTGTACTATACAGTTACAGTGCAAGGCACAGAAATGCCCGCTGCCCTGCCAGATAAAGATAACGACAAACTTCAGTGAAAGAAGCACCAAGTCAAAAGACCAGAATTAGACCTGTGCGACAGCTGCGATGACTCATCTTGAAGATCATGCTTTCCTCCATTATTTTAATTTGCTAAGTCAAATAAACTGCCAGACTCCCTTGTACACTTTGAGAACATTGCAGACCTCCGCACAGGAATGAGCTTTCAGTGATTAAGAATAATTTGAACCAAGTAAGTGAAACTAAAAACAAATCAGGGAAGTATTTCAAGATTAAGGAAAACGTCTATTGCAGTGCAACTGAAAAGAGTTTAGACATTACAAATAATTCATCTTAGAATACAGTGACATTTACTATGAAAAGATGTTTCTTTTTAGTCTTTGTTAAAACTGGCTGCAAAATGTTTACAGCAATTTTCTGAAAGCAACTCCAGATTCTTTTTTAATCATACTACTTCAGGAAAGCTGCTTTTAGTTAAAATATAAAAATCATAGTTACAAGGTTTCTGCAAACATAACTGCCATTCCATTAAGGAAATGGCACAGCAAACAGTAAATAGTGGCCCCAAGGGAAATGTAAGTATTGATTTTATTACTATGTTGGTTGGATTGTATTTGCAATTGTCAACTCTAATTTTAGGCTGTGCATTAAGTATCCTCATAATAGCTTAAGGAAAAGAGCAAATATTAATTAGAACATATTGATAATGTTTTTATAAGTCTTAGATTTAGTGCTTACCATGCACATATTTTGAAAAAATACAAACCTGCTTCTTGCCTGTAAACATAGCTAACAAATGAATAGGCAGAAACTATAATTACATGGATTATATGACACTTTTGTGCATCAAGGCATCTGCTGGATGCAATTACTTAAAATTAAAACTAAAACGAAGTGCAAAGATATTTAGTATTGCACGTGGCTATGTTATGGCAAACAAGGTTAAAGTCACTGTCCAAATACAAAATGATCAGTACATAGACTGATCGTGACTTTGATCCCAACAATTGCTTTTGATAGTCAGACTCTTATTCACCATTTAGTCTTTGACTATACACGTCTGCTACACAGAACTGAAAATACTACTAAAGGTAATTCATGACCTTTTATTCTACTCCTTAAATAATTTAAAACAGTACTTACATAAACCCAAACTTATTATACGTTATCATTTGTTTCTGATAATATCCACATGTACATAACTAGCAGAAAAGACTCATGACTCACTTTGGTATTGAACTGCAAAAAGAAAATGCCAGCAGATAGATACAATTATCTAATAGAAAATAAAGATTTAACCGCTGCTTCTTCAAAGTTGCACAATTTTCCTATACGAAATGAGAATAAGGTAAGTATGTGGCAATGGTAATGTCGAACAATACAAGACCGATTGGACAATTCACAGGAAAAGGATTTCCTACCCTTCCGTACTTCACATTTCAGTTTACAGTGTGACTTGCACAAAAAGTACACTACAAGTGCCAGCTGATTTAGCTGACACTTCAGAAAAAGCTATTCCTGATAAATTTCTTGTTTAATGTGTTAAATTTCTAAAGGTAGCTAAAAATAATTGATTGCATCAACTCCTGCAATCCTATCACCAAGCCTGATATCATCCATACTTCTTAAAAATCTCTGCTGCAAACAAGTGATGATTTCAGCACCTCAGTTTTGACTAAAGAAAAGAAAAATCCCCCTGTTCCCTCCAGCAGTGTGCCGTCATATCCCAAACTGGGTGAGTGTCCTTGTGGCGGCCAGGCGAGCATCCCCGGCTGGGGGACCCCAGGCATGGCCGGGCTTCCAGCCCTGCCGGGGAACCTGCTGCTTCCGGGATGCAGCTGGACGTTGAGATGGGTTCGAAAGGTTCCTCCTAATTCCTGACAAACGACAGGGCAAAGGAAGAGCTTGCTGAAGTTTTTCCTGCCTTTGCCCACACCGCCCGTACAACGGAGAGCACGCGCAGGGGCAGATTTGCTTCAAGGGCACACCTGAGGCTCGGTGGGCTCTTCTGTTCTCCCATAGCCACGGAAAACCAAGCTCGAAAGATACCACCAGCGCTTTGCTCTCCACCAAAGCACAGCCTCTCGCAGGGCTGTTCTGGGAACTGGGCAAGCAAAAGCTCTCCATACGTATCCTCCGCGTATCATACAACCTATCAGCCTCGGCAGAAGCCTGCAGGTGAATAAATTGAAGTATGTTCTGTTTGGCATGTAGCAATGCACACAGATGTATAAAAGTTCAAGGACCGCATTTGTTATGCATGTATTTATACCTTCGTTCCTCCCGGGGGACATCAAGATCTTAATCAAAAGTCTAACTAACACTGAGGTGGTGCAGAGTGGATTGCTCGTGAGTCACTTGATAAAAGTAAATTCCACCGTTCGTACCGGTTACTAACATTTGCGGCTATTAATTTACTGAGCTGTTATTTATATCATGCAGCTATATCTTTGCTACCAAACATTTAAAGTGAACATAAAAACTACGCAAAGAAAATATTAAACCTAAATTACAGGTTTTAATGTATAAGCATGTACATTTCTCCGACACGGTATAGAAGGGCTTCAGCAATGTGAGTACAGAATGTCTGTAAGAAAAATAAAATGCAATTCTTAATTCTGTAAATCTGAGCGCAATGAGCCCTGGTTAAACTACTTTATTACACAGGATTTTACGCTTTAAGCAAATGTAATATTCTTAATATAACAATTTTGGAATATACATGTAGCAATCAATACCCATACTTCCTAGACAGGCACTGGAATATGGCTGAAATGGTTTATTTCAATATTATTTCAATACTGCTTTTTAAAATAATATGGTTGTGTAAATGATGACATTACATGATTATCTGAAATCCTTTCTAAAGAAATTTTGTTTCTGTTATTATTGTCTAAGAAGACCACCACATTGCATCATTTAACAGGCCTGAGCAGGCAACAGAAAGAAAAAAACATCTGTTTGACTGCGAATCTCTTTGTGTATTAAGCAAGCAAAACCATGTAACTTCATGTTTCCTCTGAAGTGTTTAAGCAACAGTAACTGTATACTGTTCCTCAAAGGAAAATTCACTCTGCCTGTTTCAATTACGCCAGAAGTCATTAACAATATTTATTCTTGTTAAAAAGTTGAATCATAGTGGAAGAATCTGTAATCTCCTTTATAATTTCAGAAGTTTATAGAACCATTTTAAGGGAGATTATTTTTTATTTAGTATAACAAGAGAAAAGGTAACTGAATTCCAGTGGAATTTGAATCTGAGAAAAAAACAAGCAAACAAAACGAAAGAGACTTACATTGTATTTTACTGAAGTAGCGTAAACAAAGTCATTTACAACGTTACACAGGGCAAATACTTCATTTTTTAGATAGTCAGAAATGAAAGTGTTTACTCTCAGACAAATCTCTATTGTGGTGACGGGGAACAAATTGCCACTAAAAGCTTCAAATCTTTCCCTTGTAGAACCTGCCGAAAGATCAGGGGTGATCTGCTGCTCACAGGCACATACAGAAATCTCCATTCTACCTCTGCTAATACACCTTTTTGCCAGTACAAGATAGCGCTGATGAGGCTGCAAATTTTATCCCAGGGAAACTGGGATATATTCTTGCAAAGAGCTGAAATTAAAGGCAGTTGTTAATTTAAGTGAGGAGGTTAAAGCATTCCAAAATACACACCACTTGCCTCATAGGAATTTGGAATGCCTTACGTAAATAGCTCTAGCTGGTGACCATTTTCTGTGGCTAAACAAGCCGCTTCGAAAAATGGTTCATGCTGAGTCTTAGAACCACTAGTAAATTAAACAACATCAAAAAGGGAGGGGAAAAAAAAAGTTTACTACTTGATTAACACAAGAGCCTAGAAGGAAGTTTAAAAATAATACAAAACAAAATCTCTGTCGTATGAAGGAAAAAAAAAAAATCTGCACGTTATCATGTGAAGCCCTAATTTTATTTCAGCACATAAACAGCATATACCGAACAGAGATTTATGTGAACGTGTAGGAGTCAGAAGGGTTCGATACACAAACCTTCCGAAGGAAACTCTGAATTTCTTTTCTGTGAATCGGTTTATCGTATCACAGATGGCAGCCCAGGAGGGGAAATGAGTTCTACAGACTCACCACCCACCGGTAGGGGAAGGGAGGGAGCAGACACTGCGGCCAGTTTTGACCCTACCCCCTAGAATACCAGACAGAATCGCTTCAAGTCACAATTTCCTTCTTACGCTGCTCCCAGGGCAGCCTGCAATTATGTACTGCAACTGGCTTAGGGCAGGCTGGGTCCACAATTAGTCCCTTGACCTTGTTGAGACTAACAGTGTGAGTAAGGTGAGCATGGCATATCTCTCTCTCAAAATTCTCAATTATTTAATGCAACTAATGTAACAGTAATTTCCCTGCATCTTTAAAAAAAAATAAAATTGCTCGCGATCATAAAAAGGGACTTGCCTATAAACTCAACTAAAAGGTCAAAATGATAGTTTTATTTCAAAGTTTCCATAGCTTTCTCGATAAAATGAGTATGAATATAGATTGTCTCTTTATTTCTGCTTTCCATTAAAAAGCATAGGATTTTCTTCTACTTTCTGTAATAGGTTTATTAGTTATAGCTCTATTACAACAATACTCAAGAAAGTCCCATTCATATCATAGACAATTATCTGTGATAAAGCTCATGGCAGAAGCTGTAGATGGAATAAATGCTGACATGGGTACATTAATGCACATGCCACTCACATCGTGTCAGGTACAGCTACCCCTTAGGTTTGAAGATACAAATACTCCTTTCAGCACTTTGGCATATCTCAAGTAATTAGAAGCCATCTGCTGAAATCTTCAACATTCAGTCTCAGACAGCCATCTTGAAATGGTTGGGGCTTGATGTCACGCTGGAGGGCATACCTTTCCCTCCACGCTCACGCTGAAAGAGGCCTCAGACAGTGAGTAAGAATGAGATCGTGCGGAGAAAAAACCACCGCCGGGAGTTTGACCTAGGCTGTCCAATTAATTGTCAGTGAGTTAAAACAATGCAAATTCGTTGAACAAATAAATACAAATGCAAATTAAAGATGGGGCATAATCCTAATACAAATCCTAAATTAAAGATGAAGCATGGGTCAGTTTGGGACTCAATCATAAATTAAATAATCTGTAATAGCCAATTAAAATAGAACATCAGGAACATGCGAGGCAGGGAGAGACGGCTCAGTTAACCACAGAGCGAGCAGAATGTGTTTCTACTCATCTTGTAGCCAAGATGCTACATACACCTACCATACACAACTAATGAGCACAGAAGCTGGTATCCATGGCCACAGAGGAAAACTTTCCAGGACAACATTAAAATTCCATTGCAAACCAGAACTCCATGAAAAGTCGCTATTCTAATCTTCCAGTTGGAGAAACCATATAGGTGGGGTGGGAACCTTTCTATATGACACCCGCCTTCCACAAGTAGTAGAAAAAACTGATTGCTCCTCACTATCTAAAAGGTCGCTTTATGAGACAGACATACGGAACCAAACATGACACCGTAATATACTTTGAATGACTGAAAATACTGAGAGGTAAAGCTGTTTTGACTGTGTGATCAGTTCAGTGATTTTTTCTGTAAAATGTATACAATATGATAAAGAAAGGGAGTTCTTTTGATAGAATAGGAGCATACAGTAAATTATAAATGGAGAAAATCCTCAATCATAAAGTTGAAGAACATTTCTGAGTGCACAATATTAATGGAGATCAAAAAGGCAACTAACCCACGTGTAATACATGAGTAGTGAAAAGTAACCTCCAGAACTTCCATGTAAATCAGTTAGTTATATAGCATACTGGGTCAAGGTTTAGTGAAGCAACTTCTCAAAACCATAAAAATCACTTATTGGAACAGCTGACTCTACTGCATGTATGATGAGAAGATGCTCTTTAGTAATACTAAGTAATTTAAGATGTTGCTTTGGCCAGTGACTATAGTTGGCTGAGCAAGAGCAATCACAACAACCTAATTTAGAGAGCTCTCATAAGACAGGTGTCATAGTGGGGCCCTAGAAAAGCACATCATAAGGTCCCTGAATCTACTTCATTTCAAAGGACAAAAGGAGTCGGGCCAGTCTCATAAAGCCCAGATCCCCTTCTACACCGTCTCTGCTACTCTGAGCAGAACACTGAAAAACGCAGTCAATGCGTACAAGGATCGTGTACGGTTTGGAGAACAGAGATGCTTCAGATGCTGATCTCCCAAAGAGCTTTGATTAAAAATTGAAGCATGTATATTGCAAATATCAAAGTACAGATTATTTAGTGTAATGAAAAATGAAAATATTGAAGACTATGCCAGTTATTTTTTACTTAGGATGAAGTAAATTAATCACTTATGAAATATGAACGGACAATATGGTATAATTACTCTTTCAGCAATCCACACAGCATTTTTTTATATGATTTTGAGGATAAACTTCTCAGAAATACAGAATATTATAAGAACAATTTGGGGGATTTTGCACACGACTACTTGGTGAAATACTTCTTACAAGAGATTGTAAAGTACTCTGCCTAATTACCAAAATTTAATACAAGTGTCTAGAAGTCCTTAGTCCATGCAGCTTTGTGCTGATACCCTTGAGTAGAAACCCTGCAGGCACGCTACCCTCCACCTGCTCAACATAAATTTCTTAACTATGTAGATCCCTACAACAGGTGCACTTTCACTTATTCAAATCACTGCAGTCATACCCCAACAGTGTCCATGGTACACGTCGTGGTTTGGGCCATATTAGAATACCATTTTGCGAAGCCAGTAATATTTCTAGCTTTTCTTTGCGGAATGATTAACCACACGTTTAAAGTGGTTTCTCTGGGTAGTGCAAATTTGCTGCTTGTGATCACAAAAACATCCAGCTAAGCCTTGGCTGAATCTTCTCCATCTCTGTCCATACTGCATCAACACAGCTTCCCACATTAATAAAGCTCTAGAAGATTCCCTTACAATGTAAGAAACCTGAAGACACTCAGAAGGTGACAGAGAAGCCGCAGGCGTTAAACTCTTTCCATAAGTCCTCCTATCCACCGGAGACAACATCAGGAGCCACTGGGTTGAAGCTCACTAGCTGGAGAACACAAAAGCCAGGAAGCCCCAGGAGACAAGTCTTCAAAAGGCAAACGGGATCCACCATTAGGCAGAGTTAGTCAAAGTCCCGAAAAAGAGCACAAACACGGTGGCTCTGGAGTTTGGTCAGTAGCTTCAACCACAATAAAGGAAAAAACTAAACATCTACTAAAATTGCCTTAACTATGAAGTTCTGTAATTAAAAGTGAAATCAAATAGAGAAACGAGGAGCAGATGTTGGTTTTATTTCTGTATGTTGACTTTATTAAGGAAACATTTCCCCATTCCCCTCCCCCAGGACATCCTTTCCTTTCATTTATTTGCTATGTTTCCTATTATTTTCTTTTCCCACTAAACAACCATAACCTTCATCAGTACAATGAAGTCATTTATGTCTAAATTCTCATTGCACTTGGGATTTTTCTTTATGTGTTTTGTAATTGTTGTAGTTGATTTATAACTTTTATGTCTCAGATGTAAAATGGAAGTAGAATACAACCTTTTTTACTCCTCTGATTAACACCTGTAAGAACACAAGAGATACACAAAAATAATCTCTCTATTTTTTTTTTCATAAAAGAACTCCTTCTCTAATTACTTTGTTTTAGAAAGCTACTGAAGATCTCCCCTGATATGAATTAAACCAGCACCCAGTTGGTGCTTTATTATCTCTTCAACAAAATGATTTATTGTGTGTAGTCTGAAAGCAAAAGAGGAGGAAAATTACATTTTCTGTACCAGTAGCAGTAGCCCTATCACTTGCTCTAAACTATTCTTTGAAGATTACAAAGACCAATATTGTAATGATACCAGAAATAGTTAACTCTAACAAAGCTGCTTATACAAAAGCAGTGACAACTGAGATCATTGTACCTCATGATGATTTAACCTTAGATGTTAAATCTTATGTTTCTTACCTCAGCATGACCTGCTATAATGTTCAATTTTCAATTTATCTTCTACCCCAGGGGCTGGACATAACTAATTTTTTAAAAAATATTTTTAAGATTTCAAATGAAGAAAGTTTAATTAAGTAGGAACAGACAACAAAATACAAGGAAAAATGTCAAGAAGAGAAAGTTGCAAATCCTTCATGTGTGTGTCTAAGCTATAAATAATAAACTAATTTTGAGATGATTTATTTTGTATATCAATGAGAATTTAATGCTTTGTTTTTATACATTGATTAAAAAGGCAATACTATTAGTGTTTACAGAGGAAGTGTTGTAAACAGGCAAAAGAAATTTCCATTAAGCGGCATACCTAAACCAAATGTACAAGATGCATATATATGCACGTGCACAGCAGATAAAACGTTGGAAATGCAAAATGCCATGGTGGAATAGAGACAAACTATTAGAGTGATGGTGCTGTGAGTGCAGGAAGTAGTTTATCTTCCAAACTCACAGCACCTTCGTAGCACCACAAACCCCTTCAACGTGGGAGGAAGAAACTACACAGTTTCCTCCAACAGTGAAGCCAGTAGAATATGCTGAATGGGAAAGCCAAGTACAGCTCTTTCCCTACATTCTTCAGCAATTCCAAGGAAGCTGGGTGAAAATCAGTATTAGCAGAACCCAACCGCAACGCATCCATGAAGTTCCAGAAGAACATTTCTGTGAAGTTGGCTGGGCTACCTCTTGTGGGGAACTATTCAACAACGGGGATTTCTTTTGATTTGCGTGAGATAATTCTGGTATTCCATGATAACAGAGACAAAGAAGGGAAACACATCACGTTGTTAACGGAGATGTTTGTTGGAACAAACTTGGGATGATCTGCATCATGATCAGTCATAAGTATTGCTAGAAAAATCTTTTATGCCAAGTTATAATCATCATGATTTACCTTCTTTCTCATTATAAATTGGTTCTATTTAGACAAGGCTGAGAACAATGACTAAAATAACCTTAAAACAGATGAGACCACGCAATCTTATCGATATCTAAAAATTGATTATTAGTTGCACCAATCGTGCTACTAATTCTGGATGTTACAGAAATGAAAATCTTTTAAAGTAGCATATATACACACATACATTCAGGCAAGCAAGAAATTTTGAAATATTAGCTCTGTTTTGGAAAACATCCCTGTTTACTGTCTTATCAGTGAGACTGTTGTTCCCTGAGACAGGGAAACTGCGTTGTACAGGCAACTGCACTGGAGGTCTATTCAATTGCCTGCATATAGGAATCTGCTGTCATTTCAGGTGCCCTGTGATAGCTGATGTATCCCCACAGGGCTTGCGAATATAACAGAGCACCTAGCTGAAGATGATCCATTCAGGAGCGGAAGCTGGAAGTCAAGTGGGATGCCTGAGGGCATCCCAAACGGTACAAGACACCTGTACTGAATTGAGTTGCTGATGTCTTTCTTGCTGGAAGCACATTGGTAACGGTGAATTGTCAGATAGTAGAGATCTGCTTAGCGATCTGCATAATGCTCACCTAAAAAAGCCTGAGTGGAAAACCGCTTCCCTCTTGCAATCTTTAGAGAAACTTCATAGCACTGTCCAGAAAAGTGTGATTTATACCCTGTAATCTTAAACTAGTAAAAAAATCATACTTTAGTCTATGACTGCTTGCTCATTCAAGCTTACACATAATTTAAGGCTTTTAAATACATATAACCTAGAATAAAGTAAAAACACCTTTCTTTTTAGTAACGCTAGGTAGAGTTAAAAAAGAAAATTATATACTTCAGATGCGAGGCACTGGAGTATACTCAAATACAATTTTAACAATGTTATGTCCTATAATGAGTTGACCTTCTATTCTCCTTAACCCTTTTTTTCATCAAAGCCACCTACACCCACTTTGCCTTCTGTTTCTCTAATCTGCAATTATTTATGTTTTCTTCATGCTGCTCTATCCGCCATGGGAGCAAAATTGTATTTGGTGAAATATAGAGCTAATTATACCATGAACCCAACAACAAAAAGACAGAGCAGATGTTACTTCAGACGTGCTAACAGTCCCTATGCTTAATGCACACATAGTGAAGGACTGAACACAGCATTTGTAAAAAAAATGTGACGGGCTTAAACATGTGGAAAGAAATTAGCTCAAAACTCAAACAGAATGACATACTTAATAGGCTCTAAAACATTTATTCAGTGATCATATTCAGCATCGATTTTACTTTAATTCATTACATATGTGAGGCTATACGGGGGGTCAAATATAGCGTATTAGGTAATTGTGCTCAGTTTCTTCTGATCTCAGCACCCAGTTTCTTCAGTATCCCTTCTGCCTGTCCATCAGCACCTCCAGGTCTAGGATGAAATTTGTCCGCCTCTTTATCTACCTGAACACTTCCCAAAACAGAGGAACTAGTTCTAATAACTCTATAGGCCAAAACAATTTTTTAAAAGTGCTTTCTAGTGTTTTCTTTCCAAAATCCATGTGAGTAAGGAAGAGCTAGAAAACAGACCTTAATATTGCAGAAATATCAGACACTAGTTACAAGCACAGTTTGCTCTATTTTGCTTTAAATTAGCTTGTTGTGGTTATTTCCAATGTAGGAACCATATGGGTGACTCTACACCAGTCCTCAAGCCCATGTGCAGGTCCTGCTGCATTTAGCAGTACAGATGTAGCTTCAAAATGCAACTGTAAGAAGAGATGATACAAACAGACTTTTAATACTCATAAGTGCCAATAAACATACCAGACTCATATTGAGATTAACTGGGAGACAGTTTGGTGGGTTTTAGGATGGATTTATCAGGATTAGAGTGGGACCTCTCAGCAGCTTAGAGTAGTCTCTGCAAGTAGGGGACTACCGAGAGCATGGCAGTCCCCCTTTCTTAGTACCAGACTTCCACAAGACTATTAGTTGTCTTCCTCTGCCATATGCTACCTACTTCAAAACTCAAAATGAGCCTACAGATCACGGAACTGAACAGAAAAGTGCAACATTTCACTTTCCTCTACTGCCTACCTTAGCCACCTTCCTGAGTAGAATAGTCACACAAGTTGGAAGTGATTTAGGATAACTTGCAGACCTTCATGTCAGGACATCTCAGACTCCTGTAATTCCCATTATTTTCTGTACACTAATGCAATCTAGGGAACAAGCCTTAGAAGGAGCGGCTGAGGGAACTAGGGTTGTTTAGCCTGGAGAAAAGGAGGCTCGTGGGAGACCTTATCACTCTCCACAACTACCTGGAAGGAGGTTGTAGAGAGGTGGGGGTCAATCTCTTCTCCCAAGTAACAAGTGATAGGACAAGAGGAAATGGCCTCAAGTTATGTCAGGGGAGGTTTAGATTGGATATTAAGAGAAATTCTTCACTGAAAGAGTTATCAAACTTTGGAACAGGCTGCCCAGGGAAAAGGTGGAATTGCCATCCCTGGAGGTATTTAAAAGATGGGTAGACATGATGCTTGGGGACATGGTTTAGTGGTGGTTTTGGCACTGTTAGGTTGGTGGTTGGACTCAATGATCTTAAAGGTCCCTTCAACATAGATGATTCTATGATTCTATGAATATAAATTCGCCATGTACTCTCTCACCTTACTGAAGAGGAGTCTAGTGACTCCTCTGAGTCGCTAAACTGTTCTATAATAAAAATAAAATAAACTTCATTCAGTAAATACATGGTACTTTATAGCAAGATATTAAGATAGTCCATCATCAGTCAGGCTTCAGAAAAACTGAGACGACTAAAAGAGAATTCAGCAAACACAAATTTGAATTATTAGCTGCAGGAACACCAATTACAATATCATGATAAATCACTTTTCACAGATGTGCAGTACCAAATCTAAAAGGGCACTTTCCTCTTCAATAAAATACACATTATTACCACACAACTAGTTCAACTCCACTACAATGGAAAAAAAAAGATTAAAAATGTGTGATCTTAAATTCAACTTTGAAAGGATAGATGCCTGGATAAAAGATATCTGCCCATTTATAAATCTGGAGAAAAAGAACTCTGGTAAGAGATATCTATGATAATACAGAATTTCAAATAACTGGTTACAAACTTGCATAACCAGACTAATGGCAGTACTCTAAAAAGGAACATGTCTTTAACAGCAATCATCACAGTATGAAATCAACTCTGAGCTTATTATATTTGGCTGAATAATCTAAAATCGTAGAATTAAAAATAATTATTGATAAAAGATAAGACATAAAACCTCCCTAGCTGTTTGAATCTAAGAATATCAGGGGATGGAATGAATGTTGAATTTATGTTGTGGAAAATTGGTCCCAAGTTGGTTTTACACTTCATCAGAAAGCACTTTTGTCTTGTATGCAAACAGTTAATGAAGCATACCAAAACTGCAACTTTTTTGCTAGTGCTGGTGTGGTAAGACTCGCAGCGTATCCCATAGCTTGCAGAATATTTAAGAAACATTATGGATATTTCATTTATTCTCCTTTGGTTATAATGCAGAATCCTGTAATTTTAAATAAGGTTCCTTCTTGCATTTTCAAGTATTGTCACACGTAGCTAGCAGTTGCAGATAGAGTAGAGCATTTCATATCTAAAGCATTCCTTTTTGTTCCTTTACAGAGCGTTTTCAAGAAAAGATGCCACCACATGAATAACTGCTGCCCTAATAAATTCTAAGAATGTATGGATTCTTAACTACCTCTCATGTTGGATACATGACTGATTTTTAAATGTTATAGTTAACCCTTTCTCTCTTTTTTTTTTTTTTTTAATTTTGTTTCAGCTATTCTCATAGTTGAAAACAAGAAACAAATTATTCCAAGAGGATAATAGTTGTATTACTATATCTTTTCTGGAGAAAATAGGTAGGACGGCCTCTTTTATACCAAAACTGAAATAAACATATAGAACAGTAAAGACTTTACAATATGCTGAACGCTTGCCTTGAAAAGGACTTCCTTTCACACTGCAGTTTTATGACTTTGCATGAAGACTTTGTCTGCAGAATTATATCTGAGTATGGCAACCAGCTCCATTATCTCAACCATACACACTGTTACGATTAACTTTGGGAAATTAGTGGGGCTTACACAGCTGAACAAATGATTGGCAAACTCCAGTCAATCACCACATCAAAAAGAAAGTCCCAACTGCAAAGACAAACTGCATTAATGCTCTGCAGGAGGGGAACAAGCTGCCTAAAAATGGTGTAATGCAGGAACTGAATGTATTTATTTAACTCAAGAATCACAAAAGCCGTTTTATCTGTGGAATCCAGCCTTTTACCACTTGTCCTGTAAAGAAGCTCCCATCGGCAGACCAACAGAGTAAAAGCTACTAATACAGATTATGCTGAACGCTCAGACTTCAGAAAATGGGTGTACACTGTCTTCTGTCATACATCCTCATTAGTTAAGCCTATCAATTAAGGGCACAAAGTACAAATTTGAGTGGCCGGTGCTAAAAATAAAAAATAAAAATTATCTACCATTAAAAGCCTACAGAAAGATAAGTCCACCAAGTCCCAGATCGATGGGACAGGCTGGGGT
This sequence comes from Vanellus vanellus, assembly GCF_965231255.1. Lineage (NCBI taxonomy): Eukaryota > Metazoa > Chordata > Aves > Charadriiformes > Charadriidae > Vanellus > Vanellus vanellus. The sequence goes on along the minus strand of NC_138905.1, from coordinate 178,077,850 downwards.
ACATTTCAACAATTGCTGGCAGCAAACCAATCCGAGTTATTAATATAATAGATGGTTTTGGCACTCTAGTTACAGTTAGGACTGCAAAGGTTCATAACATTTCAATTAAAAACAGTCAGATGAGATTGTAATACCTTTTCTTAGGCTCGGGTGCCACTGAAGTAGATTTGAGATAAATAGATTAAATACAGACTAGAGATAAACCATCTTTCTTAACAGTTTTGTAACAGATTCTTCATGTTTCTACAATATGCGATCGCTGACATATAGCCATTTCATTTCTATGTTTTTAAATTATTTATCATGCCGTGATACGCTGATATAAAAAGTCCTTTTAAGTTTTTTGCTAAACTTTCTTTTTACTACACACTTCCACCATTTCACTTTGAGCGACACTTTTACACTCATTAAATATTCTGCAAAGGTGGCCAGCCCGGAACGGTAACATCTTCCACCCTAAAGAAGCGTTTGGTAAAGTGCCATCTTACAGCAAGCTACTTCTGCACTCATATTTGAATTTGGATAGTGAACTTGTTGGTCCTCATTAGCTACGAAAGCTGGGCTTGCTTCATGTTTTATTACAAATCTTTCAAGAAAGCCCAGCTGCAGCAAAAAAATGGAAGTGGTGATTCAGGAGACACCACTCACTCCCTCTGAGTCCATACTGAGGAACCGCTCCAGCATGGTGCGAAGGGACATCGTGCTGCTGGTGGTGCTGTCTTTCAGAGGAGATGTAAAACTGAGTTCTGACAACTTACAGTCATTAAATATCCCATGGCACATTTCACAGGAGTACATGTGTTAACCCATATGTCCTGGCTATATTCCAAATGCATAATTGCATTCTGCCTACCTAAATTCCCTACGCAGTTTCAGTAGCATGCAGTACTTTTTATTCTCTTTCTCTCTTCTCTCCAACATTGCTCTTTAGCATTTATGCTCAGGTACAACAAAAAGCACAGATAGACCACAATCTCTACCTTTTAGCTGGCTGATACAAAAGAATTGAAGGCAACTCAGATCTACAACGCAACGCACAGGAAGAAAGAGGGCGCCCAGAATTCAAGGAAAAAAAAACAAAAAAACGTGTGGAGACAGCTAAACTAGGCAGTACAGAAATACCAAGGACAAGAAAAACCTCAGAACTGTTATCTTTCTCAGCCTGGGTCTTGAGTACCCAGCAGTTTTGAAAAGTACCTCTGTTCCTCTAGGTTGTGCAGTCCCAGACCTTCGTAGACTTGTAAAGGGATTAGCGGGCTTTTTAAGATTGTACTCTGCGACTCAGGTACTTAAATTACCCTTAAACTCCCCATAAATTCCACTCCTGAAGAAGACAGGCATCTACTCTGTTAAGTTAGAAAAAAAGAGTCATTTCAAGGGCTATTTCTATATTTCACATTTTAAATAGAGTGTAAAAACATTGATAAAGCACAGAACGAGGCCCTAGATGAGAACCCTGGAGTATTCCCTGAGCATCCTAATTATTGAACCACACAGTAATTCCCTCTTTCTTTTCCAATAAATCTTGCGCTCACTTCATCGTAGTGGTCCCGATGCAGAAAGAGTGAAAAATACTCAGAGAGAACTCAGACTAGTTTCCACATTGCCAATTAACATGTTTTCACAAGAGATGGGCAAAAGAGGTTTGAGTTACTCATGTTGTCTGTATTTCTTTAGTGATGCTCTATCGACGAGACTGCTGTTTCTGAGCTGACACCACCTGATTTGGTGAAACTTATAGCGGCTCCTTGCTTGATGCCCAATGCTATATACATCAGTAAGGGTGTGTGCTGAATTCAGCCTTACACATCACTGAAGGGAGGATTCCACACGGTCTTTTGGCCTGAAACAGGGATTGTTCTACTTAGTGCAAAGTGGGGGCAATCTGGGGAAGTTACAGTAATAAAATTCTTAATGTCAAGGGGACTTTGCTGATGAAATGGAATTATTCAGGGCCTTTCAGGTTAAAAAAAAAATAAATAAAAAAATCTGAGCTTTCCCCCAGTGTTTTCTGTGTTTAACTTTTCACTAGAACTTCTATGTAAGACCTTTCCAGATCCAGGTCTGAAACTGATCTATCCAGATATATTTGTTCTTCTAAAATGCATTTATTGGCCATTTCTCTTGCATATATTTATGTTTTTCTGCCAGTTAAAGAGTAAGTATAACAGATACCGACTAAATCAGTCCTGCTCAATCCTTTTCCTGGTACAGGACACCAAACTCAGCTATAAAGCGTTTAGATTCTAGATTCCCTTAACTGAAATTTTCCCTTTAAGTGACCAGCTGCCTCAGACACCCCGTGTAGTCACACAATGGGCTATCAACTGTACATAGTAATTCACATATTCATGCGTCCTAATTGTCCATCGGGGATGTCTGTCTCTTTTTGAGCCCTGGATAACTGGATTCCCAACTTTAGCACCTCATGAAGTTAGATGGGTTAAACACAACCAACCACAAACACTTTTGATTTTGCCTTTTTTTTTGTCATAATCACCATTACATTCCTATCATAAAAGCAGTACAATCAGTGATGCAGAAGGACAATTGAAACGAGTTTCTGGTTTTTGGTGAAACTATCTATACTCTCATCTATCGTCTTACCCTGACCATTAACTCTAAATGGTTTTCAGTTGCATACAGAGTGAATCAAACATATTTTCTTGTAGCCAAAATTGCTGATTATAATCCTATCAGGTGGCAGAGTGAAATGAGAGATGCCAACCTTCACATGAGGTTCAACTTGACTCGCATCTTTCCTCTTCTAAACCAACCTGCTGCCAGCTTTCTTCACTGTTAAATTCACTGTATCTTGGGGTGGGGGAGGGGGGGGAGGGGGGGTTGAGGACATACATTCAGGTCTTAGATTATATCGATAAGCTCGAAAAAAAAAAAAAAAAAAAAAAAAAAAAGAAGCCCAAAACAACCTCCATATACTTTGTGAGCATGACTGCATGAAATAAAGGCAGGTCTGATGGATGTTGAATTAATGTAAATGACATTTTGTAATATATAGCCCTGATTCTCCTTTCACTTATGCTGCTGTAAATCTGGAAAAAAAAAAACAACTCCATGGATTTTCATAAACTTACTCTGCTCAAAAGCTGATAAAGCTGAGAAAGCATCAAATGTTCTTTATTTAAATATTTATTGTGCACTTAGGAAATTAAAATAGTTGTGATGCATATACTGAAAATAAATATAATTTTTAATATATATTAACTTCTGCAAGCTTATAGGCTTAGAGAGAATTCCAAGTAACTAGCTTGTCTGAAATGAAAACATGAATATTCCTAACAAAAGGGTTTTGTACTTGAGGGGATTAGAGGGCAGCAAGTAGCTCGGAAGCCTTTGGAATATCCTGCATAAAAACAGGTCATTTTTAATATAAAAAAAACCCGCTTTAATATCGAACAACAGATTGTGCTAAACTCGCAATCCCCTTTCTTCTTCTCCCTCTGACATGCAAACACCTGACACACAAAGGGAGTCACATTCAGAAGGAGATTATGATGCAATGATCTCGTTGTGAATGTTGCATTATGGTTTCAGCATCGCTGTAAGAGCTCCCCTGGCACTTGTGCTTACAGCAATTTGAATTTCTCTGGCAGCTAGGTATGATTTGTGACAGATTTCAGCCTTGCTCTTCATTGAGGGAGTACACTGGCAAGTGCTTGAGGTATTTACCATGGAGACTGGAAAGGAGAAAACATAAAGAGGAACATTTGAGGTAGCCTTTTTTTTTTTTTTTTCTTTTTTTTCTTTGGAAAGCATTGATTCTTTTTTCAGTGGTTGTTAAGTTATCCAAACCAGTTCTTTTCAGTGGCATCATTTTGTGCTTCTTATGAAAAGTTGTCTCCCTATGCTCTTCTATTTGAAGGGTTATTTCATTCACCATGGCGGTGCAACCCTGTTAATTTTAATGACTATTATGAATGCATATATCACTAGCCAAATGTTCCATGTAAAGTGCAAAGAACCTTTCAATTGATTGTACTGTAGTTTGTGGCATGAGTGGAAAGAAGTTTGCCTACACATTCTTTACACATGAATTACACATCTAAACTTGTTTACATGGTTTGGAAAAACTTAAGCTGACAAAGCACGCTTACCTGTTTATCCTGGAAAATATCTTAAACTCTTAAAAAATTAGGCTCAGCTGGTAGGTTACATGTTTGGCACTAGATCCCCCAAAAGTTTGCTGAGCCAAAGCCTCTACATTTAGGGCAGAATAACTAGTTCCCACAGCAGACCTGCGAAGATTGTTCTCAATATCTCTCCTGCCATAAAAGCAGTAATAAGCGTCCATAGGCAAAGTTTCTCTAAAACTTTTGGTCTGTGGACTAAATCTTATCCTGATTCTTTCCTCATTCCCCTAAGTAAGTATCGGAGGTAGTCCGCAGGGAAAACAGACAGCTCCATAGCAAAGGCTGCACTCTGAGCGCAAGCGTTCAGGGAACAATGACGACAGGCTGGCTGGCTTTGGCGTGAACTGATGAATGAGAAATTTAATAGGGAGATATTGCACAGCCTACAAAGAGAAAACCTGCGTTTAACAAAGGGTTGAGGTTGAGCGGGTTTAGGTTAATAAAGTTTGTACCTTATCCAGTAGAATGGATCCAAACTTCCATTCACATGTAAAAATAGCCTATCGATTAAAGCATATTTCTTCCTCTTTGGCCCTGTTTTTCAATTATTTTATTTGAGACAATAAGTTTGGCAAGTTCTTTTGTTAACACAGTTCCTGTTATTTTAAAAGCAACAGATTTTATGGCCCATGGTTATCATCTGATACTTAAAATACGTTCATGAAAGAATGCCTAGGAGGTGTCAGGTGCACCCTTGGGAGGATAAGAATGTCCACATGGTCCCAGGTCTTCCACAAGTAGAAGTTTCTGTATGAATGGGTGAGAAATGTTCTTTTTCATTTGCAGGTGCTCTTTATTCAAAAGGTACAGCATAAGATAAGATTTAAGGATTAACCCTCTGATCTGCCAAGCATCCTCAACTCAGGGTTCCAAATATGAGAACCAGATCCTCAAAATAATTTTTAAAAAATATATACTTAAACTATAGGTTTTATATACAAAAACAGAATTTTAAGTATGTTTTTGTAACTATGCAAGATTTTTTTTTATTTGTTTCCCTCATTTTTAAATATTATATGCAAAGAGTCTTTGGAAACTAGTGAAACACTGCAGATTTATTTTATTTAGAAAATACTATAGCACATCTGGCATATCATGGGTTTGTTATTGATCGCTAACTGAAAAACTGGAGCTGTAATACATATTACGTACAATTTCAAACAGAAGAGAAAACCACAATACCTTCTACTGATTTATCAGCATTTACCCTTAAAAATACATATGCCAACTACATTGTTAATAAACAATTAAAAAAAAAAGAAAGTAATAAACTAACAAACTCCAGCATCTTTGACTACTAAATGGAATCAAATAGAACATGTGGATTTATTTGACCTATGAACTGATCACTGTTTGATTTTTTAGTACGACTGTATCTCCTACGAAAATACATGTCACAGGCACAGGCTATTGAAAAACTGTTCAGTGTGAAGGCAGTTTAAAAAAAAATAAAGATTATATAAAGAATTAGAAATAAAATGTAGAAAATATACAACTAGTGCCTTTTCTAAATTAAGATCACCAGTCTATTTAGAGAGATGGAAGTGAAAAAGATCATTAATATATGAGAGTACGTAACAGTAAGTTTGGCACAACTGTTAGTCTTTCTCACTATACAAGAATGTGAAAATATTCCATGAAACTGAGATACAGCATATCAGCACATATCACTTTCTGGAAGAAACAGAATTACTTGTTTTAAAAATATTTATAATCATACAGATGGAAATAATTGAGAACAACAGTTTGTTTAAACCAGAACTTATCACTTAGTGTAGTAGTGGGGAAAAGCCCTCATTACATTAAATATAAGAAACAATTATATGAGATTAAAAACTTCTCATTTCAGATCATAAAACATTGCTGACTGATGAAGACTAGTCAGGAACTATTCATAAACAGAAGAAATTATTCTATATCTGTCCAATGCAATTTTCTTGAACTTTCCTCTGATGGGTGCTGTGATTCATAGGGTACCATGCCAAATTCACCACGAGTCCACTCCAAAGTGGAAATGCTACATCATGCCAATACTTCAATGACTGTTGTAACTGAGGAATGCTTTAAAGTATTTATACTGACATCACAAAAATGCCATTGTTATAAGGATACACCTTCTTAACATTTAATTACAATGCTTGAAATATTTTGATTCTGTTGCTACTGTGCATTAAGAAAAATAGTCTTTACTTAAAAGTGATATATATAAATGTGGCATATAGCACACATTTATCTTTTTTATTCATGTATAAATAGTCATTAATATTCACATTAATGCATATTTGTATCTTACTATTCATATATAAAGCCTACAAACAAATATACTAATATATATTAGAATATGTTCTTATATACAAATAATTCATGCAGAATTTATCAAATACTTGAAACAAAACATAAGTTATGTTTGAGGAATAGAAAAAAAAAAAAACAAAAAACAACAAAATAGAAACTATTTCTGTAAGCAGGGTACTAATTAAGCCAGAGTATTTAAATGTAGTAATTGTGCTCTCTCTCTCCTTCTCTTTTTTTTTTAAGCTTTCCAGAGAAAGAGCTACTGACTTATTCATTTCAGTTAGCAAGAAAATTCTCAACTTCCTTGGGTGCTTAAGTGCAAGAATATTTTAGACCCCATCTTTGCATATTACTTTATCTTTCAGTGGTAATTAACAGAGTCTTAATCTGGCTAATGTTAATGACCACTGTTCTTTCTTTAAATCCCAGTTAAACCAAGCTTATTAAGGGCCAATTAAAGGAAGTCTTATGTGATCTGAATAACACTAGGACCAACTTTTAACAGCTATAACTCTTTATTTTGGATGATGAGTATGGAAAAAAAACCCTTCTCGTTATGGTCTTTGTCTGTTTTAAAATAAACTGTCAATGGCTACTGGGAAGGATGGAGAATCTTAAAAAAAGTCAGAGATACACCTCAATTTAATAAAATGCAGATTTTCTAAAAAGCATTAGCTACATACTACTATTTTCACTCCTTTCCCTAAAAAAAAAGGTAATATATTACTAATTCCTACTTCATTTTTCCTGACATTAGAGCACAAAAATGAAATGACACTTTGCAATAACTTTCCAAGTGGTAACAACACAACTTACATCTGTATTGTTAACTGTGTACCATGGACAAAATAAAGAAAATATCGCTCAGCATTTGAATAGGAAATGGAACATATCTACCTAAATATGAAAGAGTTAATAGGGTTTTTTGGGTTGGTGACAGTCAGGTAGTTTTCTCACTTTTCAACTGAATACAATTTTTGACTCCGGACTTTTGAAAAGCTTGTTGGTTCCACTTATGTCGAAGGTGATCCTTCTTCAGACACGTTGTTGTAAACTACATCCTACTATTTCTTATGTATCTAAGATTTCACTCATTGCTTAACTTCACCATTACTTCCCTTTCGTCTGGACGGAAGCCGTAATGCAATTTGACTATCGCCTCTAGCTATTCAACAAAATATTACTCTTACCACTACTGTCTGAAGTCCAAACGCCCTAGAGCTAACCCCCGCTGGAGCAAGTCACCGCAGGACAGGTCTTTTGGGTACTCTGCAGCACACAACAGACCTAACTCCATGGCGACAACTCTTAAATTCTACGGTAGCAGCTACAAAATCCATGGCAACATTAAATCATTATTGTCTCTAAAATACTCTTCATCCCCTACTTTCCCACTCCGGCACAAACATATTCAACAATGAGTCATAGCAGAGAATATCACTGACGAAAAATTGATGGTTATTTTTAACAATAAATCAGGAATTATTTTTCTCCGTGCTCCCCAGATATTTTGGCTATAACAGCCCTCGGCCTCTAAAAGAGAGCTGCACAAATCATCTTTCTATCCTGATACCAGCACAGAAGAAAACTTGCATCTGGACTCTCCAGCTTTCCATGTCCCACTTGCTCCAGTCTTCGTCAGGCTATCGAGCTCGCCTGCATCGCATCCAGTTTCCATCTATCTAGATATAAGTGGACCTCAGCTTTAACTTTTCGTGTCCTTGTTCCCGGCTCCACGAGACAATACAGCTGTATTGCAGCTGTGAACATAATTACAAAGCCAAAACAAAATCCCTTTCAAAATCGAAAGTGGAATTTTGCAGAAAATGGTGCGGCTACAAGAGTACCAGGCTTTGCTCTGCACAACCCATCCGATAAACCTACAGCTGTCAGCACCGGTACCGCAATAGGAAAGTATACTATTTTTCCAAAATAATTATCAAGGGATGATGAGAGGAGTCAGAGGGGAAACAGAACACTGCAAAAATTGTATCACATCACAGCAAAACAGGAAGAGGGCGGTGACATCGCAAAGGAATATTCCAGTACTGAAACGGGGATCAGCATATCATAGCCAAAAATTCAGTCCCAGTGAGGTCACACCTATAGTACTGGCCCCCTAAAAAATTGGAAAATGCAAATAAAGTAAGTTTAATGCCATCCCCAGTCATTCACATCTGTTCACTTGGCAAATTAGCTTTTCCATACAAAGATAAACAAAAGATGGACGACCCTGAGCTTTAGCCTTGTCCTGTGTACACCTCTGCGCGAACCCTGCAACAACAGCAGTAAGACAGAAGAGCTTTCCAGTCACAAAACAAAAAAAAGGAGAAGCATATTCAGAAGTATCCTTAACTAACCAGCACTTTCCCATCCTGATCTTTCCTTCCCTCTTGCTCTCTTCTTCCCTTAGTTCTCCTTCCTCACCATTTCCCACCACTACCACTGTCGCCGATCATTAGATGGCACTTTTGGATTTCAAGAAAGAGCTCTCTCTGTGCCTCTTACTCCAGTTAAAGACTTCAGCTATACACCAAGAAGTTCAATCCCAGATCAGAGAGGGTGAGACTCCAGTCGCTGTACCGGTACAGCAGTTGTTCTGTCTGTGCCCCGTGACACCTCTGATACGTGCGAGGATTAAAGGTAAGGTCTGCAAATAACTTCAGTTTTACTGGCCCCTAGATTTTAAGTACATATATATATATATACAATTATAATTGCACATGGAACATCTCATCTACTTTGGCAGAAGTAGCTTAGTTGTGATTACGGAGAGCAGAAAGCCATACAGGCAGGCTCCCTTGCAAACTCAGACCCAATGTGGAAGCAAGTGAGTACCTCTCCTGCCCCCTCCAATTTTTTTACAAATTTTTTTACAATTTTTTTTTTTTTTTAATGAAAGAGCTGTTAAGAAAAACACATTTTCACAGCTAAAGGCTTCAAGGATCTACTGGGAGGCAAAAAGACACCAGGCACTTTTTTTGCCGGGATCACAGGAGCAAATTGCAGGACTTCCAGCATTTTCAAGGTGTGGACTGTTTGCATGTCTTTGCACGCGAGGACCTGGGCAAGTGAGATGACACCGATAAAGACCTGAACTTCCCTCCAGACATCTCTCATTTTTTTGAAGTCTTTCCAACGTGTTGTCCTGGAGGAACAGTTAAGTGGCTGGGGGCTGGGGAGAGGAGGCAGAAAGTGAAGGCTCCAGTTTATTTAAGAGGCCAAGACCAAGAGCCCATGATATTGAAAGGAACAAGGATCTCCTCCCTCCCATGAAACAAAGTAAGCTACAGAACTGTAGCAAACTGTGTACATAGACCAAATTCTCCATTTTCCGTGGTATTTAAATACTGTCTGAGAAAATGCATAGACTGCAAAACATTATTTTTTTGCCATGTTTGTGACATCTGGCTAGCACTGCTATACCAACAACTAACAAGTCCAGCCACACTTCAGCTGATTCCTGCAAGGCAACTTCTCTGTATTCTGTAGGACGATCCTCAGCATCTACTCAATATCAGATCTCAGATAGATCTCTACCCGGTCTTAGCTCAGCTCTGGCCATCCAGGCTGGCTTTGTGCAGAACCAGAAATTAGGAATCACTGTTAACAGGCACCCTGGTGCACAGCCACCTGACTGGGGTCTGTGTGAGGCCAGGGTGGTCTCATCAAGGTTTACTGGTTAAGCTCTGAGTGAGTCATCATAAATTGACCATTTTCCAGTCTTTGAAGTAGCACAGTATCCATACAGCATAATACTTCACCCAAAAGTGACTAGGCATGTTTGGAAGAACACTACACAAAAAGATAAATTCTGCTGTTGGAATCCATGGCATCATTACTCCATAATCCACATTTGTGGATAAATAAAAAATTACCTGCCTTCCCTTTCATATCAAGAAATTACTGCTAAATCTGATCTGCATACAAAAACAGTTGAAAAACCCTATATGTTTGCAACAACATTGATGTTGTACATCTCTGGAATCAAAGTGAATGGGGACTCCAAAGCCAGAATGAACCATATAAATATTACACGGATTCCAAAAGGACAGATAGAGGCTTCTCAATCATTAAGAAAAACGTTGGACCTAAACATTGGTCTGTATAGGAGAAAAGAACCAAGCAATTCAAGGGAGAAGAAGAGAGATTTAATACAACTATCCTCGACATGAGGCTTGTGAAATTCCCTTAAAGAGACATCTAATGAAGTTTTTTGGTGAGTTCTGCAGAGTAGAAGGAAGATTCATTATCATAGTATCACCTGCTTTCACCCCATGGGGTGAAAAACTAGATTAGACCTTCAGTCTACAGGTGGAAAAGACATGGATTTTTCTATCAAAAACTCTCCATCTCTTATTGTTCTTGACTTCCCACTTTCTAATTTAAACTACTGGACAGGTCTTTTTCTGTCCAGATCTTTTATCTGTCTGCGTCGTCACTCCCCCTCTGTGTAACTGGAGCATGGGAACTAGAGATGTCAGGTTGGGTTTTTTTTCCTAAGGATGCCTCAGGACTGACTGAACAATTACAATTGGAGTCATGAAGGATTTTTTCCCCTTTGGAGCCTAATGGATTTTAAAGCATCTTGGAGTTTTAGTTCAATTGACAGGAAAATTTGGAAGTAATGCAAAGCCTTAGCTATTCCTTCTTGACTGTGGAGGACTGCTGGTAAGCGTATCACAACAAGAAATGAAACACAGAATTTTGCTGGCAAACTTTAGCATCTGAAAAAGGCACGCAGGTCTCCCTTCGGTAACTTTTGCCTTGCTGTGGGAAGAAGGAAGGAGAGAGACATAGTCGAAGACCTTGAAAAGAAGAACTGAATCCTAGAACAAACTGAATTCTCCAAACTTTATTCCATCCTCTGGCAGGCCTTGTGTAGCTGGGGAGTCTGGGAAGATTTTCATTGTTTCAGCAGCTTTCCAGTGTTAAGTTAATAAAACTGCAGCCTGCTGCTTAAATCCATTCCCTTGTCTGTCTTCATTTACTTGAGCATCCTAATCAAGTGTCCATTTAAATAGACTGGTGGCATTTTAAGATGCCAGCCCCTCACACCAAGACGAAATCTTCCATTGTGGGGTAAAAACAGTTAGCTGCATAGATAAAATATTCAATATTTAAGAAATAGTACCGGCTAAACTCCTATCTATGACTCATTTCAAACTTAGTACTTCGTAGCAGAAGATGAATTACAGTGCTCCACAGAGGTAATCAGATACAGAGAGGGGGGGAAACAAACCACATAAACAAATACTTAATATGTAACTTTTAAGGCCTGATTTTTTGTCATTTAATTCTAAACACTAGCTTTAGAGAAGGAGATGTGCTAGAAAATTAATATCATAGGTAATCTATAGACCACTTTTGGCTAATTTAAAGCTCCAATGTGTATTTGTTTTCTGTATAAATTTCTTTCTTATTATTCTCAATAAGATACTCTCAGCACGATAAAAAGAAGGACATTACCAGCAGCGTTTTCAATCATGGGGGCTATATATTCAAGAGCAATCAATAAAAACCACACAGGGCCTGACAAACAACTAGTCAAAGGAATCATTTTTCTCAGATACTTAGCAGTATCCTTTTAAAGTAATTGCTTTTGGTCAATGTTACCCGTTATCATTTGGTCTGCTCTTTTTCCAAAATAGAATGGATGTCATTTCCATTAATATTTCAGCTGTCTATGTAGGTTTTCAAAGTGCATACTCCACAAAAAAAAGGAGGATTTTTGTTTCAACTTCAGTCAACTAAAAAAGAACTCTAAAATGTTATAGAATAGGCAGTGTCATATCGTCAGAGCTAAAAGGTAATTTTAAAGAAAATTATTACAGAATATAAGATACAGTCTGCCCTCCTTTTCGCTCC
>NC_138905.1:177199263-177422836 GCF_965231255.1 Vanellus vanellus | reverse complement strand
ATTTTAATCGCTGTGTCTTTCAGTTGCATTTTTTTGCTAACTACAGTTTAGTTGCTCATTAAGGAAGGCAGTTAACTGATGCAACTACTTTCACATAACTTCATTTAACATGAGCCAACTTTCTCTTCTTCTGGACCCACCCATTTTTAGCTTAACTCCGGTTTTCCATAAAAAGTAGTGGGCACATGATAAGAGTTTTTAAAAAATTGCCTAGAAAGTGGTAACTTTTTCCTTACAGCATTTCTATATAAATTTGTAATTTTTAAGATATGCAGTGGTTTCTGAAATCCCATTACAGTATTACATTAATTTTTGTTTCTGCTATATTGATTTGGCAAGAGGCAATGTGTGTTTTGACTGCTGAGTTACATGAATGTTTATTGGTCATTAAGCAAGCTAAGTAACAATAACAGTTGAACTTCTGGTACAACCTTCCCCTCATCTGCTACATTCATTTGCATTTTTTTATTACCATGGATTGATCTTTTCATGGAGATGCTGTGCAGATAGGTTTATCCTTGATACCTGTATACCATGTCATCGTGGTTTGATACTGGATAATCTGTTTTAGTGTTGTTGTGATTTGGGAAGTAAATGTGGCATGATGGTGTGAGTTAGGTTTCCTAGGGAAATTGCAGTAAAAATACAAGAACTTAAGTGAAAAGCTTTAAGTTTAAAAAGTTTAAGCTTAAAAAAAAAACCCTACAAAGCTTTAAATAGCTAACAATTAATGACAGGCAAGGTTATTTTTTGAGGAAAGAAAAATATAATCCCTTTTTTTGGGGGGTAGGGGAAGAGGATTTGATTGAAATTCAGTTGCTTGGTTTCAGATGTAATTGGACAATTTCTTAAAGAATCCAGATAGATTAAAACTGTAGTCAGTGGAAGCTGTAGTTAAGAGACTAAAATTGTATTTGCTGCTTTGCATGTACATTTCTAAAGTTGATTGGTTGGTTTGCTTGGGTTTTTTTTTGTTTTTTTTTTCCCCCTAAGGAAGTAGATGAAGCTTGTTGTAGTTCAGAAGTTAGAAAGAACCCACAAAACTAACTTCACTGTTTGATTTCATGCAAACGCATTAGAAGCAATGTGATTTCACAGAGGGACATGAAAAAGCTCCTTAAATATTGAAGAAATGGAATATTGCAAGAAAACAGTAGTAATGAAGCAGTAAAATAAGGCAATAGTATGCAGTTAGTTCAGTTCCCAGAATAGAAAGACAGTTTATAGTTTTAGCTGTAGCATCTGATGGTTCAGTTTGTCATTTGGAATTTTCAGAACATGAACAAAAAAATTATCACACCTTCATTTGGGTTTAGTTGAATTGTAGTTTTAAAAGCCATCCTTAATTCTGTTCATTTTATGTGTAAACTTAGACATAACGAATTGAGAATCCCTTGTTACAGTCTTCAAGAATAAAATCACAACTATATTTTGGGAAAGCATGCATTTTTTCAGTAAAAAGTAACTTTAAATTTATAGCGTATGACCTACTTTAGCTTATGTTTGCTTTGTGCCTAAAGGTAAGGATGAAAAGTGGAGTTCTCTTGTTGAGTTTGTAACTTTTAGCAAGCGTAGTATTTGGAAAAACTTGAAAACAAAAACCAAAAAAACCCCACCACTTCTTAGAAAATTTTACTTTTATGACTTAATACTAATCTTCCAGTCACACTGCACACTTGCTTTATTGTATAAAGCAAACTACACTTATGTTTACATAGCAAATTTCCATGACTTCTGTGTTTTTTAGAATTGTATGCTGTCAATTATTTGGAATATACCTGGAACTTTTCTTTGTCTTCTGCTATTTACAGGTAGCGAAACAGAGATCTGTCTTCCTTCTGCATGGAAGTGTAGTACAGCTTTGCTCTTGAATGCTTACTTTATCTGTGCTTTCTTGCTTGTATTTTTTCTTTAATTGTATATCAAACAGCATTAATGATGGGGGGGGTATGGAGTAGCTTTTGCATTAAAATAGTGCTTAATTATCTATTATTTTCTTTTCATCCCCCAAAACAAACATTTTAAGGTATCAAGTTAATCTGGGAGTAATAACCTCTGTGTACGTGTGTGTGGGTGTGAATCAGAAAAGCTCTTTCTTCTTTGTTTTGTCTCTTCTTGTTTTTTAATGCTGACTGTGGTTTTACTACTGTTTTCTGCTATTTTTTCTTGTTCAGTAGAAAAGTTCTGGAAAAGTTTTATGGATCTGAGATTTATTTGTCTGAGACTATGGCTATGGTGGGAGTGAGGGAAGAGAGAGGAGTATATGTTACTGATTTTTATATATTTTTTTTTTAATTCTTTTACAAGGCTTTTTTTTCAGTGTTAATTTAGCAGAGTTGAGTCTTTCAGAGGTTTAGTTCTATGATGCACCTGAACCCATATAGCAACATGTAATAGCTGAAAGAGTGAGTGGGGGGTGTGTTACAGTTCTTCCTGGTTATGTGCTGTTCCTGCTTCCTGTGCTTACTTCTTGGTGCAGATTCAGCACACTGAACTGGCAGAAAACAAAACTAATCTCTCTCAATTTCTACGCACCACATAAGAATTTACATTGGCTTGGGGAAAGTTAGCAAGTTAAGGTGGTTTATTGCTAAATAGGCTTTTTTTTTTTTTTTTATACTGTTAATCAAATAGGCTCTAGAGTTGGCACAAGTAGGAGGGTGGGACCACGTGGTCCATTAGTAGCTGTATTTTTTTAATCGGGCAGCCTGACTGGGAGCTGGCTTAGTTGAATAGTAATGTTTAGCTTTATTCCTCTTGTTTAATTCAGTGCCAGATATAAATTGATTATTTCTTAGCTGCTGCTGTCAAATGCTAAAGAAAGACACTGTCTTTGATTTAATATTTCCCCACCGCTGCCCCCGCAGCCCCAACCATGTTCCTGGTATGCACTAGAAATCATTTGGTGAATTATTGCTATAAAATATTGAGCTGATTTGTTTTCAGGATTGTAGTTTTGTGATTGCAATTTTGCTAGTCTCAATTTTTAATATATATCTTGTTCTTCTAGATCCGATTCTATGAAGTAGTCCATTCCTTGAGAAAAGAGCTAAGTGATCTACAGATGAAAAAGGGGAGCCTAACAGAAGAACTAAGTGGGTACAAATCCCAACTGAAGTGTCTGACAGAGGTCTGTGCAGCTTAATTATCTCAATTAAGAAACTATGTAAATATATATAGTGAAAAACTCATTCTCCAAATCATTATTCATGTATAAGATCTAAAAGCTTTTTTGCTGTATAAAAATTACTTTGGGGAAGAGGAGGCGGGGAAGGAGGGAGAGGGGAAATGTGATATATATGTCCTTGTATAACAGCTAATTTTGTGGCTACCCTGCAAGATTTACTCATAAGACTGTTCAGGATAGACTCTTACCAGCTATGTTGTGCTTTCTGAGGGCAAGGTTCGAGATGGGGAAGCTGAGACAAGAGATATGTCCAGCAGTAGTTGAAGACACAATGGTGGCTCAGTGTATAGTTTTCAAGATGATTATGTCTTGGTAGTAATTTGCCTGGTCTTTTGTTTTAATGATATAAAAATGCATTTTTTAAGAATTCTTTGGAGTTGTATCTTCTGTTATGTTTTGCAACTTTTTATATTTTAATTTTCCTATTTATTTCCATACTAAAGAAAAAGATAATTTTCTTTTAGGTAAGGTGTAAACATCAGAAGTAGAGAAACAAATTATCTAAATATGTTTAATTTTCATTTTCAAAGAGAAAAGCAGTTGAAACAGTATAAGAATATTGTTTTCAAGGTATTTATGAATATTCTTAGTATTCTTAGTATGTATACAGATAGGATGGTTTGTATTTTAGCTTAGTTCTGAATAAATCTAGAGTTATGATAAGACAGTTTCAGCTACCCAGAGTATATTTATCTAGGTCATGGCTGGCAGGGACTTAAATGCCACTGTCTTTTTACTAAAATTATTCTTTAGTTACCACATTTTTTTTTTTCTTGAAATTTACTTGTGGAATAATCAGGTGTAAAGAGATATTTGTTATACAGGATTATTTTGTGAAATTCATATTATTTTCATTTCTCTTTTTGATGGAATTAGAAAAAGTAGTCAATAAAATTCAAGCATTTATATGCTTGAGCATTATTTTGTGTCATGATCTCTGGTCATAGCTGAAATTAAGTTAATCCTGTTAACTTTTATTTTCATTAACATTTTCCTTCATTGTACATTTCGTGTGCTCTGATTTAATAAAATTCTACAAGAGCATTTCAGCATTCTGAGATTTGACGGACATCTGTGTTAATATTTGCTGCAGCAATTTAACGAGATAGTAGATAATAATTAAAGTTGTGCTAGAAACAATTTTCTTGGTACATTAACCTTTACTATTGAAACTTCTAATTTTTTTCTTTTTATACCACATGGTGGCAGTATCGACCTTTCCCACTGATTTATTTTTCAAAGTTTGAAGTTTGCCGTGCTTTTCTTTTGATGCTGATGAGAAAGCACTAGAATGTTGCCCGTGTTGAATAGAGGTGGTTCTTTGAATGTTTATACCCTGTTTGCATGATCATGCTTAAAAGGAGAGACAATAAGAATGAATACCTTGTTAAAAAAAATAAATTAGGGAAGAGATCCAGATGTTAAATGTCACAAGAAAAAGACTTACAGTTGTTAATAAAAATTGTTCCTTAGGATTCTTAAGTTTCAGATAAGATCACTTACTACAGTTCTTTCATGTGCACAAAAAAACCCCAAACCCAAGTCTTCACCCTATCTGTTATTCATAGGGGTGATGTGTTTTGGATATTTAATGCAATGTGACCTGATATGAGGTATTTTATCTATAGAGAGACTTAAAAGTCTCTGTATTTTGTTTCTGGCTAGTTCAGATTTGACCTAGTGACTTGATGAGTGTCACTATAACAGGGCATCTCAGGATGTTTCTGATAGTAAGGTAAGAGGAGTATCATCAATATATGAAGATACTTTAGAATCTCCAATATACTTAGTACACTAAAGCTAACGTACCTAAATGTCTTTTGCAGTTTACAAAGAAGTGACAGAACAAGAGGGAATGGCTTCAAGCTCCAACAGGGTAGATTTAGACTGAACATTAGGAAAGAATTTTTCACAGAAAGAGTGGTTGGGCATTGGAATAGACTGCCCAGGGAGGTGGTTGAGTCACCATCCCTGGATGTGTTTAGGAGACGTTTAGATGTGGTGTTGGGGGATATGGTGTAGGGGAGAACCTTGTAGAGTAGGGTAGATGGTTGGACTCAATCCCAAGGGTCTCTTCCAACCTAGACAATTCTGATTCTATTCTATGGTTTCAAGGTGTCCTGTTGGTGTTACTTATTTATTTGAGGTCCTTTGATAAAGTTGAGCTTTTTTGCAAGGAAGTTTGTCAGTAGGAAATAAAGCAAAGTTTCATTCAGAGTCTTACTTAAGCTCTTAAACTGTTCTTTTACTGTTTTTATGGTATTCCAATCATTCTTTATTTGCAGCTACATGAAACATAGTTGCTCAAGTTCCTTGCCTGTTATTTAGTAACTTACACTCTTCAAATCTTTCTTCTGGTTTCCCATACAGTATTCCTTAAATTTAAAATTTTCTCCAGCAGTTGCAATATTCCAGTCCTCTACATAGTTTATCACCAAAGTGTCTGTTCTGGGTTTAAAATTTCTTTAGGAAACTACTAATACAGACTTTTGAAATACAGTCATCACTGAAGTTAAGACAATCTTTTTTTCTGGGTTGTCTTTTTTTTTCTCCCTGTGAGAATAAACCACTTCCTACACTAAGCATTCATTTTTTCTACTATTGCAAATAATTAAGGCTCTTCCTAATGAGCTTCAACATGTTGTGTTTTTTTTTTTTTTTCCTTTTTGTGGAAAATGGAAGAGAACTAAAATATATCCTTATCCCAAATCTTTCTACCAACTACTATGGGTTTTGCTGGCTTTCCTGATTGTTCATGGCTGACAGACTAGGTTTGAGTGAGTTTTATACGTGCAGATATTCACCCAGAAATAAAGTAATGAGAAATTGAAATAGGTATAAACTCAGAGGAAAGTCTATCCAGTGAAGAACTGAGAAAGTTTAAAGGAAAATCCAAACTTCTTGAATATGTTAAGCCAGGTCTAGGAAAACTTGAATGTGAAATGAATTCTTCAAATAAGACAACCATTGCCTAACATCAGCTGTTGTTTTGTGACTTTTTTGTGACAGGATGGCTGTAGTCCTTTACTTTGGTCAAAGGAAATGAGCTCTAATTTTACTGTTCTTTTTTGGAGTGTGAATCTAAGACACCTAGATTATTTTTTTGTCTTATCATGAGCCTTTATGTACTGTTTCATGCGAAAGCAAAGCAGCACAGTTCTATTCTCTAAATACTATTACGATGAGCGGATATGGCTGAGTATTGGTTATATAAAATCAGGTCTTCAAAACCACTAAATCTTTTTTGTTATATGCTGCCTTTTGTTTTGGTTTCTTTGCTTTGTTTTTTTTTATTGGGGGGGGCGGGGACACCCAAAACCAAATATAACTCATTGGCAGAACACATGTAGCCTGACGCAAAAGTGAGTGCAGTGACCTGGTATTGTGGTCTCTCAGCCAACTGAATTTATAAGCATCCAGCTGTACCAGCTGGGAAGCTTGGTTCTGTAAAAACTGAATTGTCATCGTAGCCTTGTAGAAACTAATTTTCTAAGACTTAACTAATCCACATGTTCTTCGTCTCTAGGCAATTCATTAATTCATTTATATTAGAAAATATTTTATTTCTGACTTCAGGACAAAAAAGACATCTTTCAAATGTTTGTCACCTGTATTTGTACTCTAGGTATAGGAACTTTTTTTGTTGCTGTTGTTCAGAAGGGGCAGACGATCCTAAAGGCGTATCAGCCTCTGTTAGCACTCATTTAATTCTTAGTATGCTGACGAGCAAGACCACTAAAACTCTACAACTTTGTGACAAAGTTCTCTTGTTGATTGTTGCTGCTCTGAGTTAGCACTTAATCAAAACCTGCTGAATCTGTAACACAGACCCAGTAGGGTGGAGAGCTGCTTCTGACAGCTGGTAGCAGAGAACAGTGTGTGAAGACTGATTTCTAGCATTGGAACATAATCTGATAAACACAGCTAGTGTCAAAAGGTCTTCGTCAGTACTTTGTGTTTTTTATACAGTGGTCAGTATAAGTGGTTCTACAGTACTACCACAAAATTAATGGTGCTCTGTACATAATTGTTGCGTCTGATTTAGACCAGTGCAGTTCCTCTGATTCTAGGTGTAGCAGCAGCAGACTGAGGGGAGGCGGTGCAACTGGTAAAAGTAATGTTCCTGTATTGCAGTGCTGAGTGATCTGTTACCAAGTGTATAGTACAGACTCATTTCAGTCCTTCTTTTACAGTGCTCAGTAGTTCAAATAATGTTGGCGCCACCACCTTTGGAGGTACAGATAGACAAGAAAGTCCAGCTCTAGCGTTGTATTACCAGGAGCTTCCCAGAAACAAACCCAGCTCCTGATGTGTGTGTTCCCATGCTGAACATCAGTGTACTATTTTCAGAGTTGTTTGCTTCCAAAGTGGTTAGAACCTTCCCTCAAACAGATGTAATCTACTACTCACGTGTTTCTCTAAAGGCTGGGAGAGAGTCCGAGAAGGAAATTCTGCTTTTCTTTGTAGCTCTAGAAGATTAAGTATTGCTTCTTCTGGCTATGAGTTTCTTGGCAATGTTTTCCTGGAATTTGGTCTTGATACAGTTTTATCAGGGCTTCCTTTCTTTAGTTATTTTTTTTTTTCTGTAAAGTTGCCTTCAGGACTTGCAATCAAATTCATAGTATGACAGTTTTCCAAAAGCTATGGTTAGCCTAAAGACAAAGTTGGATGTATGTAGGACAAAGATCTCTTCTAAGACTTAGTCTCTGAATTGGGATTAGTAGCTGTCAGGTTTTGCTCAACATACCTAACAATTTTCTCTATGATAATGTTTCCCAGCTGTAGGAAAAACATATCTATAGTCTTCAAAGAATGAACTAAGCTATTGCGCTCAGAGGCTCAGTTGGCACTAGATGTATCTGAATGTTGTAAAATGGAGGCTACTGTTGCTACTCCAAAAGGACTGTGTTCCCTAAGATTTCTTCTGAAGTTTGCACATCTGTAATTAAAGACTTCACTTTAGAACCCTCTGACACCAATTCTTTCAAGCAGTGCTTTGATTACTTGGTTTTCATGTGTCTCTAGAAAAAACAGATGAGGCCTCAGTCTTAGGTGGGATATGTGCCTTCTTTCCTTCATTATTGTTCATATTTATCTTGTTCAGGAAAAAAGCTGCAAAGAAAAATATTCTACCAATAACTATTAACTTGGGGCAGCAGTTCCAACATTCCCAAGACTCAAGAAAACATAAGTACCTAAGAAAGTTCCCTTTTCTATCCAGTGTCTTTCTACCTACGGTGATCTTATTAGCGTTTATAAATATATAAAGGGGGAATGTCATGAGGATGGAGCCAGGCTCTTCTCAGTAGCGACCAATGATAGGACAAGGGGTAATGGATTCAAGCTGGAACACAAGAGGTTCCACTTAAATTTGAGAAGAAACTTCTCAGTGAGGGTGACAGAGCACTGGAACAGGCTGCCCAGGGAGGTTGTGGAGTCTCCTTCTCTGGAGACATTCAAAACTCGCCTGGACGCCTTCCTGTGCAACCTCATCTAGGTGTTCCTGCTCCGACAGGGGGATTGGACTAGATGATCTTTTGAGGTCCCTTCCGATCCCTAGCATACTGTGATACTGTGATACCTCTTTTGATATATAGCTATGGCTCATATAGACTGCTAGTTGCTGTTCAGAAGGACCAAATGGCTTAATTCTAGTCTCTAATGCAATGATCTCAAAGATCCTTTACAACTGAGAATATTTAATAGAAGAGCTGAAGATTCTCGTCAGCTCAGATCCAGAGAGAAAGAGCTTTTTATTCCCCCCACTTTCTTTTGTAATAGAGGCCCTTATGCCAAAGCTTTTATTTCTTACCTTTCTCGCAGAGCTTCCATATTTTGGAAGTAGCTCAACATTTCTGTTTATAATTTTTAGTGGCAGATAGTGCCCCATCTACAGTCCTTGGCAGATTACCAATTTCATATCAATGTACTAAAAGAGATGTCTTATCCAGTTATGTATAACTTCTTCCTGACATTTGGGCAGTTGTATTCAAATAAATAATGTATTGACTGATAATATTTGAATGCATAATATTTAAACAGATTGAAGCAAAATGTCTTATTTACTAAATAGCAGCACCTCATCCAAATTACTTGAGGGAGTTGGTTTTCACATTACAGTAGTATAGTAGCTTTACATTTGCCTAGGGCCTTAGGTACCTTAGGATATGAACAGAAAGTGCTGGCTTGTGTAAGTGATCCTTCAAAGGTGAAGTTCTATTAAAGAAGCTTTTTAAAAGCAGGATCACTATCTTCCACAGGCTTATCTGTTGACAGAGTGAAGAAGTTATGCTACTTTTGCTTGATTGGTTGATGAGTTTTTTCCCTGCATTTCTATTGTTTATCTTCTTATCCTCAAAGGCTTTTTGAAAGATCAACTAATCCCTGTATTGTGTGTCAC
Organism: Vanellus vanellus; assembly: GCF_965231255.1. Lineage (NCBI taxonomy): Eukaryota > Metazoa > Chordata > Aves > Charadriiformes > Charadriidae > Vanellus > Vanellus vanellus. Next base: position 177,413,249 of record NC_138905.1, on the reverse strand, counting down.
CCAGTTTTTGTACTTGAAATTTAGGTAGGTGTTCATTTCAGTGACTGCTATAAGTTGCTATTCATTCCGGATGGAGAACAACAGTGAAGTTTAATATCGTAAAACTGGGGTCTGTCATTAGATCTTAGTTTCTCTACCAGTTCAGATTTTAAATGGTGCAGATCAGGCAAGAATCTTCTTGCTTGAAACATCCATCTGTCAACAATGTTTGTAAACCAAATGGAAGCACTTCTTGGTAGGGACTGCTTCACGTGCTCTGTAGAAACCACCTGTACTGGTTAATACTGGGTCTCTTGGACAGCTCTGTTAACAGTTTCTTCAGGCAGTGTTTGCCTACTCATCTGGCATAGGACAGGTTGGTTTGTTTTAACCACCTCATCTGAGTCGCTACTCTTGCAGTAGCGAAAATTAGTAAGAAGCTGAAGAAAAACCATGCATTGTTGGCAGGATCACTGTGAGGAAGTACTGTTAGTCCTTAATTTTTTTTAAGGTTTGTGGACTTACTTAAGGTTTGTTTTTTTTTTTTTTATTGGTGTTATTTCCAGGACCTCGTTCATGTCCTTGAAAGTGCTCTGTATCTTGATCCTTTTAAAACCTCCTTTTTTGCTTCAGCAGGACAAAGCTGTTCATGAAGACTTCCAAGCTATCACTTGAAGATAAATTGAAAGATAAAACTGTTGCGTAGCAGAGATCTTAAAATCAGTTCAGGGTATATGGACATTGTTATAAATTAAATTAACTTCATCACATGCAAAGCAAGGGTTATTTTTCATAAGCACAGGCAGTTTGATTGTATGCCTTTAAGAAGTATTGCTGTAGAATTCCAGAAGCTTGTGTATCTGCTACCTTGAGATATGCATACCATATAGAATTTTTTTTGTGTTAGCTTATATACTGTTTATTAGCTTGCCTTGTCACATTTTTTCCTGTGATTAAAATACAACTTTTACACGTAGAAGATTAGGTAGTTGGAAAACAGTGATCTATGCAGTAGAATTAGTATTTCTTCAAGAATTATAGTAAATCTTTAAGAAACAATACAAACCAAGTCCCCTTTCTTTAATTACCTGTTTAACAGTTTGATACTTTAAGTATGTCTTAGTATCACTTTTGAAAAGAATTTAACTTCCTACCCATGACGTTAATGTGACATTAACAACTGATTTCTTTAAATAAAATTCAAAACCTAGTTTAGGTCTCAGGTATTACAAGGAGCTAATTTTGTAGATATTTGTTCTGTTAATTGGTACTTTAGAGCCGTTTATGACAAACTTGTCCAAAGGTTAACCAATTTAGTTTTACTTTTGGTAGTTGTCTTCTAGCTGCTAAATGTATAATACTGTAGGAGTTTCAATAGCCCACTGTGAAGGGCACATGAGTTCCAGCATGCTATTAGCAGCAGAATAGCACAGTATATCCATAGAGGAATTGTATCCAAAATTAATCTTTCAATTTGCACTTAAAAGTTAAGTGCCCTTACCACCATTTCCTATTGCAAGATGAGTCATGTTTGCACTGTATAGCAGAGTACTTGCACCTGTATGCTACATATTTGAAGCTCTAGCTAACTTGTAGACTAAACCTTTAAAAACAGCTGACAGAGGCTTTACCATTATGATAATGTCATCTTTATAAATGATGGCATGTTAATTGCTTTAAGAAGAAAGTGTTCTATAGTGTTCATTTGCTTAATCCATTAATTAGAGTAAACACACAAAGAAGCCATATATACCAGTATGTTAGGATGAATAACAATTGTGTCTTTAGATGACATGTTCTTAATGCAATCCAAAATCCTCAGGGAATCTTGCTTAGTGTTGTAATTTTGTGATTGTGATCTAATGTGATTTTAGTGCAAGTGAAAATTACTAGATTTGTGAAATTTAAAATGAAAATTCCCATAGTAGTCTCTCAAAGTGTATGAGGAGGAAAAGGAAGAAAAAATGGAAAATAATGCTGATACACCAGTAAATAGGCATCTTTTCTTTTTCTTTTTCTTTTTTTTTTTTTCCTTCTTCCATGAAAGCTTTGGATGTTATGCTTCAACAAACATAAGTTACTAGATACTCCCGAATTGTAACTGGCTGAAATTTTACAGATAATGACAGAATTCCCAAACTTTCTGAATGACTGATCCTCTTTCTTTTTTTCAAATGCACCAGCAAGTGTCTTCACTAGGAAACTTGTTTGACAATGTTGTAAAGGTGGTGTTACACTTGTGACACTGTAAGTTTGTAGACCACTAGCTGTATATATGAGGGTTACTGGTCTTTGAAATTGTGCTAATGGATGTGTGCTAGAAAAAATAGGTACTTTAATCAACTATTTAGAATAAGATGAGTATCAGTATAGCTGGTTACTTTGTGGTGTGTGCTAGATTTCCAAATACTGAGACAAATGAAAATACTACCACTTGAAAATTCCTAAGATGTCTTCACAGAACTTGGTGGTGATTATTTTAAATACCAGTGTAGCTGTGATAACTTCAAAATGTCTTACCTTCTAGAGCTATGAAGACGAGAGGAGGAATCGATCAGAGCTTGAAGTTAGATGCCAGCGTTTAACATTGGAACTGGCTGATACCAAGCAGATGATTCAACAAGGTGATTACAGACAGGAGAACTATGATAAAGTAAAATGGTAGGTATCTCTATAGTTCAAGTGTTCTACTAACATACAAATGTTAATAGATAAACTTCAACCTTGATTGACTAGAGTTTTTAATTTTATTTTTGGCTTATGCACACCACAGATATTTTCAATTAACTCAATCCACTAACAGTTCAGTTATCTCCTGTAGTATATTGCAGTCATAAGATGAACAACATTTTGAAATATGATGCATCAAATTATCTTCCTAAAAATTCATAATTAGGGATTGACTGTGTTTTCAGAAGAGCCTACCAGTCTCATCGCAACTATAGAAGTGCGAGCTGTTGATGCCAAGCGTCTTAGAACAAGTACTTTTTTTTTTTTTTCCTAGTTTAAAAGCAATGATCTAACAAAAGGCCCTGTGCTCTACTGTGTGGTGCCTACACAGTGAACTAAGAGTGCAGGGCCTTGGGAATTAATATTTAACAACTTAAGATATCCTTGTAACCATAAATTTGAATGGACTGTTAGAAAATCTCTTTTTGTTAGAGAATATTAGCATTACCTTAGTGAATTGGTTTAACTGCAGGAAGTTCCAGGGTCTCTGGTCATTTGTAAAACACAGATTTTAGAGTTCTAGCCTATGCTTTGAATGCCCATCTCATAAACAACAATTGCAAAATAGTGAAAATGGACTTCTTATAAATACACCTATAGGCATATATTTCACAGTCCAGCTCCCAAATTGCTTTTTTGGTGTGTTTGCAAGTACAAGAAATCTGGCCTTCGGCACATTTATTGGGGAATAGATTAAAAAAATAGGGATTGTGAATAGAAAACACCCTGTCAGCTCCTTAGTTGTTTATACTGAATGAACTTGGGCACAGTTACTGACACAAATGACCTTGCCACTAAGTTGTTTGAAGGGGATCTGTCTTCTTTACAACTGTTCACAGCTATATGTACTAAAACAACCTGGAAACTTGTTGCAAATAGGGTGGATTGATGCTATGGTTTGCTTCACGTGTGCAACTGCATCTTAATAAGTGGATTGTAGTAACTTTCATGTGAATGGCCCTAGTGTTTAACAGTGTACATTTAAAATAGTCTTGAGTTGAAAAAGGCATAAATGAATGTGCCAAAACTTCATTTGAGAGAGTAGGTTGTATTCATCTGAGTAGGCACAGATGAAGGGGAGGGGAGAGCACTGTTGGCATGACTGCATGAGGATATTTGGGAGCATTGCAGGAGTTAATCACTTCCAGGCTCATTTCTGCCTTTAAAAATGCTATGTCAAATCTTCTAGTTCTGGTGTACTACAAGTTTTCTCAGTTTTAAAGCTATGCTGTGCTTCATATAAAACTAGTTAGCTTTTTTTCCAAACTGCAAGCTCATACTGGTTCATTAATTTCTCTGTTCTGACAGGGTTAGAGTGGAGACATAGAGCTGCTTCTTGCTGTGTGTGGAAAGCACTCTTATTCAGCACACAAGATAATTTTTGCAGCTGTGTCATGTATATTTTAAACATGTGAAGAGTAGTACAACCCTCTGGTATCAAGGGACTGTATACAAGGGAGAGTAACAACTGAGAATAAGTACACATTGCTTTCTGTTTGATTAGGAAGAAGGGAATGAAATTGCTTTAGTTTTTCATCCAACTTTAATTTCTGTAAAAGATTCAAGAGAATGTTATGGGCAATAATATCAAAAGCTTCATAAAGCTAAAAGGATGGACAAGGGTACTTACAGCTCATTGCTAAGAGGAGGAATGTACAGCCCAAAGTTACACTAAAGAATAATAATCAGAGGAGGATGAAATAATTTGGGATAGGAATTCAGGATTGTTGTATTATAATTTAGGTTTATTTTTTAAATACTTAGAAATGAAGAATTTTTTTTTTTCATAAAATAAGATACTGTTGCAGGTGTTAACTAAAAAAGGTAAGATTATTACTAATTGCCCTATGACCGACTGGTTGGAAGAAGTCAGTGTCACGAACTGAAAGAAGGTTGAGAAGTTACAAATGCACAGGAATCTTGTTCATTACACTTTATGCATCTAATAGTTTCACTTTATTTTAACAGTGAACGCGATATATTTGAACATGAATTGTCAGAACTCAGAAGAAAATATGAAATATTAGAGGTGTCACACAAAGCACAAGCTAAAGAAAGAAATGACTTATCAAAAGAGGTAAACATAAAGTTCTTATTTTAGTAATTGTCTATTTCTTAACCTCAGGAATTTGATTCTTTGTCTAATCAAGTCTCAGGATTATGGAATAATTTAGATTAGAATGGTCCTCAGGAGACCAGCTGGTCCAACCCTTCATGCAGTGCAGAGCCAACTTAGGTCAGGTTGCTTAGGGCTTAGTGAAGTTTTTAATATCTTCAAGGACGGAGATTCCAGAGCCTTTCTGAACAATTTGTTCCAGTGTTTGTCCACTGTCTTTGTGAAACAGTTTTTGTAAAACCTAATCAGAGATGTTGCAGCTTTTTTCTGCTGCCTTTTGTCCTGTCACTGTGCACTTCCGAGAATCTGGCTCTTTCTGTGCATTCCAATTGGATAGATGAAGATAACGATAAGACTTTCCCCATGCAGATTTCTCTTCTCAAAGCTGAAAAAAAACCCCTGTTTCTCTCAACTCTTCATACATCATGTGCTACATACAGTCCAAGACCATCTTGGTAGACCTTTTCTGGCCTTGCTCCGGTATGTTAATGTTTGTCTTTATGGGGAACACAGAATGGGATATGGCATACCAAATACAGTCTCACAAGTACTGAATACGGGATAATAATGTTCTTCAGCCTATTGGCTGCATTGTTGGTAATACAGCCTAGTAGGCACTTGGCCACCGCTGCTGTCAGGGCACACATCTGGCTCATGTTTAGTTTTTTTCAACTGATATTTGCCTATGTAATCCATATTTTGCCAGTTTTTTTGTAAAGATGTTATGGTAGATGGCTGAAGGCCATGCAAAAGTCCAAGTAAATGACACGGACAGCTGTTTCCACATCCATAGAGCCAACTTTCTTGTCAGGTTTGCTAGGCACAGTTTGGCCTTGGTAAATCCATGCTAGTTGTTTCCAGTCATCTTTTCTTCCATGTACATGGATACTGCTTCCGGGAGGATTTGCTTCATAATCTTTGCCGGGACTGAGATTAGATTTACCGACACACACAGTTCCTTGTGTCCTCCTCCTTGAAGGTGGATTCTGGTCATCAGAAGCCTTGCTCACTTGCTATGATCTTTCAAACAGCTGGTCAACCTCCCAGTAATGTTGGCAATCTCTCTCAGCATTGGTCAAGTGCTTTCCATTTTTCCCTAGGTGTTACATACACGCTGTTTTACTAAGTCTCTAGCTTAGTCTTCCTTTGCTTCGGTCTTCCAAACTCTCCCAATAAGCTCAGGAACCCAGGAGGCCCAAGGGCAAAATTTACCAGTGAAGGCTGAGTGCTGTGAGTATGCTCTATCCCTCAAAAGGTGCAGAACTAGTTATAACTTTAGCTCTTTCTGACCAATAGTGGCAGTAGGGCACAGCTACTGTATGGCTTATGGTTTGTTATGTACGTTTGTTCTAGACGTCGATACAATATGTAGATTTTTCTTCTTTGTGACTCTAGTAAAATAATGGTTCCGTTGCCCGAAGTGTCCTTCACTCCGCCTTTACAGAAGTTGGTTCTGTGTCAGGAATAGATACTGGTATTCCGGACCTCTTCTTCCTGTGATGCTGCATATTGACAAGAGGAATTCCAGTGCTGCTTCCCTTTTGGGCAGAACTATCTACTAGGGTTGATGGACTGTTTTTGTCTAACATGTCTCCGTTAGTCTTTGAAAGTTTTTCTGCTGTGAAAATGAATAAATGCCTCTTCAGGCACAGGGGGGTTATCTCTGTTAAGGTTCCAGTGAGTTCGCATCCAGTTAGGTCAGTCACTTCACTCAGTTCTCAGTCATTGCCATTCTAGGAGCACTATTATTTCACAGGAAGACGTGTTGCTGCTGCTGCAAAGATGTTCCAAGAGCCAGAGGCCTGTCAGGTCAAGAGAAATGTCCCTTGCTGCTTCTCTGTTCGTTAATCCATTCATCCAAGAGTCACAAATTGTGTTCAGGACAGCTCCTTTACTGAGCATGTATGGTAACTTTTGGTTCAAGTGATTCAAAGAGAAATGTATGTAAAGAATGTTTCCAAGTCCTCTGCCTTGATCTATAGGACTTTTGCTGGTTTATATCAGTACAAGTTTCCATTACTGAGTATCCATTTTCACTCTTTCTGCATCCAAATTGTTCACAGGGGGATTGCTTCACTGAACCTCTAGAATTAATTGTTCACCTTAAGTAAGCACGTTAGGATAGAATCCTCCAAAACTATTGGAATCGCAAAGGGATTTTTCCCTTTGTCAGGTGTAGGTGTAACTTTGCAACGGCTTTTTGGGAGGGAGAAGAGGCATTTTCTGAATCTTAGGAAAGAAACTTTTTCAGTTTATATTGTCATTCGCTAATTATCAGATGGTTTGTAGCTCAGTGCAACTTTGGTGCTAAAATAAGACTATTTTTTAAACTGTGTTTTGGTATAGAAATCATTCTAGGAAACACCAAAAGGAACAGACGAATAATTGGTTGTTCTGAATTAATTTGTGAATCTATTTTTTGATGTGATATGAAAGGGGCGCTGCATGAAGCAAGTTGTTCTTGACTTCTGTACTGGTCCAGGCAAGAATCAAATGGAGGATCTTTGTGTGTTAATACTTTGCTGAGTAAATGAGACCAATTACACCTGAGAGTATTCAGGGAGAAATCATGTTCCTTAGTGTCTCTGTATAACAGTGTTACAGATAAAATAGTGGCTATAACTACCACTTTAAAGATAGTATTTCTTTGCCTAATTTTACAGGTAGCCATAGAGATACTTGGAAACACCAGGGAAGAAACTGAGGTTCCATTAGAAAATATCTTTTGTATTTTTCTATCAATCTGAAGGCTTTGTTAGGCTGTTTATTCATCAGTGTTCTAGCATTGTATTAGGACATCAAAATGCAGATTTGTTCTCAGCATATAACAATGGCCAAAAAAGTATTGCCATGTACATTATGTTGGTACGTACACATCAAGGATTGCAGTGTAGCAGCAACAATGGCTTTTTTTCATGAACTTTATACTAAATTAATCTGAGAGGGAATAAAAGTAGCACTACTTCAAACTGAAATATCACTTCAAACTGTGATTACTTGAATCTCCTGGAAGGTCTGTGGTTGTTTTTTTGTGTATGCTGATACAGTATCACAAGTTCTGGATTGGAAGAGCATACAATTTTAAGTGTTTGCACAGTATTTATTCCAGGGGAGGAGGAGTTGGAAGGATAGTAACTCCTGGATTTCTTTATTTGTATAGTAATCCATGATGCCTGTGTTCACTGTGGATATACGTATAACCTGTTACTTGGAGAGAGAGGCCACTTGTGTGTTTTTCCTAAATAAAACAAAATATAAGACAGGGATTTATACCTGTCCCTCTGTGATGCTCAACAAATGGGCAGAGAGAGAGAAGCATGCCTCTAAGAGCTCTTTTTTTGTTGTTTTTGGTACAAATTTTCAGCTGTTTAACTAGTTGCTCCATGTCTTTGATTTGAGTATCTGCCTTAAATAACCTTTAGTCCTTTTATGACTTAGATAGAATTCACTCTACTCTTCTTAAAACATGTACGTGATGTCTTTATAGCTTTGGGGGACTTATTTCTGATACATTATTAATTTATCAGTCTTTGAATTTGGCTTGTGACATCCTCAGGAGCTTAAATGGCAAAATTATTTAAGCTCATAAAACTGCAATTTGCTATGATGAGTAAGGTGTTGGGCCACTCTGCACCGGTGCCATTATGCTCTGTGGCTGTTCTTCTGACAATATTTATCTCGAATAGATGGAAACTGCTCTTTCTCACACCACTTTCTTCCTGGAGTAGTAAAGATGACTGATCTGGTCATTGGGAAGGCTGTTAGAGAGACTCACAAGATACTTATGTTTCTAGTTTGGCATCAGTTCAGCCTTCTGTAGCAACATGATGCTAAATGAAAATCAAAACAAGGTGCGCATAACCCTCTTAGCCCTTGGTGCTAGCCTGAAACATTACCTTGTCTGTAATAATCATGATACACTTCAGCCCCAGAACTTGCAGTTTTGCCATTTCTTTACAAAGCAATAATCATTCTGGTGCCCTTAAACTTTTCACCTCTGTTTCTGAGAATGTTGCAGCCGATATGATGACAAGTTGGCACCAAGACTCAACGACGTGAGTCAACTATCACTGCTCAGTACTTCAGTACTATTTAGATAATGAGGTAGATTAAGGGGCACTCTTTTTCAGGTGCCAACTACCAGAAATAAATAATGAAAACACAAAAAATTATAATTTTATTAATGTCTTTTTTCAGCATAAAGTTACACCAACTTACGTTAAACATAAGTGTAAATAGTCTTTTCGTTCAGGGGATTTCACCGAAGAGAGTTAAAATGAAATGGCAAATATGCATACATAGGTTAAATACTTATCTTGAAGTTCATGTTAAAGTGTTCTTTTTAATGCCTTTTATAGCTGGCAACCACGCAACAATCCCTCAACTTGTTGCAGAAAGATAAAGATTATCTTAATCGCCAGAACATGGAGCTTAGTGTTCGCTGTGCACATGAAGAAGATCGTCTTGAAAGACTTCAGATTCAGCTAGAGGATGCCAAAAAAGCTAGGGAAGAAATGTATGAAAAATATGTTGCATCCAGGTAAGTTACTGTGTGGTGACTTTTTTTGGTAGACAAGTTATTCAACTGTTTTCCTTTGTTTCTTGCACCAATCCTGTTTTATTGGGAAAAAGAAAATTAACTCTCAGCAACCTAGTCTGTATTTGCATAACTAGAAGCAGAACACTTCTGTTGGATGGTAATGTGTGTCAGGAATATTTTTTTTTATAACCTTTGATATAAGACCGTAGCAGTGAAGGTGTCAGTATTGATAGTTTATGGCAACTGTTCTTTTAGGTGTAAGAGAACATTTACAGAGGTAACTGTAATTAATTGCAAAAGAGGAAAAAACTCTTTAAAGTGGATACGTTACATATCTCCGCCCCCTCTGCCTCAAATGACCTTTATTAAAAACAGGAGTGTCTGAAAGACAATATGAATTATTATTGGAGAATAAAGTATATTTAACTTTCACAAATGTTCAAAATAGGACATAGTATGTTTCATATCGGCTATTAGAGCTATAAGTCTTTCATGTCTCAAGTTTGAACACAGATTCCCTAAATGTAGCCTTGAGAAATAAATTGATCATTGTATGCTAGCTGCAATGGTAAATAGTGTCAGATCCTTATGCTATTTGTATTGGTATAGGTATATGTATGTATGGGGCGTTGAGCAGGAAACACTATTCAGCTACATGTCTTGCTACGTATGTAATGCTATACTATAAAATTTCAAACTGTATTTGGACTTCTCTTATTCAGAATTCATAGTTATCCATTTCATGTTATTTCCCTACATCTAGATGCCAAAACAATACCATTTCAATATATATTCCCAAATTACATGAAATATTTGCCTGTATGTACTTTATTAGTAGCTAGTAGTGTCCTTACAAACACACCTGTATATTGAATGAATGAGGTTAAAGTATGAAATAGGTTCAGCTTCTCTTTAGCTGCTTTCGTTTTAATCAAGAACATAGAACTGCAAACAGCATCTACAAACTTTGTGTCCTTGTATAACTAAGATGAAGTGTACTAATATGACTCTCCTGTAATGCAACTGAAATACAAATTGTTATCTAAATGGAAATAGAAGAGCACTCTAATGAAATTATCAGCTATGGCGTTCCAGCCCATATTGCTTATCAGAAGTGTTTTTAATACTATTCTTCCTTTCAATGCAATCACTTAAACTTTTTTAAAATTTGTTTTACATGTGTATATCTATGTTCATCTGGAACTTCTTCATTTTAAATAAATTTTTAAGACTTTCTTTTAAATAGGGTTTTAAAAAATCATGTAGGTGTGAGCAGTCTTCCTCTAGAAATATGCTTGTAAGCACTGACTCTTGTAGCTAGATTTCTGTTTCTAGAAAACCACTGTGAAATCCTTATCCTGCAGTAATGATGAAGAGGCACGTTTACAGAGCTGTCTCCATTTGAAGAACCTAGAAAGAGACTTATGTAGCTTGTCTCTAACACAGTTTGGGATACTATGCAAGCCTGCCTCAGTGTCCTCTGCAATATCAGAGGTCTCTGTCTCTTGCATTTTGATACCAACTAAAGAGAAATTGTGACTCTTATTTTACATTTAGAGATCTTGATACTGTCATTGAGATTCTGTACTGTTAACAAATCTCTCTTGATCATTGCTATTGGCAACTCTCTTCATGATGCTCATGTTCATAGGACAGATATTAACTGTGATGAATAATACAGGTATGTATGTTCTCCTCTAGAGACCATTATTGTCTTTTGCAGGGACAATGTAGCATAACAGATAAGACAGTATAGTGTTTTGAGCAGCATGTGTAGGACTGCACTGCAGCTTGGTCAGCCTAGATTGTATTCAAGATTCCGCTGCTGGCCTGCTGATTAACTTTGAATAATTCATTTCATTGTGTAAAAATGTAATGTAAAATGTAAAAATGTTAATGTAAGATTTCTTTTGTAAAATGGGGGTAATAGTATCCTTCTGTAAAGCGCTTTAAAACCTGCGTGTGATCTGCAATATTGCAGAAGCTCTCCCTTTACATTTTCCCATGCACGTGTGTGCACTTTGTGTGCATCTTGTGAGACTGCACCCATAGTGGAGAGTTCCTGTCTATTCACCAATTTAAACCATCCATCTCTCAGGTCAAATATCTACGGGTTTACAGAATCCTATTTATTTGTTCGATAAATTAGAGAGAGAAAAGTAGAGCAGGAGAAAACTGTACCAACTAGTGGACATTCTGCAGTCCTCCATGCTACCTGGAGGTGACGTAAGTTTGGGTAATAAGCTTCTATTTGCTACGTTTCAAAGAATTTGAGGCTTTTTAATGCTCACTTCATGTCTGGATCTCTTTTGGTTGCTGTTGTTCAGGAATGAAGATGATAAACCCAAGTGTCTATTTTTAGGAATAAAGAATACCTCACCTTCTGGTCACCATCAAAACTGCTGGCATTTGAGGTACTATAGTTAGAAAATTACAGCCTTTAGGAAACTGAGGGATTAACCTGCCAAACTTTAAAAAGGACACACTTCAAAATAGGTTGAGATTGTGGCAAGATGAATGGCAGCAGCTCGTAGCTACAGTTCTTGGGATTCTATGTGTAAGCACAGACCAACACAAAGGATGTCCCTTTATATGTTTAATCTTAAAACACAATCCATAGTTGCATTGAGATGCTCAGATCACGTTTAGTTTATTCACAGTATAAAGCCTTGTGAATAATGGGCCTGTAAAGAAGTTCATTAAAACCTGCAGCCTGAAGAAGACAAAACAACTTGATACAGCAAAAACATTTTTAATTACCACGCAAGCAAAAGACCCTAACAGCAGGTCAGGAATAGAATTTGCAAATTATGGTTCTTTTCTTCAGCAGCACCTCAGTTTGTGTTTTTTAAAAGGCATTGGCAGGGCAGTCAAGCTATATACTTAGAATATGCCCTTTACCATTTGTTTATTTTGGTCAACATAGAGATAAGTGTCACTTTGAACTGTCTTCTGGTGACATCGCTGGGTGTTCAAGACTCTTCCAGATTCTTCTAATTTTTTCAGTCAACCTTCCTGCCCTTTAGCAGTCTTGCCGTGGGAGGGAAGATGTAATTTCTGCAATGACAGAAGTTTCTTTTTGGCAAGTAGTAATGGTAATAGCAAATTGTATAAGTACCAAGAAAATGGTAATGCTTGTTGATTCTGCACATAAGAATTGTATCCTGAGGTTCTTCAGCATCCTTTTTGTTTTCCTACATATTGAGCCATATAACACATAAAGAACACAAAAAGTTTCTAATGGGGACCTTACATTCCAGTAGAGTGTGTTGTGAGGTTTGTGGGTTTTTTTTTGTTTTTTTTTTGTTTTTTTTTTTTAATTATAAACTACTTCATTGTGTCAAAGATCTTCATAAAGTATTTTGCTGTAATATGGCACACTTGAGGAAGGCAGGGAGATAAATTTCCTTTTACCTTGTAGGGTCAACTGAAATTTGGTGTCTCAATAAAAATAAACCAGGAAAACCTGGACAGCAGGCATTCTGGCATTTAAATATTTTGGGACTTTCAGTTAATGTGAAGGAGTCTTTGGCCAGCTCAAGTACCGATTTCTAAAAGTTATGGGCTGTCACACAATTGGAAATCGGGAGAAATCGAAAACCTTTTTCGGTTGTAAATGCATATCTCTTCACAAACATGCTTTTATTTCCAAACCCATAGTTTCTTCATTGCTTATTGATTATTCTTGAACATTAACTAGATGTTATAAAATTTTACCATTCCTTAGCTGTTAAATACTCACAACATAATCCCTTTTTTGTAGTTTTGTAGGAGAAATTCTTTAAGGGATTCCCTACAATCTGTCATGGGCTTCCAAAGTTACAAAAAGATGCCAATATTACTCTGAAATTAATTTTTTTTTTATGCTGGAATCTTCTGACATCCACTGTTTAAGAACTTAAGTATGTATTTTAATTAATTTATATGTCACATTGACAGGATAAATTCCCAAATCTCAGGTTTTTTTGACTTGACAAATCTCTACAGCATGTAATCTGCAATGTTTTGTGTGATGTTTTTTCCCCTTATGAGGTGCAAATAGTACACAACAAAGTCTTGCAGTAGCATGGTGGAAGTTAGTAAGTTAACCAACTCTTACCCAGTAATGAAGAAGCTAGAAAACTTTGTAAAGAAAAGAATTCATTTATTTTTTTTAGGTTGTTATTTTATATAAACATTCATGTAAAGGCTGATAAAGAATTTCTGGAAGAATATTAAGCATAATGTTGCGTGATTAGGACTAGTGATAGGATGAGGGGTAACCTTTTTAAACTGAAAGAGGGTAGCTTTGAATTAGATATCAGGAAGAAATTCTTTACTCTGAGGGTGGTGAGGCACTGGAAAGTGTTGCTCAGAGAAGATGCCCCATCCCTAGAGGTGTTCAAGGCCAGGCTGGATGGGGCTTTGAGCAACCTGGTCTAGTGGAAAGTGTCCCTGCCCATGGCAGGGGAGTTGAAACTAGGTGATCTTTAAAGGTCCTTTCCAATGCTAACCATTCTATAATGGTGATTAATCAATGTAAAATTACTTAAAAAAAAAAAAAGGTATACAGAAATCTTGTATTTATTCCCAATTAAATATTATTTATTCCTGATTGATTTTTCACTTAATTTGCATAAAAACATAGGCTAATATGTATTTCAAGCAATTTGGGAGGAGTATGAGTAAGAGTTAAAATACAATGTAAAATCAAGTGCTCTGCTGTACTTGTACTGCTGTTCCTGAAGTTTTCATATTTTGGCCAGTGTTAATTAGTTTTAAATTCCTGTATTGTGTGTTTGTTTATTTACAGAGACCACTATAAAACAGAATATGAAAAGAGACTGCATGAAGAGTTGGAACAAATAAGGTTGAAAACAAATCAAGAAATTGAGCAACTAAGAAGCACTTCAAAAGAGATGTATGAACGTGAAAACAGGTAGATATGATGCAGGCAATGACCTAATTAGGGCAAAAAGTAATGTTTTGTGCTTAAGTATAATCCTATTTGACTGGCTGTTTGAGAGGTGATCAAAATGTGAGAATTCAAGTTCAATTATAAAGCTGATGAGAAGCTTGTAAATACTAAAATGAAATTATACTTGTACAGTAAATATATGGTGCTATATTTATTATTAAATGATGGACATCCAACATTGTCAATGAAAATTATTATTAAACTTCATGTTCTAGGTAAACATTAGCGGTTTGAAGTTAGTTCAGATGTATAGTGTTAGTTAATTAATACAAAATGTGTTGGCTTACCTGTCACACTGATAATCTTTAAACTGTGCCAGGAAACCAGAAGAGAAGGTGTTGATGGAGAAAGTAAAGCAGAAAAAATGAGGGAAAACAAGACCTATGCATTTCAAAAATAAATCTATTTGAGATTTTTTGCAGCATTATGATTCAAAAAACTGTTGATTTCATGTAAATTATTACAAAATTCTCTTTTGAAGAAGATCCTATTCCTGCAAAGACCTGCATATTGAATTTATGTGTGTTATCTTGTTGAATTCCATGGTATTATATGCAGAGTTAGGCACATACATAAGCCTCCTGGGATTTGGACTTTTCACAGAATCACAGAATTATCAGAGTTGGAAGGGACCTCTAGAGATCATCTAGTCCAACTCCCCTGCTAGAGCAGGATTGCCCAGAGCACATTACTCAGGACTGCATCCAGGCGGGTCTTGAAAATCTCCAGGGAAGGGGACTCCACAACCTCCCTGGGCAGCCTGTGCCAGTGCTCTGTCACCCTCACCGTAAAGAACTGTTTCCGTGTATTTGAACAGAACTTCCTGTGCTTTAACTTGTGCCCATTGCCCCTCGTCCTGTTACTTGGAACCATTGAAAAGAGCCTGGCTCCATCCTCCTTCAAGCCACCCTTTAGATACTTGTATGCCATAATAAGGTCTCCCCTCAGCCTTCTCTTCTCCAGGCTAAAGAGTCCCAGCTCTCTCAGCCTTTCCTCATAAGGCAGATGCTCCAAGCCCTTAATCATCTTAGTTGTCCTTCGCTGGACTCGCTCCAGCAGTTCCCTGTCCCTCTTGAACTGGGGAGCCCAAAACTGGACACAGTATTCCAGTTGTGGCCTCACCAGTGCCGAGTAGAGGGGGAGAATGACCTCCCTCGACCTACTGGCCACACTCTTCCCTATGCAGCCCAGGATTCCATTGGCCTTTTTGGCGACAAGGGCACATTGCTGGGCCATGGATAATTTACTGTCTACCACAACCCCCAGATTCTTCTCCTCAGAACTACTTCCCAGCAGGTCCGCCCCTAACCTGTACTGGTGCCTAGCATTCTTCCTCCCCAGGTGCAGGACCTTGCACTTGGTTTTGTTGAACCTCATTAGGTTCTTCTCTGCCCAGCTCTCCAGCCTGTCCAGGTCACGCTCGATGGCAGCACGGCCCTCTGGGGTGTCAGCCACCCCACCCAGTTTGGTATCATCAGCAAACTTGCTGAGGATACACTCTGTCCCCTCATCCAGGTCATTAATGAATATATTAAACAAAATTGAACCGAGTATTGACCCCTGGGGGACACCACTGGTTACAGGCCTCCAACTAGACTCTGTGCCGCTGATCACAACCCTCTGAGTTCTGTCCCGCAGCCAACTCTCAATCCACCTCACTGTCACCTCATCTAGCCCATACTTCCTCAGCTTCCTAATGAGGATGTCATGGGAGACAGTGTCAAAAGCCTTGCTAAAGTCAAGGTAGATGACATCTACGACTCTCCCCTCATCCAGCCAACCAGTTATAACATCATAGAAAGCTATCAGATTGGTCAAGCATGATTTACCCTTGGTAAATCCATGTTGACCACTTCCAATAACTTCCTGTTCCTCAACGTGTTTGGAGATGACATCCAGAATGAGTCGCTCCATTACCTTCCCAGGGACAGAGGTGAGACTAACTGGTCTGTAGTTCCCTGGGTCCTCCTTCTTGCCTTTTTTGAAGATCGGAGTGATGTCAGCCTTCCTCCAGTCCTCAGGCACCTCTCCTGTTCTCCATGACCGTTCAAAGACGATGGAGAGTGGTCTAGCAATAACATCCGCCAGCACTCTCAGCATTCGCGGATGCATGCCATCAGGGCCCATGGACTTGTGAATGTCCAGCTTGGCCACTTTTGACACTGGATTTCTTTTTGAGCTTGTTTTTTTTCCTCTTTTATTCCTTTAAAATGGGTGGAGTGCTTAATAATTCATTATAACTTCATTGTAGATGTCCTGAAAGTGTCTTGTGTGGAAAAGGAAATGACTGTACTATAAAGGTATTTGTGGCATCAGCATCTGTTCCTCTAATAGGTAGTTTTGTTACTGCTCAGAAGAGTGAAAGAAGAACATGACTCCTGCTGTCTGTCTTCCAGTCAACTGAAAGGTTCTAATTAAAAAAATTACATCATTGTGTAGTTTTGCAAGTGTAAAATATGCACACACACATACATCCACACCACTTCCTGTATGCGAATCTATTTTGAATTACAAAGTATGAATTTAAACCTCCACTGTCGGTGGAAACTTGACAAGGTCCTGTATATCATTGAGAAAGCTACTGAAAGATATTTCATTTGTATCTGGAACCAATTTACAGAGTTTTTGTTCCACATTTTGAAATAATTACTTCTGAAATGTAAATCCCTTAGATTTGACTTAATATTTTGAAAAAAAAAAAAAAAAAAAAAAAAAGGGGGTTTTAGCCTATGCTCTTTTTATAAAATATTTAAAAATTCCACCATAAAACAGTGCTTCCCAGTCTGTGATGTCCCTCAATGGTGAGAGAAAAGAAACCCCAGATTGGGAGCAAAGCAGTTTGGCAATGAAGTTGTGTGATGTGATGAGATGCTGATTGTGACTGAAAATAAAGCTAAGAGGCTGGTTTCATGTTCAGGCTCAAAGCATGGAACAGCTAAGCTAATCTAATATTCAGTTGCTCTTACTCCTTACCACTTTGCCAAGCTTGATGTGGCTGATATTTCCCTTGAAATTATTGTCACTTATTTTATACTTGGATGAGTCAGTTCAAGAAGCTAAAATGGGGTGGGGGAGAACCAATAAAAAGGTTATGCTTTCATCCTTAATTTATTTGGTACCACTTTCACTTGTTTCATTGTAGTAAGCATTAGTTATGTTTGCATTAGGAAGCATGAGTGAGTTCACAGGGCATGTGAATGTCTGCATGAGGTTTGACTTTGGATTAGCTGTAGTCTGTTCCCATAGATCAAACACAATTTAGTAGTTTTGAGCACGTTTTATGCTCTCCCTGAGCATGTCTTCTGACTTGGTTCAGTATGACTGGAATTGAGTTTATGCACTCTGGAACAGTTTAGGTATGTGAACTGAAGTGCAATAAATGGCAGTTGCTAATATGTTTATTTTAAAAGCTAATATAGATGACCTTGTGCTTTTGCTTCCCCTCCCCTGTCCTTATCCCACCCACCCCCACCCCCTATTTATGAATTATGAATTTGTAGGTCCCATTGTAGAAGGGTACTTCCACTTGTATGATAGGCTTACTAGATACCTGATGGTCCATATGGTCTGTATGTGCAGCCATTAGGTAGGTGCTTTACCTCTTTTAAAATCACAGTCACACAATCTGAAAACTGGCAGTATCACTAGTGTGTTTCCTAGCTCTGAAAATATTTCAACAGAAGTTACATCACATCTGTGATTGTCATGTTGTTGTTTGAGCAGTACCTCACTTGTGTCCTTTTTCCCTCCATTGCATTTTCAATTGATTAGCTCTTCGGTTAAGCAAAATAGTTTTTTCTCGCTGTATATCTCCCACCATTTAATTTTTATCCCACTTTCGTTACTCTAGTCTTAAGGCTATAACATTGCACTCCTACTCTGAGACTTGATATGCTTGATCTTAATGCTATTAACAAAATTATTTACCATGGTCTTTTATTTTGGTATGAGTCAGTTTTAAAGAATCTGCTCTCAAGATCGTCCCCTGAATTTATTGATAAATTCTGTGGCCTAGTAACTCAATTTCTAAAGAAAATTGTGTTATCTTTCTCGAACAGCTAGTTAACTTACATAATTCTGTTGATTCTTCATAAGTAACTATTTCTTATTCGTATGAATTACTTTGAGTTCAGAAAAGTACTGTTGTTAACATTTCCTTAGTCTAGAAAAGTCTTTCATCCATAATTTATATACCTTTAGTGTAGCTAATATGGCCTAGGGTAACATTCACATGGGCTTAATAATTTTCCATTTACTTCTATAACTTGACTTTTCTCTTTTCTTCAAAATATGCCTGAGACTATAGTTTCACTTTGCTTTAAATCAAAAAGTTCTTGTGGGGGAGGAGGGGAAGAAGCAGCTTCAGTGGGAAGAGCTTGGTTGCATCTACATTAACAGTTTAGTTCAGATGAAGAATGCGGTTCTGAAGTGAAACCCCCTAGTCATTGCTGCTTGCCACGTTTTTCCTTCCCTCACAGTTTGTGCTTGGATTTGTGGTATTGTGTTCACATTTGTAGCACATGAACAGGATTCCTTTTAGATGAAAGAAGATTGAAAGGAGTTTCTAAGATCATCTAATATATTCTGAATGCTGGTGGGTGTTCAGGTCACAGGAGGAAAGCAGAAGTAGCTTAAAGTAAAATCCTCGAAAATAGTCATAACGTAGGTATCGGATCCTCAGTAACCACTGTTTGCTTTGCAGATTGGCTGTTACTGTGTTGCACTAAATAATGGAGATACAGTTATCTATCTATGAACGCTATCTAAGCAGTACTTCCACTTAGTACAGTTTATGGCAATGTTATGCTACAGGCAGACTACAGATTAACAGACTATTAATACCTATATAATTGTTAACACAAATACTGTATGTATTATTCTTCATATGATACTATTCTCATTTGTGTCAGTGAAAAAAAGAATGAAAGAGTTTGCAAGTCCTGACCGATTCTTGGTTAAAAAATTGAAAAAGTATAGATTGATTGCAATAAAATGTTTGTGTTATTTTATAGTTCTTTGCAAATCAAAAATGATGCCAGCAATGGAAGTCAGAAGGAGACACCAATGATAGGCAATAACCTATACATCGGACTAACTAGCCAATTAGTTGTATGCAGAAGTAGGATTTCTATGCCTAGCTAATGTTTTCCTTCTCTATCGTAAAAGTTGTGAATCATCTCAGCTAGGAGGACAGCATTCCCCTAGTTATCAGTGAAGTACCAAGCAAAATTATGGGCATTTATTTAATTCCCACAAAAAATAAGTAATTTACAGTTCTAGTATTCCAGAATCATTCATATATTTCTACATATAAATAGGTGGGTTGATCATTGTTTTTAGAATTTCAGAACTGGAAACTTTGCTGGGATGTATGAAAGTAATCTGAAGTAAAGCCACCGTAATGAATAGGCATATAGATAGACAGACCTCTCTATCATTTTGTGAGAATTGAAGAAGGTAGTATTGAAGTGAAGATCAGTCAGTAGTAATCCATGAAACAAAACAGTCTTTTTTCCTAACAGATTCTTGACAGATTAACTTTTGTTTCCTTCAGAAATTTGAGAGAGGCAAGAGATAATGCTGTTGCTGAAAAAGAAAGAGCAGTTGTTGCTGAAAAGGATGCTTCAAGAAAATATGATCAACTCTTAGAACAGTAAGTATCTTTTTAAATGCATATGAAAAATCTAAAGGTATAAGTATGTATATATAAAAGGAGTTTTAGGTGGGAGGAATGATTGCTTTGGCTTTCTGCTTGTAAAGAATAAATTGAATTGCAGATTTAATTCTACTAGTAAATTTTTTTCTGTTACCAGTGCAGTAACGATATGGAAGTCTGATTCTTATCCTACAATCCTGTAAAGACAAGCAAACATAATTATGCGTCTCATAGCAAAAATGTGGATTTCATACTGTACAGTAGTAGTGATCAAACTATGAACCTGTTCTGTTTTTTTTTTTTCTTTAGTTGAAAGTAGAAAATTATCTTGTATGATGACTTCAATTAATAGTTTTTGTAAAGTGTGGATAGAGAGCAGTAGCCATGAACAGTTTTATGCTTGCTACAGGCTGCTTTTCTTACTGCTGTCTCTTCTCGGTCTTTCATATTCTGTGTGTAAAGTACAGCGTCTACACAAATGTACAATTTTGTTCATATGGAGAAGAAAACTATGATTGATTTTCTGCTTGTTTACAAGCAGTCTTACTATCCTGCTCTGCAGTACCTTGTCTTCACTTTTTGTAAATTTAGAGTATTAGCTATGGTAAATTATGGGGTAATTTAAAACTATGGACAGTAATCAAAGATGTTCAGTGCAAGTTTGTCATGTGTCCTTAATTTCAGACTTGATTCATTGTTTAATCCACACCTTTTTTTATAAAATGAAAAGGTCAGTTCATTAACCAACTATGCCACCTAGTCATCTACTCAAAGAAAGTACTCAATGTAAACTGTTTTTGCTTGGAATAGTTTTTAATTACAAGTAGTAATCTGTTAAAATGTTATTAGCTTAAGCATAGGTACAATGTAATTAAAGCTTTTAATTTTTATATGTAACTCCTAAATTGCAGTGGTGATATTACTGAAGAAATAGCATTGCCCCAGCATAGCCACAAAGGACTGAAAAAAAATGTCAGCACTAACTAGTGGTGTGAAACAACAGGGGTAGTTCTAGAATAAACAAGATGGGTCAGAGGACTTGATATCCAGTATGAGTTTCATGGGTTTGACTTCAGATTAGCTCTAGTTTGGGCTGAATGGGCCCAAGGGTGCTGAATACCTTTTAGTGGTTAGGTGGTGTTGTAGGCGTTCTTGGATTCTCAAAAAGGAATTCAGTTAGCAAACCGAGATGATGGCTTCACAATGCAAATCAAAATATGGAAATCAAAGCTGGTTAAGTGGGGACAACCAGGAAACTTTGTTCAGAACAGATCTTCTGTGTCAAAATAAAATGCTAATGTGAGTCAACAATATGTTTCTTTTTGATAAGACTTCTACCTTTCACTGTGATAAGACTTAATGACATGTGGAGAGTTCATATCTAACTGGAAGCTCTTCTGGAAAGTAGGTCTGGCTTGTGGTAATTAGAGTATGCACACTTACTTGTTTTTAATGAAAATGTCAACTTTATAATTCTTACCATATTTATTTTTAAACTTAAGAAATAGGGAGAAAATACTTTTCTATTCTGCTATATTTCCACTCATATAATGTGTCATTTTTTTTTTATATTGTTGCTTTTTTGAGGAGGGAAGTTCTCCTACAATCAGAAACATATGAAGAAGATTTTAAAATGCAATCTTTATAGGAGGAAAAAAAGAAAGTAATATGGTATCTTTTGTTATCTTGTTTGATACACTCATGCTTCGGTCCTCCTGTAGCTTTTTTTAGTGATAAGCTCTCCAATTCAGTAAAACTCTCCTTTCCTTGATTTTAATAAGTTAATAATTTGATTAATACTGTTTTTTGGAGTTCAGAGAAGTAGATTATTCCTCAGAAGATTATGCTTTTCAGAGAGGAAAAATCTGCTTAGGAAAATGGAAACCACATACTTCCATTCTTTAAACATAGGTGTCTGTCTTTAAAACTACCTCTATTCTAACCACAGTACAGGTGTCAAGACTGTGACTTCTTCCATGTTCCAAATCATCTGCCTAAATGAACTGCAAAGTATCAAACTGGCATGATGAGATGGAATAAATGTCTTAACTTAAAAGACCCCAAGTTCTGAAGTTACTGTGGACTGACATGTGGCAGTTCTGTGGGACAAAGAAATTTTCTAATATCACCAGAAGCCCCTAAGATAAAAGAGGAATACCTGTGTTGTCCAATTCTATATTTAAGTGATTATAACAGCTAGTTCCACTTTAGTGAAAACAAGGTGACTCATCCTAGTTACCACTGGTATCATAATCTGTATAAACAAACATGTTTGAAAGCTTCAGGAGTGAGTATGTGGAATGTTGACTGGCCTGAATGGTGGTTAAATAAAGCCTCTGGCAAATCTTGTGATCAGAAGTGTAACTAATATCCAATTTTCTAGTCAAGTGCAGTTATTTTCATTTTTCTTACTGATGTGTGTGATAGCTTTTTGTAAACTGCTGTTTACAAATGCCAAGAAAATACAAAAGTGGTAATGTTCATGAAAGAGTTATACTGAGAAAGGATTTGCTATTTCAACCTCAAAATAGATCTTTATTATGTCAGGATGTAAGTTTTGTTGCTGTCTTTGCTATTATACAGCTGTAAATTCTGTGTGAGAATCAATATTTCATTTACCTGTGACGATGAAAAAAACTTGAGTGATTTGATATTTTGGATTAAACTATGGTCAATGTCACACATATTCTAAAAAGAATTGACGAAACGGAAACATTTTCACTTACTTTTAAACAGCTGGTAATGTGACCTAAGACTTCTTTCTAATTTTAAAGCTTTATTACCTCAATTTAAAGTGTCTCGGGGCTGAATGAAGAGAGCAATTCTATAATAGCTCCATCATCTACTACATAGTAAAATGTAGATACTAAGTATGTTCCAACTTTTCCCTCTCTTGAATATTCCTGTAATGTTATTTTTAAACAACTGTGAATCTGTTACTTCTCCTTGACCAAAAAAACTCCCCAAACCTAGCAAAACAACAACAACAAAAAAAAAAACAGCACCAAAAAGTAGAACAAATTCATCCTCATTTCCTATTTTTTTGCTATTGGTTAAATTTTCTTGTTTCATATAAGGTGCAATGTCAGACTGGAATGGTTCCTTTGTTCAGAGTAGACTCCAAGGTCTAAACTCATACAAGAGTACTTCACCTCAGGGGATGCCTTCAAGAACCATCTCTTGTCTTAGATTGTTCACTTCCTTTAAACCTTAAGGAGTATAATTTCTTTTTCCAGGACTGTACGGCTTAGCTCTGTCAGTGCAAACTAGTTTAAAAATTCCAGAATTACGGAGAACATAAGGGAAATTGATAGATGCTGTGATTTTGCAAAATCTTTTTTTCCTTAGTGACAAAAAAATCTGTACTCTGTTACAGTTGATTGCTGCTCACATGAGGTACTCAAGGTGATTTTATTTCTTTTCCTGTCTTGTAATGATAAAACGAGAAGCGTAGAAAAATGAAGAGAAGCAAAATAGGTACGCAGTAAACAGAAAAAGAATATTCAAGAAAATTGTGTTATGGCAATACTGTTCCTTCAAGTTTGCAGTGGGCACTATCTATAAAAAAACCTCAGTTTTGTTAAAGCTAATGGGAGGTTTAAATTTCTGCTTCTGTCCATGAGGTAAAAGGCTATTTTTAAGTATGTACTCTTTTTTTGTAGTATTTGAATATGCACAGATGATGAAAGGGCATTTTTAAACAATGTTTTTTGCCTTAAGTAGTCAGGATGATGGCTACAAAAATAATTTAGAGTCTTAGGTTTGTTCTATAAAGATTTCAAAGGATTTTGGATTATTATTTAAACATTTCTGGATTGATGTGTATAACTCAGCTGTTTAAAACTATTAGATATGTAATGGAAAATGTGGTACAGGTAAAAATATCTTTAGAAGTATTTCTAGTGTTTCTATTTAGAAATGCCTTTCTCAAAAAAGCAAAATAGAATAAAAGTCATTAATGTTTCTTGATAGCAGTTGTCTATGCTTCATAGATCTAAAAAAGGTATGCAAAAAGTTATCTGTATGTTTGTGTTTACCTACTTAATGCTTTTCTTCCCAGTCAGCTGCAAGCAGTGTATATGTTTTGGAGACTTCTTTTAGTCTATCTGTTAGTCTTTATAATTTGAATCGTATTTACTGCTGTTTTCTTTGTTCTTCATAATTGTGGCACTTTTTAGAATCAATTCTGAGATGAGATTAATGCTATCTGGTTTTAGTTGTCTGTCTTAAACTTTGTAGGTGATGGAGAGAGGTGATCAATCCTGTTCATAAAATGAGTGTTTAAATTAGATGAAATTAAGATCCCTATATCTTCTTATTAATTGCAGACAAGCCTAGAGTACTGCCTTAGATGAGAAGATAATTGGATACATTTACTGAATAAATAAATGCTTTGCATTTAGAATCACTGCTGCATATGCATTATACATTCATTGTTAATAGAAAAATTAAAATTAATTATTTGCCCCTTCTAGTAACATATTTTTATAATCCGGATGTTGCTGACTGCAATGACAGGATTCTAATCTTAAAATGATTAAGTCTATGTATTTATGTTCTGGATTTCTTGCTAATATTTAAATAAAGGCCTATTATCTCTTCAAGAACATTTGTGTAAAACGAGGATTTAAATATGAATAAAAAAAAATCCATACTGAAAACTTATAGCCAAAATATTTATTTGCCAAAGCTGCCATAACCCTATATTAAAAACTACTGTCATAGCCTTTTACTCCCTATGCAAAGCTGCTACTTTTGTATATGAAGTGCCTTGTAATATCTTGAATTGAAGAGCTATGTAGGTCTTGAAAATTACTACCACTTTAAATCTTCAGCTTCAATTAATGTCATTAGTGTTTTCTAAAATACTTTCTTGGTAATAATAATTTGCTGCTGCTGTATTATGATGTGTATATGTAATTTTGATAACACTTAGGATTTCTATTGGAATAAAGCCGAGCCTTTTACTGTCACTGTTAGACCTTGTCCAGATTTCTGCCCTAGCAAATGTAACTGCTACACATTTCCCATAAAAACTACCTTCATCTTGTTCTCCTGATGAGAAAGTTAAGTATGAGGCGCAGCTAAGAGGGTAAAATTCCATGAATGTCATGGAACTTGCGGAAAGACATCCTCTTGGAAGTTCAGAATCAATGCAAAGAGGGCAATGAAAGGACCAGCAATGATAGCATGATGGACAAGCAGAGAAAAAGTCTATTACCCAGGTGACTAGGTCTAGTTGGTTTCCAAGCTGTAGAAGCAGCACTGAAATACATAACAAAAACAATTCCATGCATCCTGTATTTCTACTGAAATTACTAGGGAGGCTCCTATTCTTTTTCCCTTTTCTTCTGAGGGTGTGTTTAATGTTTAATGGACGATTCTTAGCTGCATTTTAATAAACAGGAGGAGAAAATCTAATGAACTGATTTGATCAAATAGATGAGTAGTAGACTGCACACTTGCTAGAGCATGCCTAGTTGTCTTTGGCTGTTCCCTAATAAGGGTCTCAAAATTTTACGTTCTTAGCTAAGATAGCGTTCTTCCAGAATGAATGCTTTAAGCGCTATTATCAGTCACCTCATAACTGTAACTGTCTTGATGTTGTAGAATTATCAACGTCAAGACTCATAGGAATGGTAAGTTAGGCTGGTGGCTGACCTTTCTGAGCTTCATTACATCTGGAACGCAGGCTTTGAAGTTTGTTCCCTTAGTGTGCAAGGAATGTTCAATGATTGTATTTATAGCTCTAGAAATCTTTTTATTTAAGTTCCTCTTACTCCAGCTCCTCAGAAATAATTCTCACAAAATATTATTAGCCTCTTAAGGATGCTTTGGGAAGTCCGTACTATGAACATATCCTCGTAAAAATCATAAAGATTTTCCTTAAGCCTTGACATTCTCATTTTACCTGTTCATTTCCTGCTAGCCAAAATGCCTTAATCTTAAAACATTAAGATTAGTAAAGGCAAAATGTTAAAATTCTGTGACGGCTATTATGCTCAGTACCTAAGAAACTATTTACTCTTTTAAATCCATATTTTTTTTTGTTAGCCTGGGAAGGTTGAAAATGTATCGGCATCCTTTGAGAACAACGTTGAAAGCAGTTATCATGCCTCTTTGAAAGAATTTATATGATATAAGGGTGCTGCTGCTTAGTCTTCATATATTTCTTGAATTACGGAGTTGAAACTTCCACTGCAGTCCATGATTTTGCTATGATAGTTAGTATCCCCCAGGTATCTACACTTTTCTGTGATTTGCTGTACACAGCTTCTCATTAACAGTGAGCACTAACAGGATAAGCAAATAGGGGTCCTTTGGAACTTATTACCAAATGATATTTTAGGTGCTAAAAGTTTAGATGGGTTCAAAGGAAGACTGAAAAAGCTCAAAGATAAATTTGAGAATTTATTAACAACTTGAAACCACATATGCTTCAGGAGATCCTTGAGCTAGAAATAGTTGAACACTAGTGGGAGAGGATTAGGGAGAAATACAATCTATGCAGAATTTTTTCTTGCTCTTCTCAAAACATACCCTTTTGGCTACAGTTGGAGGTGGGATTATCAGGCTACATGGGCCGTTTGTCTGATACACTACAGCTATTCTATGTAGAACAGAACAGAAACTATGAAACACTGAGAAACTTCTCAACCTGTTTACTGCATGTGCTTTCTGTCCCTTTGAAAAGTCTAGGCTGGATGTATTGACAAGATATAAATGAAAGCATTTGTCTGAAGAGAAGCTAATGTGATTCTATTTTCTTTTTTAAAAGATTTTTACATGTATCAGGCTATCTGTGCAAATAATGTTTATTTCTGGAATGTTTCTAACCATCTGAGCTTGAAGGATTAAATTTTTGTGTGAAGCCCCTAGCAGCATTAGGTAGCCTAAAACATCAGCATTTCAATGCAGATGAGAAAAGAACATGTTTATAGGAAACTCAAAGTACATGATTTTTAGCATATGGAAGACAAACAAGTCACAAATAACAACACAACCATAAATACATGCAGGGATTGTTAGTTGCATATGTCTACCAATGTATACTATAATGTCTACTATTATAATGCCTATTCAAAAGCTAAATTCTGCAAAGCAGGGGTATTGTATTTTCTGTATGGCTCTAAAGTGTTGATATTCAGAGGATGGCTATTTATGTAATATTGCATTTAAGCCTAATAAAATCATAAAAGTTTTCTTTTAATAGTAATTATCTTCTGGAATTATCTTCTGATTCTGTGGTTACGTTCTGATTATCCTCTGGAAAAGGATGCGATGCTATACTCATATCTGGACAACTAACTGTTGAAGAACAGTCTGTCCAAGTAGGTGGTTTTGTGGTTTTTAGAAGGAAGTTACAACTTTGTAATCTTATCGACCTCATAGTAAACTCTTTAGAAACTCTGAAATGTTAGTCATGAAGACTAAAATTCATGAGAGAGTGCTTTGGGCTGTGTTTTGGCCAGAGCTTTTCTTCTGCAGACTCACATTTAGGTATAACTGGAACTCTACTGCTGTCAGCCTGGTTCTCACTTTCATGGTGGTGATACCCGTCTCATGTAAGTGACTCTCATGAATAAGGAAGATGGCAGTGTATTGTTCTGAAATTGAAGGTATCTAGTCCATTTGTAAATGAATAAACAAAGGACCATCATACTGTGTTCATGAACATGCTACCAAAACAGTGGACATCAGTGTGCCATGATACTTTCAGGCCGTAAGCTGCAGGGAGCTGTTTGCCTTTTGGCATTAGTCCATCCAGCATTGAATATGCCTAATTAATCATATTGAGGGCTTCCCAAAGAAAGTATGATATTTACATGTGCTCACAACTAGTGAAACCACCGTTCACAGTTGACAGAACAACCATGTGAGTCCTTGGCAACCTGTTTACTGCTTTCTCTCTTCATAAGATTGGCTTGTCTGGTGACTGGTGCCTTGATGAGGAGAGAATGGGAAAACCAGGGTTGGAGGGCTGACTTTCCTTTTGTATAGTCTTATTTCTAGATAAGATTTCCTCAAGAATGTATCCCAGACTTTGTCAAGGTTGGCTCAGAGTTGTTTACATTCAGAGAGACCAGTAAATTTTTTTTGAAACTACGTGCCTTCAGCACTGAAGTATTGCATCACATATTGGATAGTGGGAAGGCCATGTCCTTTAGTTTACTCAGTGCAAAGCTATTTAGATAATTTTTACAGCTGTTTGTGTTTCTAGCTAAATGATCTAAAGGCACAATTGTGTCTACTTATATGCCTATCTCGGTGACTCTTACAGAGTATTCTGTGAAACCAGCAAAATGAACATGCAGTTAATGTTCAGTGCATAGTTAACCAGTTCAAGAGCTTGCTAAAGAATACCTTGATCCTAGATAGCTGTAGGGTGGTAAGGTGGCAGCATTTTTACCAAATGTCATATAGCCATAGCGGCACTTAAATGTGACGTGACATTTGAATTGTGGGGGCACCAAGACGTTACTACTACTTTTGAGTTATTTATGATATCAGTGAGTGTACAGGTGTGAACTGTGTTTATATTGGGGGGAAAAAAAAGTTACTTACAAACAGAACTTTAGCAAGACTGGAGTGAGATGGGAACACTTGCTCTGGATGAGACTCTGAGGGGAGCACTGCATGAAAGTAGATATGCTGGACTGCTGCTGATGGTAGCTGGTGGTGATTAGTGAGAGAATTTGTAATTCCGTGGTAGGAGTGTGGTGAAAGGCCTGGGAATTGAAGAAACCCAATGGAGATGGAATGGAAAGGTGCATATGAAAGAGTAAAGCTAGGGGCTTTACTACAAGCAATAAAGGGCTTCTGTATTTCTACCACTCTGTAGAATTCATAAAGGTGTTGCTCATATGAACATATATTGCCCAGCCCTTTCTTATAAGTCCTCTTTTTAGCAGGGTTTTGTCCTTGAAAGGAAACGGATATTGATGACTAAAGATGATGTTGCACAGACCACCCCGCAAACTCCTTTCTGTGAAGCCTGGAGAGGGTAGGGAGTGTGTGTGTGTGTGCGCGCCCTTTATAGGCACTCCAGAAGCAAAACAATTGCCATAGCTTATGCCAGTTTCTCACCCACAGAATGAATATTCATATAGGCAGTATAACTTGAGAAATTTTCTCTTAAAGAGAAGTAAACTTTTTCCATCAAGTGGCAGTGTAGTTGTAGAGTGTACTAGTGTACTAGTAATATAATTTAGGTTTCTTTGAGATGACGCTTGGATTTCATGTAAAATGCTTTACCTGTCAGTCATTTATTCTTTTCATAAAATGTTAGATTTCATAATATACACGTAAAATGTAAATACATACTTGCACTTATAAGCCTATTTGTATATCACTTCTAAAACTTAAATACTGGACATATTGTCAAAATGCTGCAACTCTTGGCTGATATTTTGACAAAAATACTACTGCATGTGTATGCATATAATCTAATTTTGAGTTTTGATGTGGAACTTATCATCTGGAATTGTTTTCATGGATATTCTAATTGTTTCATGGAAAGTGTTCGTTGCCATGGGTAAACAGATATAGAAGTGCACTGATTCATCTGATTCATCCCTTCTGAAATTTTGCTTCATGTTTTCTCTGATTTCTCTGAGATCTTAACCTTTTCCTTTCCAGAAATATAATCTAGATCATAAGTTTCAAGATGCTTCAAAAAGTTACATCTTCCTATTTTAGCTTGGATACATTGCTGGAGTCACCAGAATTGGTTGTGGGTTGTAGAGAGGGGAAGAATTTGTCCCATTCAAAACCCTACAGGAAGGGGAGAAAGTTTTGTTTGTGTAAAATGGTGCCGTGAGTAGATGAAAGTTGAAATTAGATGAAATTAGAAAGATGAAATTAGAAGCCCTAGTCCTTGTCTTGTCTTCATACACTGCTCGCTTCAGGCAATTTACTGGCTCTTGAATCTCTGAGTATACTCAATATAAACTGTTTCTCTAAACAGTAGAGGCTGAACACAGTGTGATTGATGTAAATCCCGTGCCCCTGTGAAATGCCCAGAATTAGGTGGAGTAAAGCCTTGATTGCTATGTTAATTCTAAGATTTTTAGACCTAAAACCATGTAAGGAAATATTGTATCTTTTTTGTCTGTTGCGTGTTCATCTAGGACATTTTTGGTTTTACAGGCAGTGTACTTTTTAGAAGCTAGTGGGACTGGGTTTTTTGATTTTAGTTTTGTCCCTTATGACACTCTGTTCCCACTCACAAGTTGTGAAATCTGGGTCTAATTTCTGTGTTATGTCAAAGTTCTGGGCTTTTTTCAAAGTATTCTATACACATAGATAAATGGGGTACATTTCAGGTTTGTTTTGTTGGTGCCAGATGAATGCCTCTCTTCAAAGAAGGAAAAAACTTTTTTAGGTAGTGCATTTGCTACAAGGTACCTGTATTATTAAAGTGTGCAGATGAACAGAAAGTAGTTGGCATGCTACAAGTTAGAAAAAAGCTACCTTATAGTAATTTGTTTGCCTGCCAGGACTCTCTCCCTACTCTCCCGACTGCCCCAGCATTTTCTTACTTTGTAAAATAATCAAATCTTCCATTTTGTCTCTTGTCTCAAATGGTTATCTGTTTATACAAAACAACTGTATTAAACAGTTTTAGTTTATCCATTAAAGTAAACAAAAATAATTGCCTTTTTTATTGCTAAATTGATATCTTTTGGCAGAATTATTTGTGAATTATTTTTAAAGATGGTTTTTACATTTATCTTTGTAAGTCTCTTTTGTTATGCCAGCTGTCTAAATCTTTTCATAAACTTCAGTTAAAAGAAACATATTTTCCATTATTATTTTAAAATATAATGTTTACTGGAAGGGAAGTCTAGTGAATTCCCACAGATGAAGTGTGAGTGTATTTCTCCCACTTGTAAATGAGTTCTTATTTCCTACAGTACATATTCTGGTACCACAATGAGTCATTTTCAACATGTTTTAGTTTAGCTTCTAAAACATTTAAAAACTTGGCAGATACATGTAAATGAATGTTACATCCAGTTTTAGAAACTGCGTCCAAATAATATTTTACTAACATGATGACTGTGAATAGACCTTTCAGAATGCAGAAGTATTCTTTGTGATAAGCCTAAAAGCATTGCAGAGGTCTTATTTTTATTTGGTTGGGGTTTTTTTTACCTTTAGCATGTTTTGGTTTAACCATCCTTTAAAATAGGGAGAATACTTCTGTAAAAAAGCCTTAAGGTGTATAGGCAAAGTATTATAAATGGAGTATTTTAGCCAGGCAAGTGATAGCTTTCTTTAGGTATATGAACTGAATTTTGCAAAATTTCACGCTATTTTACAGTTTTTCAATTTTGCAACTTTTTCAAAATGAATCTAGTACCACCTCTGGTTTAATATGATTTTGTTTAAGGTTATATATACCATTCCTGGCTTTAATCTCTTTCCTAATATGTTGCCTTAACAGTTCAAAAATTAGAATTGAACTCAAGACTAAATAGTTTGTATGATTAAAAAGAGCTTATGAGTAATGGGATTGGAGTGGGGGAAACATGTGAGAGGCAGACCATGCATTCTTAGATTTAAAAAAAAAAAAAAAAGGGGGGGGGGGGAGGAACCCCAAACAAACAAACAAAAACCCAAACAAAAAAAAAACCAACTTAAAATCACCAGTGTTCCATTTGTTAGAAAGTTTATTTTCATTTCTCTATTACTTTAAGAATATTTCTTATTTTGACTTTTGTCCTGTCTTCCTGATATCTGGAACATTTATTATAATGCAACCTTAGATATTTTATTCACATTTTGATACCTATGCTTAGGCACACTCACGTTTCTGCAGTCTGGATTTGAATACCACCCTAAATTTTTTCCAATTGTTGGCAGCATTTGTCTTGGCAGTTTAATATGCATGGTAGGGAAAACTTTGCAATTCCATGATTATTCTGTTCTAACTTTAACCATCTGTATGTTGTCCACGACGCAACACCATGTTATCAGTAAGTTGTAATTACCACCCTTAAAAATTTCTTTGGCTTTTTAATGGACTCAGAAAAAGATGGGGAAAACATTTAAAACTTGGATTATTAAGTCTTTCACTTAAAGATTTCCTGGAATCTCTTTTCCCTTAGTTCTGTGCTATAACAGATAAAGGAAACCTATTTCAAAACCCTTCTTTCCCCCACCCCTCCTTCCCCAGTTGGTCTTAAACATATTAACATTTCATCAAGGAAAAATTGAAAAAAAAAAAAAAAAAAAGAGGGAGAGAAGTTAGTTTAGGGGATTGAGAGTCTTAATTATTTTGTCAGAAAAATACAAATACATTCTTCTTCCATTATGTCTAAATTGTTGTAGAGATTGTTGCAGATTAATGATGGGCAAAAGAGGAAAGGTAATAAAGATGAGAGGTGGGGAAAGGCATAGTGTAAATTTAAAAAAAAAAAAAAAAAAAAAAGAGATAGAAGAGAAGTCATGAAAACTTTACTGAGTGAGATTCATCCGAGTGTAGAATATATAGTGCAGTTTACCAGTCTTTCTTTGGAAGAGTGGTCTAAGCCAGGCAAAGATAAAACAGTTATTTGAAGGAGTTTAGTCAGTGGAAGGCAATGTGTTGGGGGTGGTGGCAGAGTCCATTTTTTTCCATTCTGCCCATCCAGTTACTTCTGTATAGCTATTTGCAGAGGTGGAAACTCTCAATCTTACTGATGGTAATTTATTTGATGTGCAGGCTGAGAGAGCTGGGACTCTTTAGCCTGGAGAAGAGAAGGCTGAGGGGAGACCTTATTATGGCGTACAAGTATCTAAAGGGTGGCTTGAAGGAGGATGGAGCCAGGCTCTTTTCAATGGTTCCAAGTAACAGGACGAGGGGCAATGGGCACAAGTTGGAACACAGGAAGTTCCGTTCAAATACATGGAAACACTTCTTTACGGTGAGGGTGACAGAGCACTGGCACAGGCTGCCCAGGGAGGTTGTGGAGTCCCCTTCTCTGGAGATTTTCAAGACCCGCCTGGATGCAGTCCTGAGTAATGTGCTCTAGGCAATCCTGCTTTAGCAGGGGAGTTGGACTAGATGATCTCTAGAGGTCCCTTCCAACTCTGATAATTCTGTGATTCTGTGATTTTGTTCAGGTAAGGTAAACATATCCTTTCGGTTCTAGCACTGAAAACCCTTGAACATCCATTTTCAGAGATCTCAGTTTTGTTAATACCACTGTTCCAGAATTTTGTGATCTTCTTGAAGTGTTTCTTTTAATGTAATATCCTGTTAGACTTTGGAAGCATTGAAACCTTGGTTTCTGAGAAAAGTAAGTAAATGCAACGTGGATTTCAGTACAGCTTTTACTGTGGCTGGCATCTATCTTGTCTAACTTTAAATGCCTGTGGTGGGATGAAATTTTGTCTATAAGGTATTTCTTTCTTTCCATTGACTTATAAAGGGAGTCTACATCAGGTTCAGATGTAGATACCTATGTTGTAAACATCTGAAGTGAGGTGAGGTAAGTCAACCTGTCTTTTCTAAGTGAGTTCAGCATAGACTGTTTTCACAAATGTGTGGGGGTTTTGGAGCTTTTATGCTTTACCATCGTTCTTATTGAGTCCTTTTCCAATGCAGAATCTTTTAGTCTTTAAGTGTTTGTCAAATGCTGGTCATAAAATCAAATGTGTTTTTTATGAAGTATGATATACTTTATGTTCTGCACTCTTTCTTTCTTTTTTTTTTTTATACACTCTGCTGTCTTCCGTGACTAGGAAGGATTTTGATTGACAGAAGTTCATTGAGATTATGTAGGTCTAGAATTGTGATTGTACACGGGATTAGATCTGGTTAATGAAACTACAGAAGGTAGGAAGGTACCATGCTCCTTCAAAATTTTCAATCTTCGCTATCTTGCAGTAACTCTTAGAAGGGTTACCACACCCAAATGAAGAGGAAGCTTGCATTTGTCTTTTTAGAAAAAAGGGGGCAAAGGAGAGACAAAAATTGGATAATATACCATACCGTTTCTGTAGTATAAAATGCATGTAAGTCTCTTGGGGACTAAATGTGGCAGCACCATTAAACAAAATATTCAATAACTGTACTTATAATGTAATATATGGTTGATAAGTACAGGTTTTGCACTTGTTAATGGCTTTCCAGCAGGTTGTCATAGTGATATGTGAGGGCAGATTTTCCTTGACTAGAGTCCACTGAAGTCTTACCAATACCTCCTGTTCTCAAGCACCACCTAACCTCAGAGGCACTTAAAATCAGTTTGCATTCCAAGTTGGAGCACATCTAGGTAGATGTCCCTGTGCGTGCTCGGAAATCTCCTGGTTTGGAAAGCTAAGTGCTTATTTTGATATGGGTAGGGAGGTGCTTGAACTCTGTTCAAGTCCCTGAAGGGCCTGTTTTTATTAGATCATGGCTAACTCATTCAAAAGCATTGAGTTCACTTCAGAACACTGTTATAAGAGGAGGTAATGGCTAAGCTTGCCTCTTTTGTAACGTGCTTTGAGCACTCGCCCAGGAAGTTCAAGACCTTTGTCCTTTCCCTTTCAGTCTCCCTAATTATTTAAACAAGTTTTGGTATTACCTGGAAGTTATGTTGTTTTGCCCAGAATTATTTGCAACAAGTGTTGATATACATAATGCATGAGTTAAGCAAAATGCCACGAAAGAGGAAAAAGAAGCAAATTTGGGGGAGTTTTTGGTGAAAGCCAATCATTCAGATCCTCAAAAAAATTATAAAAATGCAATCAAAAGATAACTTTTAGACTTTTTTTAGCAATGTTAATTGCCTTTTGGATTTCTTTTTCCATTATTAAAAAAAAACAAACAAACAAAAAAAAACCCCAAACCTACAAATGTGGATATTGGTAATAAAGTGGTTACCTATAAGGTTTATAAACATAATTTTGCAAGTGAGCCTTTTGGATCATTGCTTATTTTGTCATTTTATGTAACCATCTTTTCATAAATTAAACTCTGATCTCTACTGTTCCTAGTGGAAGCTATTCTAGTTGTCATGTTCAGATAGAATTTTAATTTCTGTTCTAAGATTATTTTCTCCTGGTTTGTAACAAGGAGTTCTGGTGCCAGCATTAGTCCTTAAATATCTGTTGTTTTGCCCTCTTAAAATCTTAGTCAGACTTTATTTTCCTAGTCTGTAGATTATCTGACTTCTCATGGGATAGATTCCTTGTTCTCTTGAATATACAAGTACCATTTCTTTTAATCTTGACCTTCCTTCAACGCAGATAACTGGAATTCTGAACAATGTTTCAGATAGAGCAGGAAATTATCTTGTATGATAACATCATTTCCACTAGATGTACCTTAGTGATTCCTGGAACTGTATGTCTTTTGCGTAGTTGGATCATGTTAGCAGTTTAGTTATCCTGATATCATGTAATGAATCTAGATTCTTTTCCTCGGTCTGTTCTGTGTTCTAAGTGTCTGGATGAAAAGAGACACCACCTTAAGTTTTCTAGCCCCGCTCTGAGTCGTGGATTTGTATATGCACTCTTATTTGGTTTCGTGATTATGCTACTAATGTAAGAATCACACTTTCCAGCATATTAAAGGGGCACATCACTCTGGAAGATGTGCAATCTTTTTGCTCCAAGTACTCAACATGAGATACAACTCACCTAAATGTAGGTATACTCAGCATGGGTATCACAAAGGAGTTGCAAGCATCTAAGATATCATTATAGTAAGTGGAAACTTAGTAAGCATAATAAATGGGGTTTGGCGAACCATTCAGCTGACCAAATAAAAGTTGCTGCTTCAGGGCTGCAAAGGGTTCTCTTTATAACCCTTTGACTGCAGTGACTAGATTTCTACCAGTCATACTGGGGACCTAACTTACGGATAAATGCCTAAGCCTTTCTAAACTCTGATTTACAAAATCACAGAATGGTTGAGGTTGAAAGGGACTTCTGGAGGTCATCCGATTCAACTACTCCACTCAAGCAGAGCCACCTAGAGCCTGTTGCCCAGGACTGAGTCCAGACAGCTTTTGACTATAAGGATGGAGATTCCACAGCCTCTCTGGGCAACCTGTGCCAGTGTTCAGTTACCCTCACAGTAAAAAAAAAAAAAAAAAAAAGTATTTCCTGATGTTCAGATGGAACCTCCTGTGTTTCAGTTTGTGCCCATTGCCTCTGCTTCTGTCACTGGGCACCACTGAAAAGAGCCTGGCTCTGTCCTCTTTGCAATTTCTTAGTGGTCTTAAATGTACACAGCGCATGTAGCAATGAACTATATAATCTAAGCAAACAATGGAGTCTTTAATGTAGAAGCTGTAAGTAGTAGTCTGATGATACAATAAAAGATAATGTCACATGAATGTCAACGAATCTCTACAAACTTAAACCCTACAGCACTTCCATAAAGGAAGCGTTTGCAGCATTTTAGAATTAGATGTAACAAAATTCACTTGATGTGAGATACAAACCAGTTTTATGTCAGTAAGATAATAGTAGATTGGCTGTAAGTAGATTTTATTTCTATTTTCCTGTCCCACCTTCCTTTCCTACAACATTCTTTAGACTGAGAAGTGATATGATTGCCTAAGCAATAATTCCTGAAACATGTTTTTAGTCTATATTTTTAATTTTTTTTTTTCAAATCTTCAGCTATTCCTTGATGTATCAATAGCATACAAAACCTGAATTGCTTAAAAAAGAAATTAAGTAGGTTTCAAAAATTATTGTTTTATCTCTGGTGTATGATACTAATCAATGTGAACTTGCATTACTGAATTGCGGGGGAAAAATAACATTTGTCAAAAGTGCAAATACTTGCAAGTTGATTCCTTGTTCTTAGCATTTAATGGTTCATACAAACCTGTCAAAGCATTATTTTTTTTCTGTATTAGCTAGTTATGAAAAAGCATAAAACAAATCACACAGGTTTCTCTGTAGTTCTTGTACTTGCATAAGTTTTAAATCTTCTGTATATTTTATTTAGCAGCTACCAGATTTGTTATGAAATTGTTGATTAATGTTACTTTTCTGTAGAAATTGTAGAAATATATAGGCTTTAATCATATTTGTTTTGCTAAACGCTAGTCATATGGACTATCATTCTGTGTCCTGTTAAACAGAAAATGCTTCATCTGTAAGAATGCCTTTTTAATATACACCGAATTTTAGGAAGAGAATAGTATAAATTGTTACAGCTCAAACAATAGGCTTACCTTTTACTTGCCTGCTACAGTTTATTATTTTACCTATATATATAACAGCTTGTCTGTGAAATGATTAGACATGTTTAAGCATCACTTAAATTCTCTCTTACAATATTAGTACTTATTTTTCCATAATATTTACAGTTCCAGCACTTTTTGTACTTCTTTGCCTTGGCCTTCCTACTCCACTTACCACCCTACAAAATAAATCTTTGTATATTCAAATTCATGCCAAGATGCCAGCAATAGAAATTATAATATATGATTCATATTACAAACTCTTAGAGTATTTATTGGTGTGCTAGAACGTTCCTATGAAATGACAGTCGGATAAATTTATGTATGTAAATGTACGATCACTGAAAAAAATCTTCATTGATTTTGCTTGTGTGCGCATTTCATATCAATTTGATGATCTTTAAATGTGGTTAGAAAGTAGTCATTTTCTGTTACTGCCACGTTAATGCTAAAATAGTAAATGAACCATTTAAAAACAATCTTCTGAATTACTGAACTAAATTTGTTTGAAAATTAGAACCATGATATATTTTCCAAAATAAAAATTAAGTTTGTGTATCTGTGGAGGGAATATAATGAAGGATGATCTTCTAAAATAAGAAAAAGAAATTTTAAAAGGTAACTGAAATGTGATTATGCCAGATGAAAGAAGAATAGTTTTGCCTATATGACACTGATGCCTGTGGTTTTCTAGATCTTGACAAAAATCAGAGTTCTAGCCCTACCTCTTCTTTGCTATTTTTGTCATTTTATCACATTACAATTTCAGAAATGTCATCTTTATTGCATGCTAATAATAATACTTTGAGAACTAACAATACTTATATAACTAATGATATTTTGAGAAGGCCTTGAGAAAAAGATCTTTTTTTTATACAATCCAAAAAACAGACACACAATTCTAGTATTGAAACTCAGTAGCAAAAAAAAAAAAAAAAAGGCAGCGTGATTTCTTAATCACAGAGAGTGAAAGAAACGTATTTTAAATAGTACTGTAGAAAGGTTTATTTTATCTTCTTGAGTCACTTCAATGTCAAATGGTCCCTTTTTTTTTTTTTTTTTTTTTTAAGATCTGTTTTGCTATTTGGTATTCTTTTGAACAGTCCCAACCACTACATTTCTTTTCTTTTTGAAGCTGTATAAACTAATTTGAAGTCAGTGAGAAATGTAGAATGGGATCTGTACATGCCACTAAAACTGTGGCGATTTGAGTTCATAGGAGAATAGTACCAGAACACTAAGTATGGTTACTTTTGTTGTTGTAATTTAAGTATGAACTCTGACAAAAATATTTGCAATAGCAGTAGGCTTTTCTTTATTAAATCCATAAAAATAAATGAGTATGCATGTTATAATTCTCCTTCTAGTATATATTTTAATTACTTTCATTTCTGCAAAGTTTACAGTCCTATTTTCTGTCTTAAGAGTGCAGAATACTTCAGTATGCTGTTTATTTTATTAATCATATTGCATACTGTATTTGATCGTGATCTGAGAGATGCATTGAATTACTTTAAACACATGCTTTAGATTCCTATAGGTCCACAGTACAGTTGTTGAACATACCCTGCATTTCTAAAGAAGCAAAAAAAGATAGCTCACATTCATACAAGAGCTTGCTTCCAAGCCAAGAATGACAGATGCTGTTACAGCTGAGAAATGTGGTGTTTTAGAAAAACGCTCAAACAGTAGTTAAGTTAAGTCAAAGTAGAGAAAATGAATTTAAGATGCCTTTATCTAGAGTGGAGTTAAAGGTACTTGAGGTGTGGATGTTGATTTTACTAACTGTCAAGGATTATGTTCCAATTCAGTAAATCTGCAATATCTGAATGAAAGAAATAGTTCTGGTCTCTGCTTTTAGTAATTTCAAATATGCCTAATTTCTTGTATTCCTTGTTTTAAGTAAATATATTTGCAAGATTTTATATTATTGTTTGTATTTTCATATTGTAGAGTAAGTGTAAATGACAGCATACTAAGGAATGGTGAAGAGGGGAGTTGCCTGTACATAATCCAAAGTTTTGTGGCCTGGATTTGACTTTACTGTGCCAAAGCCACATATTTGTCCTATTTTAACATTGACGTGATCAGCTACAGTCTTTAAATTCATTCCGTGTGCTACAGAGAATAATTTGCATGAGAGATTGATTGTCATTTTTAGCAAGAATATAAGTTAACAGAGTAAATAGAAATTTGAAAAGTAAAGGAAAAGTATTAATAAGAAAGAAGTACTGGATTATATAGCATCATGTATAATAATGCTATGTATAGCTTTAATACACACAAGAGAGGTAATAGCACAGACTCAACAGTGTAGCACAATGTACCAAAAATTCTGGCACATGGTATTACACTGAAGTGATGACAATTTTGATTCCTAAAATCCTAAAAATGTGTATGGCTTTACTTAAATAAGAAAAATAGTTGTTCTGAACTTAAAAAAAAAAAAAAAGTACCTAAATATGGCATAGAAGTAATAACTTCTCAAATCTGTCAAAGTTATTAACTTTACAAATCTGCAAGTGATTCTTTATAGTCCAGCAAGGAAACTTGGGAAAGGTATTTCTTGTCACTGACAAAGTAAATCAAAACATCTATAATGGGTGAAAAAGGTATGATTCTGCAGTTGTAACAAATTTTATCCTTCAATTAATTTATAATGTTGTGCATGGTGGTAAGTGGCAAATAACCAATAATTCATTTGGCTTTAAAAAGAGTTTATATTTTATATAAACAAGGAAATTCTGTTGAATTGTGTTACATTCTGTGGCTAGGGAACAAAGATGCAAAAAGAACAATTTTTTTCTATTTTGAGGAAGCAGTTTTAAGATGGGATAAAATGCTAAATATTCTGTAGCTTCCCAGTGTTGGTGTTACAGGCAGAGTTGAATTAGCTTGATGTGTTTTATTGCTCTGAAGTGGTGAATTTCCCTTGAAAGTTCCCTTGAAAATTGTTCAAACAGTTTAAGCCACAGGCCACTTCAAAATAATCCCTGTTTAGAATTTGACACATATCTAAAATACTGTTATTTCAAAGCAGATATTTTTTACTCTTACCTACATATTTCAATTCCAACAAGAATTAATTCAGGAAAGTCCTGTGTTTTATGTGGGTCAGAGCTGATCTCTGTGGTAACTTTTGGCTATATCTAAGACTACACATACATAGTTCATCGTTGGTTTGAATGTATCTGATCTAGCTTTATACTAGTCTGCTCATATGCTGTTACTAGATTCAGCACAAAGCAAAGTGAAGACTAATTTACTGTTCTCCTTAGCTTATATATAGACTGGCCTCTTGGAAAATGCTCTTCATTATTGAAAGCCCAGACCGCTTTTTGATAACTTGCTGTGGCCAAAAGAATTACAAACCTTAGCAGCATTCAACTGGAAGTAACAACTTTTTAATGAAATACAGATTCCCTTAGGTATTTGTCTCCACATATGTGCATTCACACACTCAAGTCTAAGGACAGTTTCCTTTGCTTATCAGTATTCATGCATATAGTCAACAGTCCTGCATTCTCCTGCTTAGTCCCTTTCAACATGAAGCTGAGGATACAGAGCACTAAGGTCCAGAACTATACTGTGATTTCTTCTTTTTCTTCACTTCTCCACGGGTGTCATCTCCACTAGTAGCTTTCTCATTGAAGGTAACTTTCTCAAATTTGACACTCGTGTTTTTTTGCTTAATCTGCTTTAAAGAGGGAAAATGAACATCTTGAAAGGTCCAAAACACTGACAAAAAAAAAAAAAAAGCTGTTATTAAAAATTTCAGAAAGAAATCTTCTTCTGAAAGAGTTTGTGAGCTCCTTGACAAAAACAGGAAACCTGGATGAAGGTCCTGTTTTGAGTAAAAGAGGTTTTGATCTTCACTTAAGATATTCACTCCCATGGCAGTGACCATCTGCTGCTGTAAGGCGTAAGCTTCACTCTGGAGGACAGTTTACACTTCCGTATCCCTAGAACTTAAAAACAGGAAAAAATATTCACTAAGTCCGCTGCCTGTAAGTTCATTATATGAATAATGATGGGGTGACACTATTTTCATATCATTTACTAACAAGAGTCAAAATGAGATCTCCTCACTTAGGAATAACTGATCAAATGGAATTGGTTCGTCAACTGACAGGAGTGTTGAACACATTAGTAAATAGGATTGCTTATTCCCAGTTAAAAGATAATTAAAGTGAGGAGTGTTGATTTAAGAGCTATTTTCAAAGAACTTTGGATGTAACACAAAATTGATCATTTTACCTTAGACACCGACAGAAAGTAAGTGTAAATCTTTCTTCAAGTTTGGACAAATCAGGAATGAATTTGAGAAGTTTGTTTTGGTTTTTTTTTTCCTAGCTCGGAAAGCTGCCGAGTGTTTTTCTGATATTGCTTTTGCTGACCAGAATCACGTGTACAGTAAATCCCCAAAACCCTGTAACAGTGGGTATTCTGCTAATGGAAATAAAACTAATAAAGTTCTTATAATAAGACTTTCTACATAGAAGTTGAGGGGACTGCTAGTATTCTTGAAAATTTTGCTTTGAAATTGGGTCAGATTTGTCATGTAAGCCTCAGATCCCTCCCCTATCTGGAGGACTGCCAGATTGTCAGAAGTAGAATTTTCCTGCTCGTCACAGGCATTGGGTAGCCTGATATGAGGAAGTATTTGTTAACGTGTATGGCTGAGTCAGTCAGCTTCTTGACTTATTTTAATGCTAGATTGCTGACCCTTTTTGAGGTTATGTGACTGGTGCTTCATTACATACTGTAGTTTGAAATGTTTGGCCCTTTAACTGTGGCAGGCAAC
The DNA here is from genome assembly GCF_965231255.1 of Vanellus vanellus. NCBI lineage: Eukaryota > Metazoa > Chordata > Aves > Charadriiformes > Charadriidae > Vanellus > Vanellus vanellus. The sequence goes on along the minus strand of NC_138905.1, from coordinate 177,371,290 downwards.
AAGAATTTCCCTCATTCTTCTGCAGTGAAGTTCTACACTGTGTTTAACTCTGACGTGCTTTCATTTGATGTCAATAGACTCAAAACTTTTAAATACTTAATGGCATTCGTAATCTAGTAGACCCTGTGTCACAGTGATGGTTCCCAGCACAAGTTGACCCCCGAGACTTCCACTGCTGTGCTTTAACTCCTGAAACCCTTCGGCTTCATGTTGCTTTCAGGATGATAATTCTGCAGTTCTTATTAGAGGTTCCCTACCCATACTCATGGTGTTTTTGTGGAGAATATGGCTTGGAGTCACCAATACTGTGGATGTCCTGAAGCAGAAATCAAATTTGCCTGTAACTGCTCTTCAAGTTGTGTTTTCTGTATGCATGCTCACAGGGTACCCTCTTTATTGCTTGCCTTTGAATATCCATTTATGGTTACCAGGAATTCTGAGATTGGAAAGAAGTGAAAATATGGGCCAAACTCCATCCATTTATATAACAGCAATCAAAGTATTAGACTGCGTGCCCCATTAGTGTTACTAAGACAAGAATGCTTCAGTGTCATGAACCTATAAACATTGCAACTTCAAGAACAGCTGACAGCAAGCAGATTTTCTTGTTTTCTGAAAGACAGACTCCATTTTAACTTAAGGCAAGTTGAACTATTAGCCTATTAAGTGGTTTTAGATTAAGCTTAGAATCTGGTTCCAACCTGGTTCAGACTTTAGCAGTTGAAGAATGGAATGCTGAGAATGGAGCTGAGTGGAAAAGAGTTTAAAATACTATGGAAAAATATTAAACACCTCCGTCTACTTAAACCTTCTTGTAACAAAGAAGGCAAAAGAATTACACATCACACAAAATAAGGTTAACTAAGTACAGTAGTAACTAGACTGTTTTTCAGTCATGACCTAAGTATTCACACAAAGCTCCCAATTAGCATGGTCAGGCTGAACTGCAACAGTTCATTCGTTAAATTTTAAAGGAAAATTAACTTTGCTTAGATATATTTAAGCCCCCATTTAGTGAAAGTCTGTCTTGTAAACCATAGAAAGGGTTAAACCCATGTTTTAACATCCTGTTCAGTGAATGGGTTCCTTTGCTTTTATCGAAGGAGTTAATGTTAACAATATGGCTGTGGTAGAGGGAACTTTCCATCTGCTGTTCAGTGAGTACAAGAAATGCATCTTCACTTGTTTCATTAGTTGCATGATAGATGTAGTCATATTCTGGGGCTCCTAGCTGAAAGAATGGATGATGACAGGAATGAAACGATAAAAGCGCTGAACAGACAGAGTAGTAGGAGCTTTCTCTCCCTATTCCACAGTAAAAAGAAGTCTACTTTCATATGCTACGATCTAACAGTTAAAAAGAAAAGGTTATAGTCTCCAGGTATGCACTTGCGACAGGGAATATTTGGAGATCAGGAGTGTCTTGTCTACAAGTCCCATCAGGGGAAAAGACCTGAAAGGAAAACGTTTATTTTCAAGTCTACTACAAGAAGAAGGAAAATTATATTTCTCAGATGTGATTATTGCGGGGATTGTGATAGTTCAGCTGAAGGAAAAAATAGTTTAGATGGTGAGAGAGAATGGGGAAAATGGGGGGAAGATATAAAAATTAAGACAAAGATATGTAGGAAGGGAGAAGAGAGCTGGACATAATTAGAGGAAGCAGAGAAACAGAAAACTTGATTAGTCTTATGCACTAAAATAAATAAAAATTTCAGTGCTTTTTGCTGTAGTCTCTCAGGATAGTTATATGGCATTTAAGACTTCTTAGAAGGTACATTTGAAACTTTCATTGCAAAGCCTGTTAATATCCCCATAATTCATGAATTCTGACTTCCCTTTCTTATTTTCAAACCTGAATTTTGGCTTCTCTTTTTAAACTGGTTCCCACAATACTACTTTTCTCAAATTAATAACTTCAGTGGTAGAAAAAGTAGAAAAGCTGTATAAAGGCGAAGTTGTGTCTGTTTATAAAATTTTTGTTAAACTGCTCAGATGACTGATAGAATAGAGAAGTATGTTGTGAAAGTAAATATGCTCAAGAGTAGAGATAGCTTGGAGTTAACTGATTATTTTTCACAATAGTTACTGCATTTTTGAAGTATTTTAATTTTTCACATGCCTCAGCAGGTAATACAGGATAATTTGATAACTGAAGAATTTATTGGGATAGGCTGCTTTATAGAAAATTTAAATTCATTGAAGTTTTTCCTGCTTAGAAATGAAGAGAAATGAGATTGTTTCATTAGTGTCAAACAGCTTGGTGATGTATCTGTTCAGGATTCATTTATTACTCTGCTTGAAGCTTTTAAGAACATGCACAAAGTGACTGTAGCTCCTTCTTTTTGTTTTGGGCTGTAAGAGTGTCTTCCATATTCTCTTATGTTATTGATGCTGTCATCTAAATGTGTTTATTGTTCTTACAATATATTCAGAAGATTCTCCTATGATTTGAGGGACTTGTGCATTTCAGGAAAATAGGTTTTAGAAGCAATGTATCTTTCATATTTGGGAAATGACACATGTGGATCTCTACAGCTTAACAAACCAGTTAGTATAGTATACAACATTTTATTATTTCATAGTTGTCTCTAAAGCTGAAATGCAGTTGATGAGTTCGTTTTTTAAGTCATATGGATGACTTAAATGAGAGGTCCTCACACTGTCTCCTTTGTAATGTTAATTTGGTTCCCGTTACTGTCACTGCTTAGGAAAGGATATTTCACATATCTTAGACTTGAAAGAAGACAGATACAGTAATGCTCCCCTACCTGTTGCTTGTCTGTCAGTCATTTTAGTATCCTTTGATTATGTAAGACCCATCTCTGCTTGCTGTTACCGTTATCGTGTCTTTCCATCCTTTGCTCTTTGAACAAAAACTTCCCTGAGCTGCCTAGTTGCACTGAAGTATGCCTGATGGCCTGCAGGCAGCTTAATGGAAGTTTCTGGAAGTTCTGGAAGACAAATGGAAATCCATGTATTCTTCCAGTATCGTACTTATTTTAAAACAACTGCTGGAAGTGCAATTATAGTAGTCTTTGTTACATGATTTTTAATACTTTAATAGCTTTTTTTGTACGTTTAAATGCTAATAAGGAAATGCAAATTATCTTGTGTGTGACTACACATTATCCTTCTTGTCTTTGAAGGGAACAAATGTTTTCTTGTAAACAGCAAGCTCGGTATTAGCCAGCAGTGTACCCTGACAGCATCCTGGGCTGTATTAGTAGGAGAATAGTCATGACATCAAGGGATGTCCAGTTTGGGGACATCCAATACAAGAAACATAATCATAAACCAGGGTGAATCTAGTGGAGGGCCACCAGAATGGTCAGGGCTGGAGCACTTGCTCCGTGAGGAGAGGCTGAGGGGGTTTGTTCAGTCTGACCGCTGGGGCACTTAACAGCAGTGCCCCCAGTGCCTGCAAGGAGGTCACCAGGAAAGATGGAGACAGGTCCTTCAAAGCAGGGCAAGGTAGGAGGACAAGAGAACAGCAGTTGCAACAAGAGATTCCGACTTGGAATAAGAAAACAATTTTTCATTACAGCCAAGCATTACTGTGGGCAGTCTCCATCCTTGGGAGTTTTCAAGACCCAAGTGGCTAGAGATTTTGAGCATCTTGGTCTGATTTCATAGCTGACCTTGCTCTGAGCAGGGTGTTGGACTAGATATCCCTTCCAACCTGAATTTTTCAATAATTCTGTTTTGCATTTGCATTGTTGAGGTCTTGTTTTTAAGGGGAATTTTACTGAGGAATAAATGGAAAATTACGCAGCAATGTGCTGGCCACTTCTATTTAGTTTTTGCTTACTTCTTAAGTCACTGCAAACAGCAAGGCCCTCCATTACATTAATTCCTAGGGGAAAAGTTGCTTTGCTCTCCATCGTTGCTAACTGTAGCACTTTTAGGAACCAGTCCTTGACAGATAACAAGGTATGCCTGTACTTTGAACTTTGCTTATCAGGAAATCAAACCTGTTATGTATGATATAAAGGACATACCAATCATTTGCTAAATTATGGCAGTTTGAACCCTAACCTTCTGACCTGCTCTACCAGACTTTCAGTGGGGAATATGGAGGTCAGGAGCAGTCTCTCTGCTGCTATAGTAGTTTACATATATCTTTTCTTTTTGAGATGTCAGAGGAGCTTTGTCTGATGTTAGCCCTGTCTCAAAATATTTGTCCCACTTTCTCATTCTCTCCCACTCATTTTCTGGGAGGCATCAGTGATGACATTTCCTTTTCTTATTTTTTCCTTGCTGATCATCCAAAAAGCCCCTTTTTTTTCATCCCTGTACAGTTTTGTAGTGAATTTTAGTTTTGATATTATTAATTACATGTAAGTTACATTTGTGGAATTAAGAACTTGAAAATTTGTATGTTCATTTCTGACTGTTTTAAGGAGGTATATGGCATTCCAAACATTTTTCTTGTGTTTCTGGCTGTCTGTGTTTTTAGTGCTTTGTAGATTTTATTTGTTAAAAGGAGAGAGAGATTTCGGTATTGCTGTTGTCACTTAGATAACTGCTGCTCTGTCAATCATTTCACATTGACTTTTTCCCTTTTTGCATTTATGGAATTGAAAATCATACAGTAATTACCTTTTATTAAGTATATATTTACATCTAAAAGTGTCTTAATGAGTTTCCTATTAAATCAGGAACAGCAGCATATACAACAGACAATAAATGCTATCATGAAGATAGAGGATACTATTGCTGTTAGATATTTAAGTTTCTTCTTAAACAGTGTGGAATTTTTTTATCTTTCTAATGTGCAAAATGTGACTTGAACTTCATGATTAAGACTGATGTCTTTGTTACTCTTTTCAGTCTCTTGAGTTTACTGCAAAAGTTTTATCAAAGTTGTACGAGATGGTTAATTGCCTTTTGCTCAGTAGTAGTATGTGTATAGGACTACAACATATCTGTATACCCATTGCATGACCCATAATATATTTCAAAATATCTTTGCAATCCAATTTTAATGTTCTGGTTTTATTAATTTTAGCAGTTTATTAATTTTAATAAACTGCTCATGCAACCTAGTTTGTAGGAAGAGTAGCAATGGGAAAGGATTGGAGAGAAAAGACAACTATATGCAATTTACAGATCAATGTGTTAACAATATAAATCATGTAAATGAATAGAAAAGGCAACAAACTGTCAACATGAACACCCAGAGAGTTTATTTCCTTGAACCACCTTCCCCTTGTTCGTTTATGGTTTAGATTTGACCGATATGTGTATATCAGAAGCTTTCAGTAGCTTCTTTTCAGTGTCTGCAGAGGTTTAAAGTTTGTGACTGAAGATACTTTTTTTAAAAAATAGTCAAAATGTCTACTAGCTTTAGCAAGGAAGGTTTTATGATTTCTGTCAGAGTTCGGGTTTTGTGTGTATATTTATGCATGCATGTGCATATTTGGATGCAGTATTCTTTTTTCACAGTCACAGCACTAGTGTGGATCGATTACTTAAAAGAAGAAAGTCTATTCCCTGGAGAGGATCTACAGCATATTGGGAATATTGACTGATTGTTTACCTCAAGAATGCCACGTAAATTTATTAGTTTAGTTATAGTTATGTCAAGTTTCTTTAATTATTAGTCTTATATTTGTTTCATCTGCTGTCTAGAAAAATTACTGCTCTAGAACATTCAATGAAGGGACTGTGTGCACATAAGCTAAGGGCTAGTTGTGAGCTGAGAGAGTCAGTAATGCTACATCAAAATGTATTTGAGACATGTAAAGTAAAACTACATGCACGTATTGGCACTCTGAAAACTCCCTGAATACTGAATTAGCCTGGAAAGTAATAATCACTATCCAGAATCACAGGAAAGACCTGCAAATATTTATATTGATTTAACTGAATATTTGATGAAAAATAACCTCTGTGATTAGTGAGACTGGGGAGTTTTAAAAGATACATTTTTGTATGTTTTATCCAAGAGGATAAACCAATTCAACCAACAGTTTCAAACTCTTTGTGTAACTGTTGACTCTTATTTCTTAGTTTACTTAGGCAATGAAAAACAATGTTTGCAGTGCAATAATAAAAACATAATGAACAATTTCTGTAGCTTCTGATATCCCCCAAATCTGTTAAGGTATGTTTCATCTGCTACAATAGCAATTTATTTCAATTATATTCCAGAAACAAATGCTACTATTATTAAAGAATTTCACGAAGTAATAATATTTCTGGAAAAGCTAATACTTGGTTTAAGAAGGTAAGTCGTTGAATCATTGAAATTGTAAAAAAATAATTATGAGCAGCAAAAAAAAATTATCAAGCCAGACAATTCTATATGTAATTACAAATTTGAGATGTAGTATAGAGTAATATTAAAAGTTGATGCTTTTCTTGTTTTAATGTTTTATAGCAAGGAAGTTGCTGTCATTTTCTTCATTCAAGTCTGTTACATATTTCTCATATCAAAACCCCTCACAGTTACAATTTAAATTGTTTTCTATACCAACCAATATACATTATTGGGGGGTAGGTCTCTCTACTATTCCTTGCCTTTTTGTTGATTTAGTACAAAATTCAGCTTTGTTAATGTGGCAATCTTTTAAAGGACTGAAGTAAACCATGGAATAAACCTATTGGTTTAATAAAGTTAATGATTTGGGATGCCGTGGGAAATTAAATAGGGAATAGTGTGTACAGAAAATGTGAGTAAAGACATAATGAGGTTTCATAAACATACTTCAGTTGTTTTGCCCTTGGATTAAAATAAGTGCAATGGACAAAACCATACTGCAGAGCAGGGATCCTTTTCAATCTGTCACTTCAAAGTGGATTTAATAAAGAAAAATGAAGTATTTATCTGTTGGAGCAAAGAGATCGTTTAGGCAATGAGAAATCTAATCATGCTTATTCTGCTGCTTGTCCAGATGTGCGTTCCACCTCAGTTCAGCATGTTTCTCATACTTTCAAGATCGGAGACTTTTGCCATTTTATGTGCTAGTGCACACAGATGCACAAGATAGCTTTGTACAGTGTATTGATGCTGTGCCAGAAACAATAGAACTGTTCAGCTATTTCTGACTGCTTTTGGCTTGAGGTAGAGCTGCTGGTGTCTGCATCCTTTAGCTGGACTGTGTTTCCCTTTTACATTGTCAGCCTGTACTTAGGAGAAGTCTGCGAAGCTATTTGCTTTGGTATCTCTTCACTAGGCTTCAGAGAACTCATTTAAAAGCCTTCCTGTTGGAAAAAGATGAATCTTTTTCTTTGGGATTATTTTGAAGTTTACTCAAGAGATCTTGCCAGGTGATAATTTCTGGTTTTGGATTCACAAACTAGATATCTTTGTGCCTGCGTTTCCTGAAATACCTGGTCTGGTAGGTATTCTCTGACCAACCGTGTATACTGATGAATTCTGTGTTTCATGTTTGTGCAGTTTTTCATAGATTTAGAATTCATCATCCCCAGAAACATAAATGAAAACACAAGGATAAACATCTTGACTCATGTGTATAGGTTAAAAGAAAAGCAACTACTATTTGACTCCTAAATATTACCAAGGTGACTCTGTTCTATTTATGTGTCTAAAACACAATTTTTGAGGAGGAACAGTGGAATTATTTCCCATTCCCTATTATATGCTTATTGCTTCTTTCAGATCCTTTCTGTTTGTTAAGGATGCTGTTATTAATATCTCTATACTGATACAGTTCAGTTAGGTTGTTTGAATAGATTTTCTGTTTATTTCATGGAATCAAATAACAAAAAGCTAACTCAATCAAGATGCTGATTACTTAAACCAAGTAATAACCATGTAGGCAAGTGACTAAGCAAACTAAGCATGCATCAGCAGCACTGGATTAACACAGAGTAGCAACCACATCCTGTTTCATTTTTTTAAAAAAGCATGACAGGAGTTGCTCATCTTTTTTACAGTAGCCCAAAAGTAAGTGCACATTTTCAGGAAGTCCATCAGAGCTCCAAGATTGAGAGAAAACTCCCTAGTGAAGGTTTATTATGAAATTTTCATGACTGGAGTAAAACTCCTGAGCACAGGCTAGTCTAGGCTAGGCTGAAGCAGTCTCTACCATTACTGTTGAAGCTGTGTCCCAGTGCAGGAGTGAATCTTAAGTTTCACAGGCTCAGAGTCAAATAAAAGGAAGCACAATTGCATAGACCAGAGACAAGGAAACAAAGATGGATTTCAGTCCCTGCCAGTCAGCATGATTTAGCAGATATATGAAAAGCAGACTTATCTTTCCTAATGTTCATTCTTCCAATTCTTAAAAGAGATGGAATACTCATCATGGTAATTAGGTCACTCTAGCTGTCCTAGTGGAGTAAACACAAAGATAAGCAGCTACCTTTATAGTAACTCATCAAGATGTGCCTTTTATATGTAAATTCTACAACCCCACCTTTAACTTTACTTTTTTTTCAGTCGTGTTACACATTAGTGAGATCTGTGCAGCAGCTAACCTGTTTCTCTAGAGTAAGGCACAAGAATACATGGGAAGTATGCATGTTCTTGTTGGACAATGCAGGGAAAAGTGTCCAATCTACTGTACACTGGGAATTAGTTTAGTTAGGGTAGAAAGAATACATGGGCTCTACATACTGAAGAAGTCCACTTATTGCACAGGTCATTTTGGGTTTAGGTGTCCTGAAGCTGCAGGTAGTGTAAAACAGCTGTTTATCTTGCTGAATCTGGATGTTTGGAACTAGCACTTCCTACAAACTGCAAAAGAGTATGTGGAAGTGTTGCCTACAAGGAAGTTGTTTCGACAGAATGAGGATCAGAGGCCAATACATGACAAATACTTAGAATGCTGCAAAACACAAAAATCTCCTTTGAAGCAAGCAGCTTTAAACAAAGCTGCTAAGCTTTCTCTCTCAAACAGATTTTACTAAACCACATGCATGTTTAATTACTTGATACGAAGGAAATATAACATCTGGCAAGAACTTGCATGTTAAATCATGTTTACCCTTTAGCATTCAAGCTATATGTTTCTGGATTTTTTTTTTTTTTTTTTTTAAACAATCTAAACCAGGAATACTGTGCTGAAAAAAAATTCAGCATGTGATTTGGGGAGAATAAATTTTAAGTGAAATCTATTTCAGCAGACAAATTTTTCATTGTTTAAACAATTTGTAGATGGCATGCTTCATCTTCTGTTTAATCGTTATACTCAGAGCTTTTTCTGTCTTTTGTTGGAGGTATTTCAATTTGTTGTTACTAAGTGCATTGTTATTTTAGTCCAGATTAGAAATAATTTGACATATTTGATAGACATTAATGAAGCAATAAATAACACAAATGACTGGAAATGCTTCTAAAGTTAGTGTAACAGTATCCATAAAATAAATGTATTTAAATGAAGAATAACAGTTTTCTGGCCCATTTTGTAATAAATATTAAAACAGACTTTCAGTTTATGAAACCAGCCAGATACATGACGCATCAGACTTGTGTTCAGTGCTTCAGAAGCTGAGCAATGAAAGCAGTTGAAAATAAAGATCAGAGTTCCTACATTTTCAGTTACTTAGTGGGTAGCGTGTGAACTCAACTCATGGGAAGGTTTTGGTTGCTTGGAAACAAGCCAACCAGTTTTTAGTATCAAGGATCAAAAAGAGAACCAGTGGAAACAAGATCCTCTGAGTGCCCATGTTTGAACTGGAGTCTCAAAGTTTGCCACATGTATGGACAGCGTATGTGCAGTCTGTAACATGACTGAATTTAATTTAAGCCTATCTAGACTTCTGTTACTCCAAGTGGCACAATGAAGAGCGAGGAAAATTCTGTTCTGTGCTTTTGTACTTAGCTTTGAGCTCTTTGGAAGTGAGAAAGCCTTAACAGCCAGACTCAGCTGTAAAAGGTAAGGAAGTTAAACTGGGATTTGAACCTCATGGTGAAAGAAGTATCGGTAGGATTTGATGAAGGATGCTGAGCTGTGAGGGTGATAAAGGAACAGAGAGAAAGAAAACCAGCAGTTGGAGGGTAGGGGTATAAGATAGGAATGGAAAATGAATAGGCTAGGAACACAGGTGAGAAGAAAAACAGGTGCCCCAAGCAGAAAGAAGGAAAATAGAATTGGAAATCAGGAGAAATCTGGGGACGGAGAGGAAGGGGGGCAGGAACATTAGAGGACATGTTGGGGCTGGACGTGGGAGATTTGGAATAGGACAGGTTAGGGAGGACATGTTAGTAGCATTTAAGTTTCTCTGCAAGTTTGGCACTGAACCAAAGCACAGACATTTGTACAGATAGGAGAATATATTGTAATTACTCTAAAGATCTTAGATCTGGAACTGATGCGCCTGTGGAGTCAGGATGGTTTCACAACTTACAGATTTTTTCCATTTTTAAACTTGAAAATAATGTGAAAAATGTATCCTGAAGAGCCTTAGGTTGGTATTATCAAGTTTGCAAAATTAGAAAGGGTTGCTGTTGTGTTTTGTATAATCTTGATAGGACTTCCTTTGGAAGATTTATTATTTCATAGTATTTACTTGCTTGGCATTCTTTTCTATTAACAAGCTTAATACTAGAATGTACTACTTCTTGAATGCTTAATTTTACAAATTTATTGGCTTTTAATGTACTTCATTATGGATGTCATCTGTCTGGACTTCTGTAAGGCCTTTGATGTGGTCCCTCACAACATCCTTGTCTCTTAATTGGAGAGGTATGGTTTTGATAGGTGGACTGTTTGGTGGGTGAGGAATTAGTTGTATGTTCTCATCCAGAGGGTAGTAGTCAGTGGCTCAGTGTCCAGATGAAGACTGGTGACGAGTCGTGTCCCTCAGTGGTCCATATTGGGAGCAGTACTGTTTAGTATCTTCGTCAGTGACCTAGTGGGATCGAGTGCAGCCTCAGCAAGTTTGCAGACGACATCAGGCTGAGCCTGAGGGATGGGATGCCATCCAGAGGGACCTGGACAAGCTTGAGAAGTGGGCCCATGTGAACATCGTGAGGTTCAACAAGACCAAGTGCAAGGTCCTGCTTATGGTCGGGGCAACTCCTGGTATCAATACAGGCTGGGGGATGAAGGAATTGAGAGCAGCCCTGCTGAGAAGCACTTGGGGGTACTGCTAGATGAAAAGCTGGACATGAGCTGGCAATGCATGCTTGCAGCCCAGTAGGCCAACTGTACCCTGGGCTGCATTGAAAAGCAGTGTGGCCAGCAGGTCAAGGGAGGTGATTCTGCCCCTCTGCTCTGCTCTGGTGAGACCCCACCTGGAGTACTGTGTCCAGCTTTGGAGCCCTCAGCACAGGAAACATGTGGACCTGTTGGAGTGGGACCAGAGGAGGGCCACAAAAATTATTAGAGGGCTGGAGCACCTCTCCAGGCTGAGAGACAGGCTGAGAGAGCTGGGGTTTTTCAGCCTGGAGAAGAGAAGGCTCCGGGGAGACCTTCTTGTGGCCTTTCAATACTTTCAATACAAACAGGCCTACAGGAAAGATGAGGAGAAACGTTTTAGCAGGGCCTGTTGTGATAGGACAAGGGATAATGGCTTTAAACTAAAAGAGGGTCGATTTTGACTAGATATAAGGAAGAAATTTTTTACGATGAGGGTGGTGAAACACTGGGACAGGTTGCCCAGGGAAGTTGTAGATGCCCCATCCCTGGAAGTGTTCAAGGCCAGGTTGGATGGGGCTTTGAGCAACCTGGTCTAGTGGGAGGCATCCCTGCCCATCGCAGAGGGTTGGAGCTAGGTGATCTTTAAGGCCCCTTCCAACCTAAACCATCCTATGATTCTTACACATTTTTTTCCATTTTTTTCATTAGCTTGATCTGTAATTTCCCTTTCATTCCCAACTGTCATTCTTCAGTGAGATAAAAACCTCTACTCTTTCACTCTATCAAGTTTGCTAAAATTTCTGGATGGAGAAAAATCCAGTACACCTGCATTCCACAGGTTTTTTTTTCCATAATAGTAGTATTAAAGCATGGGGTGGTTTAGTTTTCTTTTGTTTTCCCTTAGAGACCATCTAGGCAGATTAAGGCATATATTTTGACATTGTGTTACATGAATATGCACGCACACTTGTGCTGAAATAATAGCCAAGAAACCAGAGATACTATCTGGTCAATGAAAAGCAAATATGACAAAGAAACTCTGAATGCTGCTACAGCGAAGGAGTTACTAGTGAGCTCAACAGTGTAGTAAGGTCAAACGAAAATTCAGTCTTCATAACCTGACCAGTACAAAACAGATCATGCACATGTAAGCTACTGCAAATTTCCAAAATACAAAGTACGAAATTTTTTTCTGAAATTACTGTTCATAACTAGTTGATAAGCATGCTCTGGAAGCACCCAGCTGATTGAGTAGACTTACAAAATCAGAACTACGGATTTCTCTGGAAAGTATAGAAAGTAAGTACAGAGAAGTATGCATAGCTTGTGTTTATACGCGATTCCACTGTCTAGGCTCTGTACAGAATAGATCATTGAACCTCGAACTAATTTAAAGTCTAAAGCAGTCTACAGGAAGGCATTGCCATTTATTTTGTGTAAAGGCAGAGGATAAGGATTTGTTGTTGAAAGTCAATAAATGTGACTTGTGACTTCGTTTGTGTATTGCATTGCACATCAGTTGACTGGATGACATGTATCTTTGTGAAGATTTACTCATTTTGGAACAAAACAGTCTTCCCCAGATTGTAAGCAATGTGTATAGCAGAACAGATTTACTGTCCTGTCTGTAGCCAGTCATATACAAAGTGTGGAGAATGTAAGAGTGCTGAAACTATTTTTGTGTGGTAAAATGAGAATAGGAACATACAGTCAGGGAGCAGTGATGAAATACTTAGAAAAGCATGCACAAGCAAAATTGACAGCCGTAGTCGATAACCAAATAGATAATTGGCATTTAGCAGTTTGAGTGTAGTAACTCTGAGAACAAGTGTCATGCTATTGAAAAAGAAATTTGTTTTTAAGAGTGACCTTTTAATGAGCTCAATAGGCAGAATTTGCAATCTCTGCTCATGCAGCCTGTGTGGGAACAATCTCATTCATGCATTGGACTGTTTACTCATACACTGATGTCTACAAAGTGATTGTGAAGGGCATCATAATGACACCTGTTTGTTCTGTTCAAGTTAATTCCGGTGAAAATTGCTTCCTCTTTGTGCCTTAGAAACATTCCTACATCTGAAATTCTCGTGGAAAATATCTGAAGTAATCCCCTTGTTTTTGTTAAATGCTTTCAATCTCACCTAAAGATCAGGTGCTAAATAGGGTGGAATTGTGTTGCAACTGCTATTTGACAAATGACAGCTAACATAACAGCCGTGTTGGGTTAGAATAAGTTTATCTGGCATTCTAACAATTTGTTGTTAAGTGACTTCTGTGTGAGAAGTACCATCTTGCATTTAATAGTTCTCTGCTGAGTTTATTCAGTATCCGCTTGAGTGCTAATTTTTAGTATCCACAACATCTTATGGTAAGGAATTTCACAGCTTTCATGTGTGAAGAACAACTTCTATTTGTTTTCATTCTGCATCTGCTAGCTTTATTAGATGCCTTCTCATTCATCTGTTGGAATATACAGTGAATGATTGATTGGTGTTCTCATGCTCTGTGCCACTCATGGTGTTACAGGCCTCTTGTATTTCTCCGTTTTCCTAACAGCCATCTCTTTTCCAAGCTGTAGAGTCCTAGCTTGCTTAAGTAATTTCTTTCCACACTGTGCAACTGGGTAAGTGCACGATGTTGCTGCTTGTCAAAGGTAGTCTTTATTACCTTTCTCTGATGCTTTACCAGTTTTATGATATTCCTTGTGTGCTAGTCAGCATTCAGTATGCAGGCAACAGCATGGAATTGTAAAGTGACGTGGTGATTCCTGTATTTTCTCTACTGCTTTCACAGTAATCCCCAAAATTTTGCTTTTGACCATTATTTAAAACTAAGCCAAAGTTTTCATGGATTTATCTAGTATGAACCCAAGATATCAATCATGAAAGAAAACAGCTTGGAGTTCATCATTTTAAGTGTATGGTTAGAATAATTTTTACAACCCGTGATTTACTTTACATATATCTCCTTTGAATTTCATATGTTATTTAATGCTAAGATTCATAAGGTTTGCCACTGCTGTTCACATCACCCTCATTTTCTATAGTCCAGTAATTTAGTATTCTATCAGCAAACTTTTTTACCCCTTTTTTGAGATTGCCTATTAAGTATAATGAGTAGAATGAATGAAGTCCACTTCTAAGTGGAATATTATTTGTCATCTATAATTACCTTATATTGATATTCTCAAAAATATACTTAATTTATGCTTTTTGAGAAGGACCTGTGGTTCTGAACAACTGTGGAACTTAATACACCATTGTGGTCTGGTGATTCTTCATATCTTTGAGTATGGGGAAAAAGCAGTGTAGCTGATATCCATGATATTCTAAAGTGATATCCCAAGGGATGCACCATTGATACCAGTGATGTATAATACCACTTCTCCCTATTGCATATAACACATGGTGGTGAAGATGGGAGGCAACATCTCCTTAGTATCTCCCATGAAAAGGCTTCATTGCATACATTTGTGTACTGAGAAAGAGATTCACATTGATCTATCATTTTTTAAAAAATAATGTGTATATATATGATCATTGTCACTTGATTGTGCGTTAATCGCATACTGAGAAAACTCGTGGACTGAGTTTTCCACATACTGTGTTTTGTTTTCATTATAGTATTGAAGTTTCCTAATGATGTTTCAAATACGGGTTACAATAGTTACATATATAATCATACTAATAGTTTTTAAGCTCTTAAAAATACTATATTGATTTCTGAAATTTATACCTGTAATGAACAGAACTAGCATGTATTCTAGGTTTGTTTATTTTTGAATCATCAAAACTGTTTTATTTTTTTTTTTTCTTTTAGGTATAGACAAATGCAGCTTGGCACAGAAAGCAAAGTAGCTGAACTTCTTCACCAAAGTAAGTTAAAGTCCTTTGAAAGCGAACGTGTTCAACTCATGCAACAAGAAACAGCTAAGAACCTTTCACAGTGCCAAATGGAATGTGAGAAATATCAGAGAAAGCTAGAGGTACGTTATATAAAGAGACACTTTACGGGGCATTACATAGTTGTTTTCAATTAGAATTTAAAATGCAAAAGCTTGGGGAAAAAGTAGCAAAGAACATATGTGGCTGAATTAGTATCTCCACCAAATTCTGCTGAAGCAGAATTCAGTGTGACTGGTTCAATGGAAAACAAGACTTAGGGGGAGAAAGAAGGCAAAACAATCTCTCATGCAGAAAGGTTGAAGACAGTACCTCATTCATGTAAGGTATATATATGCTTGTAGCACAATGCTGCTTATGTCAATCTTTGTGATTATTGTAGGGAAAGAAGACAGAACAGCTACGGTGAATTCAGTATCATTATTAAAAACTAGGATTTCTAATAGCATTGTTAAATCATAAAAATACTTCTTATTGATACACAATTCTGGAACAAATTTTTATGGCTGAAGAAGTCAAGGAGAGCGTGGTGTGTACAGCATTGAGAAGACCTAACATTGCTAATCCTGTCATGATGGGTTGATCTTGGCCAGCTGCCCAACACCCACCCAGCTGTGCACTCACTCCTCCTCCTCAAGAGGACAAGGGGGTAAACAAGCTGAAGAAGCTCATGGGTTGGTATAAAGATAGGGAGATCACTCGCCAATTACCATCATGGCCAAAGCAGACTTGACCTGGGGAAAATTAATTTCACTTATCACCAACTGAAATAGATTTGGATAGTGAGAAACAAAGACAAAAACTGAAACCTCTTTCCCCATCCCTAAACCCATCCGGGTTTAACTTCCCTCCTTCATTTCCTATACCTCTCCCTCTCCGAGCAGTGCATGGAGAGATGGGGATTGGGGTTTGGGGTTAGTCCATAACAGCTCATCTCTGCTGCTCCTTCCTCCTCACACTTTTACCCTGCTCCCATATGGATCCTCCGTGGGCTTCAGGAGAAAATATGCTCCTGCTTGGGCTCCCCATAGGTTGCAGTTCCTTCAGGGCATGTCTGTCTGCTTCAGCATGGGGTTCTCTATGGGCTGCAGTGTGGATATCTGCTCTGGCATGGTCTTTCCTGGTCTTCAGGAGGACAACCTGCTTCACCTGCTTCCATGGGCTACAAGGGAATCTGCTCTGGCACCTGGAGCATCTCCTCCACTCATTCTCTCACCTTGGTGTCTGCACCAAGGCCGATTCTCACAATTTTCCCCCCTTCGCTCCTCACTTCCATGCAGCAGTTTTGTCCTTTCTTAAATATATTTTCCTTGAAGTGCCACCACCTTAGCTGTGGGGCTCAGCTGTGCCCTGCGGTGGCTTGGAGCCAGCTGGAATGGCAGTGTCCAGCATGGGGCAGCCCCGGCCTCTCCTCACAGAGGTTATCACTGCAGCTCTCGCTGCCAGTGCCTGGGCACTGCACCCCATGCACCTATTTACATAGAGTAAATGTGTGCTTTCAAAAATGTATCACTTTTCAAAAATGCTCACCTATTTTAGTACTAGGAAGGTGTCCGGTATTCAGCGGAGCAAACTTACTTTAAAACAAAATTTCTTCACCTGTGCAAAGTTAGTCCCAAAATCATATCACCGAATCCAATTAGTGAGATTTAAATTTAGCATATGTCTAAAAATAACCCATCAGGGTACAAAATGGACAGGACACCATAAAAACCTTTTTTCCAAGTGCCAGCTATGGCAGCCTTCATTTTTCGGGGAAGGATGCAAGGATGCTGTTCTTCAAGGGCTCACATTTTTAGTGCTGACCCTGCCTAGGGTGGTTATGAAAAGGAACTATGGCGTGGAAGTGGAATTAGAGAGTTTTAGATAAAATGTAATTTCTTGTTTTGTCTGTATTGGGACATTCAGATCCTGGCTGCTGAGGTTAGTTATGGTCACGAGCACTGGGAGTGCCAGTTTTGCTAGACTTTGAGGTTGCTAAACAGATTTTTAATTGCACAGACATGTCTAAACTTTGAGAAGATAATTAAATTTGAGTTGTATTTATCTTTTTTTTTTTTTTTTTTTTTGTGGATACTTATTTGATCTGAATAACATCTTGAATTTTTTGCATTCAGTTCTACTAATGCTTTTGGCACTTCCTTTTCTCTTTAGAGAGACGCTTTGAAACCAGTGCTCTTTCATTAAGAAATGTTCTTGATTTTAAATATTTGATGTCTGAAATCTTTACTTTTGTTCCTTTTGACTGAATTCTTAATGTGTTAATTTCCTTATATATAGTATCAATGTACTAAGGGTTTTTTCTTACCCTTCTTATAGGATATTGATCTTAATTTATAGTGAAGTCACTAGTATCTTGTGGCTCAGCTACAGCTGCTTTGTGAACCAACTCTTGTTTTTATTTGGATTTCAGCATAGAGTAGTTTCTCTTCTTATGCATGCTAAAACTAGGAAACAGATAGTTTATATGTTGCAAGATTTTATCCTATACATTTATTCTTCTGTGACAGTAGACGAATCTTTTTATATTTGAATGGTTTGTTTCTCAAACTGTTGCGAATTCTTTTTTCACAGTGAATCTGGTATTATGGCTGTAGACAGTAGGCATATATTTCTGTATCTCAAGATCTATAGTCAGTTGTCATCTTGAATGTTTGGGATTTTTATTTGGGAAGTTAGTATTAAACTTAGCTACAGTACTACTTGGTGATTACTTTACCTGTTTTGGTGGGGTTTCTTTCTGTGAAGCATGTCGATTACTGTTGTACTTACTAATGTTAATGGCATATTACCTTTCACTAAGTGGTAAATAACCAGAATCTGGTATATCTTAAAACCCAAAATTTTATATTCATGCATTTACCATTCTGTAAAAGAACCTTCTCTTTTTAAATTGATAACTGAAATCTGAATCCAGTTAAAGCAACAAAAATAAATGCATTTACACTGTTTTCACTGCTGTGTAATAACTTTTTTAGCTGGTACCTTGCTTTTTCTAACTCTCCTTTAAAATTCTTGTGGCTTTTTCCGAGAGAGGTTCTTAGAATTAGTAAGGCCTTAGGAGATAGGCATAAGTGATATGGCCTGAGTATAATCTGTGCAAGACAACATAGCTGAAAAAATCACTGTTTTTCAAAGTATTTTAACTTTTCCTGTGCAAAAGTTACATCAAATATTTAGTATCATACTGTTAAGCATTTTACATGTATTGTATTTTGTCTCTTTCGTAAATATCTGTAATGCTGAATCCCTGCTCTTTCCATTATTCATTCTCACAGGTACTTACTAAGGAATTTTATAGTCTTCAGTCTTCTAGTGAAACACGCATTATTGAACTTCAAACACAGAATTCTGAGTTTCAAGCAAGGCTAGATACTTACGAAAAACTTGAAAAAGAGCTTGATGAGATAATATTGCAGACAGCAGAAAGTAAGTTCTGTCACAAGTTGTATCCGTAGGTGTTTCTGGCATTCTGAGAAGATGTCTTGTTTCTCATGGCACTTGGAAAGTGTTACAATACCTGTCACTCTCCCTCCTTATGACTGACAGTTAAGATGCAGTAATTATTTTGATAGAAAATGTTAATGATGGGTTTCTAAACATTTTTTGTAAATATGTATCAAATAAACATGAACTTAGACATATGGATATTAAAAATTATCTCAGTGTTTCTTTTTCCCTCACTTCTCTTTTCTTTATTCTAATCATCCTTTATAATAAGATATGGGGGTTTTAGGCTTCTATTATTTAAGTATATTTTGAATACCAGGAAACCCTCTTTATTGACAGACAATTATAGGTTTCATAACACAGTTCAGTGATTAGTGTGAATTTTTAAATGAGTTGGGGGGGAAGCTCTTCCTTGTGTTGAATTATTAATAATTAAGTGGTTGCTTGTGGCAGATCAGTCTGTTCCAAGTACTGAACCCTGGGTTAAATTCAAGCCTAATTACTCTTGAAAATTTTGTCTCTGGTCGGCAAAAATAATCTGTTCTCAATCACACCAAAATTTCTGTGAAATATCTATTTATTTGATTTGCTGCCTAAATGAATCTACAAAGCAAGTAATTTCTAATTTGAAACTAAGACAGTCTGTCTTTTAAAGAATAAAATTTAGGCTGAAGCATTGTGTGGAAGACAATTAGAATTTTCCATGGACTTCGGTGAAAATAAGATTTTACTTTTCAGTCCTGTGGTCACTTCTTTACCTTTCAATATCATGTAGTATTTTTTCCTTCTCCTTGAGTTATGAAGACTCTGCTTTTTTACAATATTTGGGGGTGCTGTTGGGGGTTGGGATCTCTGGGCTTTTTAATAAACTCTGTATTTGCACATGTGAGGTGGCTTTTGTCATCTAATCATATAAGCTCTTTATTTTTTCCTTTGGAGAATGGGCATGTGGAAGAAATCACTGAATTGTGACTGTTATTCTCTCATCATTATGCCTCGTTTTATTAATATTGAAATAACATGAAACAGCCTATTCAGGAAACTATCAAGAATTTATGTAGCCACTCCTTACAGCATCTGAGTAGTTTCCACATGAGTAACAACAGTAAACTTTCTTGGCATTTGTCTGTTCTTCCTTTTCAGGGTAAAATCTTCACTTTGGGGTGTTTTTGTTGTAGACTAGTAGTTTGATTTTCTTGCTTCCATTGGTTAGTATCTTTTTAAGAAAAAGTTTGAACCTATCTGTATCCTCAAAATAGT
The DNA here is from genome assembly GCF_965231255.1 of Vanellus vanellus. Taxonomy (NCBI): domain Eukaryota; kingdom Metazoa; phylum Chordata; class Aves; order Charadriiformes; family Charadriidae; genus Vanellus; species Vanellus vanellus. Next base: position 177,351,624 of record NC_138905.1, on the reverse strand, counting down.
GCTTTTTTTGCTAAGTAGAGTAAAAAAACTGCCGTTAATAAGGGTCTCCTAACTTGTAAAATGTATATTTTACACCACAAAGTCAGATTAAGATCCTGGAAAGACATAAAAGAAGGTAAGAGAAGCACACGCTGATACAGAACATTACTTTGGCTTGATATCTACAACATTTCCAATTTTTTTTGTTTGTCTTCACGATCTGACATTTACATGGACACTACTGACAGATATGAATTTATAAGGCAGTATGTTACTGACGTTTTTCTGAGACATACAACACTGAATTTGTAACCAAAAAGAAGGGTTATGACAAAGGCAGGGTAAATTATTTTTTATGTTTTTCTGAACCAGAGGTATTTAAGGCACTGCAGAATTCCCCATAACAAAGACAGCCTTGAAAATCTGAAGTTCTGGTGCCTTTGTACTGCCACATGAGTAAACTTTTTCTGTCATACTTACTGGAATTTCTGTATTGTTTTTTGTGTAACTAGATATGTGACTTTTCACAAGGGCTCTACTTAGAGGCTTTTCTCTTTCTAAGAGTGTTCTAAGAATCCTTGTTTAAAATAGCATTAAAAAGGTATTAGACAAGTGATGAAAGAAGCCATAGCTTTATGCAAGTTGTTGAGAGGATAACGTATGTCTGATTTTGAGGTACTTGAACATTAGCAAAGATGAGCCAGGACTGTTACATCATTTCGCAAATTTGCTTCTCTTTTTCCCAACTACTAAATTCATCAAAGCTGTTGTGTGGTGCCTAGGCTAGTGTTCACTTGTGCTCCCTCCCTCTCTCACACCCCTGCCACTCAGCCTTTCTTTGTCCCCCTTTACCCCCCTTTACCCCTCCTCTCTGTCCCCCTCTCTCTGCCCCTGCCTACTTCCCACACACACACTTTTTTTTTTTCCTTTTTCCTCTGGCGCATTATATCTTACAGGAGAGAAGAAACCTGAATTACACAAGCTGAAATATTAAAATTTGTACACATTTTAATCTTGCTGCTATTGGGATTTCTTTTCAAAGCAATTCTAATGTGTTTTAAATCCTTAGAAATATTTTTCAGAAATCAGTTGTCTATGGAGGCAAAGATTATGCTGAATATTTTTACTTTTTATGAACATAAGTATTTAACTTACTTCTATCATTATATATTTACATAGTCTTAATTTGCTTAGAATTTATTGATAGGATAGATTTGCTTTTTTCAGATAATTACCAATAAATATTTAGAACTGTACATAGATGTTCAACTTAGAATGTTTAATTGTGCTATAGCATATTGTCTCATAAGCAAAGTAATAAGCTTGTATTGGAAGCTGTGCTCAGCAGCAATTTGCTGCCTCCAAACTACAAGCCTACTTCAGGATGTGGGAACAGGAACATGGATCTGAAGAGGTGGCAAAATATTTGGAGTCTCATTGTAGGAGAGGGATTGGTATTGCAGGAAGGTGCAAGTTTTATATGTGGTGATGGGAAGATTTAGGGAGTAATGGGTCACTGTCACAGTTTGCAACTTCCTGATACTACCACTGATGACAATATGCACAGCTATTTCCAGGTGTATTACCGAGCCAGTTAAGTTTAAGCCCTGGACGATATTATGAATAGTAAGTGATAACAGGTTGAAAACTTTCAATCTAGGTTGAAAAACAGATCAGTGAAGTTATATTTCGTAGGCTACTTGTGCACTAGTATAATGAATTTAATGTTCAAATAGTTGTATGTATTGTGTCGGGTTTATAATTAGAATTTGAAGTTGTTTCATTTCTTTAAGTTGAAGATGGACAGATATTTAGCTAAAATAATTATTTTTGCAAAGTATTGATATGTGTAAAATATCATAATTGGTTTACTGTTTATATGGTGAATTCAGAAGAGAGGCAGCAAACGACAGAATCATGGATGTTGGAAGAGGCCCCTGGAGGTCATCTAGTCAAACCCTCTTCTCAAAGCAGGTCCAGCAGGTTGCTTAGGAAACTTATCCAGTCAAGTTTTATATATCTCCAAAGATGGAGATTCCACCACCTCTCCAAGCAACCTGTTCCAATATCTGACCACCCTCATGATAAAAACATTTCTCCTGTTATCCAGTCAAAAATTTCTGTGTTCCAATTTAGGTTCATTGACTCTTATCCTAATCACTGCACACTTCTGAGAAGAGCCTGTCTCTTGTTTTCATTGGTAGCTGGAGGCAGCAATAAGCTCTCTCTCAGCCTCTCCTTTTATGTCATGTGCTCTAGTCCTTTCATTGTCTTGGTGATTATCTGCTGGACTCCCTCCAATATATCCATGTATTTCTTGTACTGGGTAGCCCAAAACTGAACATAACACACTATGCGTGGTCTCACAAGTACTGAATAGATGAGAAGGATCACTTCATTTGACCAGCTGGCTGCACTCTTGCTAATACAGCCCAGGATGCAGTTGGCCTTCTTTTCTACAAGTTGTTTCATGCTCAGCTTGTCCGCCAGGACCCTCACATCTTTTGCTGCAAGGCCGGTTTTAGCCAGTTGTCCCCCAGCCTGTACTACTGCATGGGGTTATTGCATCCCAAATGTAGGACTGTGCATTTGCTTCGATTAACTTTGTTCTTGTTACCCCATTTTTCCAGCCTATTGAGGTCCCTCTGAATAGCAGCCCTGCACCCAGTCTACCATGCTGTCCTCCCACCTCAATCTGGTATCTTCCTCAAATTTGCTGGAGGTGCATAATATCTCGTTGTCTGCATTGTTAGTAAAGATGTTGAACAGCATTAACTCCTAAGAGATGCCAATAGTAAATCACTGTCAGTCATGCTTTGTATGACTGATTACCACTAATTGAGCTGAGAGGTCCATTCAATTTTCCACACACCCACTGTCCATTTATGCAGTCCCTATCTTGCCAGTTTGGCTTTGAGGATACTATGAGAGACTGTGTTAAAGGCTTTGTCTTGACACTAGTCAGGGTGTCCAACTTCTACTGCTTCCTCTTACCAACGTTACTAGTCACTTCACCTCAGAATGCTATCGAGTTAGTCAAACATGATTTGGTTTTGCTAGCTCTTCCCAACTACCTTTTTGTCCATGCTTCAAAGTAACTTTGAGGAGGATTTGCTTCGTAACTTTCCCAGAGGCTAATGTGAGGTTGACTGGTTTGTCATTTCCCAGAATCTCCTTCTTGCCCTTCTCTGAAGATGGGCATGGCATTTGTTTTTCTCAGGTTATCGGACATTTCTCATCACCAGAATCTTTCAAAAATGATAGTGAGCAGCCTCACACTGACATCAGCTCCCTCAGCAACCCTGGATGTGTCCCTTCTGGTCCCATGGACTTGTTTATGTGCAGTCAGCTTAAGCACTCCCTAATTTTATCTTCCTCTACTTCCTCATGTATGCACAGAAAATGAATTCTGTAGAAAGAAAAACCTAAACAACCTAACCATGTACTGCAGAATTAAACTTACACTATCAATGTGTATTTTGTGACTATTCCAATAATAAGAATATTCAAGGACACTGAACTCTTTACTTTCATATTGCATAAGTCTTATGCTAATTAGAAAAATAAAGAGTGAAAAGCCTGCCAGTATTGTAAAAAATTAATATATGGCACTGTATTAATGCTAATTGTGAACAAAATTGTTCCACTGAAATCCAGAACATTACATCAACTGAAAATCTAGCTTCTAGAAAAACATTTGCATGTGTGTATAATTATAAATAGAATTGTTTAGAAGTTTGTAGGTTCTTGCACTGTAATTACGTTCTTCAGCAGTACCTTTCTGGAATTTTTTGCAGTGGAAAATGAAGTTGAAGCTGAAAGGGTTCTCTTCTCATACGGGTATGGTGCTAATGTTCCTACAACAGCCAAAAGACGACTAAAGCAAAGGTAAAAATGTGCCTCCTTAATTCACTTGTTCAAGATAAAGTAGACGAAGATATGTGCATTATGTTTTGTCTTAGAATCCAGCCAGTTTGATTAACATAAAGAGGTTTTTTTTAAAGACTTAGGTATACAGGAATAGAATGAAGACTAGGACCTGTTAATGTGGTTGATGCATATAAATGAGCATATATATTTTTTTCTAGATAATTTTAAGATTTTTTCCTTATCTTTCAGAGAGATTAATTTTAACTGTATAAAACTAAACAGCTGTAAAAACAGACTAGTTACATTGTTTACATTTATATAATAGGAAAAAAAGTTTTTAATACCATAGAAATGATTGTATGTAATTGTAACAAAAACACATCTGCCGGGAAATTAAGGCAGCCAAGGTTTCAGAGCATCTCTATTTCATCTTTACAAATACAGTTTCTGATTCCTGTTATTTCTTCAGTTTGCTCTGATACCATTTGATCAATAGATAAAAATGATGTGTTGGTTGAATAACATACCCTTGATTGTAGTAATTTTAAAACAATAAATTTATATTATGCATTGTCTTTAAGAATTAATAGTGACATTTGAATGGCTCCTTGTAAGCATAAAGGCTACAACTCACTGTGAAGTATTGGTAATGTGAATTTATTTATAGATTTATTAAACTGTGACCACAGCAAAATGTATTTTGCTGTTCTTCACAATATGTATAGATAGTATAAAAAGAAAACATAACCTAATATCAGAATCATGGAATAGTGGAATGATTTAGGTTGGCAGGAACATCTGGAGGTCAACAGGGTTCAATGCCCTGCTCAGAGCAAATCCAGTTGTTCAAGAGCTTGTCCAGCTAAGTTTTGATTTTCTCTATGGATAGAGATTCCATATCCTTCACAATATCAGGTCAGTGTAATGTGATTTTATTTTTTTTGTCCAGAATCCTGTCTCCAGCCAGGCAGAGGAGACACCACAATTAAGAAGGTGGTTCTCCCAAGGTTAGACTCATTCCTTGCACTTTGAGTGTGCCTACAATTTGCTCAAATGCAAGAAAGTCAACTGCGTAGTTTGTGTTAGTGGTAGACTTTGACCGCGCTCTCTTCTACCTAAATGAGAAACTCCTCCATCGTTGGTGAACACACAAAGAAGAGTATAAAGACAGGGCAAACATGTACCATCGCTTCACAGTGCACATTTCTATCATTCAGGAGCTGGAAGTGCAGTTTTTGTCATGTATAACTTTTTTTTTCTACAAGTATTAGTTTTTAGTTGTTTTTGTCCTCTTAACCCCTTCCTTATCCATGACAAAGAATATTTAACATAGAAAGTTAGTGATGAGAATTAAGGGCAAATGATGGTTTGTTCATGTTTGCAACAAAGATTTATGGGCCAAGTACTATTTCTTTGGTCCTTTTTTTTTTTAAATAAGTGTTGTCGATTGGATTGTCAATCAGATTAGACCTGTTGTGCACTGAGTTACATATTGCTGACAAAAATAATGAATATTTTATGTAGTACTTAACTTTGGCATGGCTTAATTTGCTCTTTCACATCTTTAAGCCTCCTCAGATTGTAAGATTTCTTTTTATGTTCATAAACCCAACTCTTAACCATTCTATGAAAAAAAAGAAAAGAGAGGGGCAAAAAACTCGATAACCCTGTTGTATGTCTGTTTTAAGAGACTGTTGAGAGTTCTATAGTATCATTTCCTAAAACTTTAGTTCCTTCCTCCTCTGTCAATGGTTCGAGAACTTTTCTGAGTTTCAGCTTAGATGCTTCTTTTTCCCCACCTTGTTAGATTCGCTTTAGATTGTTTACATATAAAAGAATTCTGCTAAATCACTTTTGAATGGTGAATCATAGAATGGTTTAGGTCGGAAGGGACCTTAAAGATCATCTACTTCCAACCCCCCTGCCATGGCCAGGGACACCTGCCACTAGGCCAGGTTGCTCAAAGCCTCATCCAACCTGGCCTTGAACACTTCCAGGGATGGGGTCTCCACAACTTCTCTGGGCAACCTGTGCCAGTGCGTCACCACCCTCATAGTGAAAAACTTCTTCCTGATATCAAATCTAAACCTGCCCTCTTCCAGTTTGAAGCTATTCCCCCTCATCCTATCACTAGATGCCCTTGTAAAAAGTCCCTCTCCAGCTTTCTTGTAGGCCCTCTTCAGATCCTGGAAGGCCACTATAAGGTCTCTACAGAATATTCTATTCTCTGGGCTGAACAACCCCAACCCTCTCAGCCTGTCCTCATAGGAAAGGTACTCTAGCCCTCTGATCACCTTTGTGATCAATAAGCCAGGATTTCAGATGTGCTTGGAAGACACTTTTTGAGCTTAGCAGTGGGTCTATCAGAATGCCTCATATAATCCTTTTGTTCCAAAAGGCATTGGCAGATAAGGCTTTTTTAATGCTTCATAGTGGTGTTGGAGACTTCATAGACTTTCTTTATCTTTTAAAATTAAGAAGGTTAAAATAGCCATAAAAATCTGTGTATGGTTTACCTGCTGCTGTTCTGACTCGAGGAAAACTGCCATGCAGAAAATGTGTGTGATGCCTATGGCTCCCTAAGCTTTAAAGCAAAGTGTCTGTGAAACCAAGTTCTGTGTTTTGAGCTATTAAAGAAATACAGATAAGTTTTTTTTCTGCTCTCCACAGTTGCTTAAGGAAAAAGAATCTGTTACAAATGTCAATAATCATCTTTCTGGAGTCCACTACCTGCTCTTTAATTCCAGACATATGGAATCCTAAATGAAGTGCTCTTATAATTTACAGCATGCATTTCAGTCTCTGAAACTTTGTACAAAACCACCTATTCAAGCATAGTGGGTTGTGGGGTCTATACCTCCTTGTCTATTTGTCAGGAACAACTATTTCATTATTTTGGGCATAGGCACCATACACCCATACTACTAAATTAAACATGCCTGGCAACATTCTGAAGCATCGAGACCAAATGGCATGTAGTTGCCCACGTCCATAAAACTAAACTATTGTAGGCATGTGAACTACATATATTGGCAATGGTTGCTTGTACACGCTAGTTCTTCAGCTATGCCTAGGAACTGTTTGGGAGAGTGTTAATAAGTAAATGCAAGAATACTACCAGAAACACTCTAGTGGTTTGCTAACAATAAATTATCACATTCTTGAGCACTTGTCCCTGTTTGAGGACAAATTATGTGATAATTTTCTAGTACAGTTGGAATCAAAGTTTTCCAGAATAAGATGTCTTTGCAGATCAGTCTCTTCATCACTTTGCTTTAAATTTAAACTAGTCAAAAAACAAATTGACAACCATACTTGAAAGACATACTTGTGTTTATCCTTAAATACTTGCAAATTCAGGTCAAGTTCACTGAGTAGTTGTAGCTGGGAAAATTATGATGGGCTACACTCCCAAAGTTGCCATGGGAAGATATCCATGTTTCCCCTTACACTCTAATAGCTAATGTATAAGATCCCTAACTAGAGATACTAGAGAAGTGGTTCATTTATCTTTTGTACTAGATGGGATCTTAACACACATCTCCTATCTCCTAAACGGACATAAGCTTAGGAAGTGCCGGCTAGATGAATAGACAGTGGGGTGGATTGAGAACTGGCTGACAGATAGAGCTCAGAGGGTTGTGGTTAGTGGTGCAGAGTCTAGTTGGAGGTCAGTAACAAGTGGTGTCCCTCAAGGGTCAGTACTGGGTCCAGTCCTGTTCAATATATTCATCGATGATCTGGATGAAGGGATAGAGTGTACCATCAGCAAGTTCGCTGATGACACTAAACTGGGAGGAGCGGCTGACACGCCAGAAGGCTGTGCTGCTTTACAGCGTGACCTGGACAGGCTGGAGAGTTGGGCAGAGAGGAACCTAATGAAATTCAACAAGGGTAAATGTAGGGTACTGTACCTGGGGAGGAATAACCCCATGCATCAGTAAAGTTTGGGGGCTGACCTCCTGGAGAGCAGCTCTGTGGAAAGGGACCTGGGAGTCCTGGTGGACAACAGGATGACCATGAGGCAGCAATGTGCTCTGGCGGCCAAGAGGGCCAATGGCATCCTGGGGTGCATCAAGAAGAGTGTGGCCAGCAGGTCGAGGGAGGTCATCCTCCCCCTCTACTCTGCCCTGGTGAGGCCACATCTGGAGTACTGTATCCAGTTCTGGGCTCCCCAGTTCAAGAAAGATGGGGATCTGCTGGAGAGGGTCCAGCAAAGGGCTACGAAGATGATGAGGGGATTAGAACATCTTTCATATGAGGAAAGGCTGAGGAACTTGGGTCTCTTTAGTCTAGAGAAAAGAAGAATGAGGGGGGATCTTATTAATGCTTTCAAATACTTAAAGGGAGGATGCCAGAGGGATGGGAGGAGTCTTTTTTCAGTGGTGCCCATTGATAGGACGAGGGGTAATGGTCACAAGCTTGAACATAGGAAGTTCCATCTTAACATGAGGAGGAACTTCTTTCCTTTGAGGGTGGCAGAGCACTGGAACAGGCTGCCCAGAGAGGTTGTGGAGTCTCCCACTCTGGAGACATTCAAAACCTGCCTGGACGCTGTCTTGTGCAACCTGTTGTAGGTGACCCTGCTCTGGCAGGGGGGGTTGGACTAGATGATCTCCAGAGGCCCCTTCCAACCCTGACTATTCTGTGAAATGAAAATCCAAATAACTAGTTTAGCGGATTAATTTCTGTTTTTCTCAGTTATTGTTTATACAGTCTAGTGCTCCTTGTAGGAGGAACTGAGAGAACCAACCTCTTAGTGAATGCTATTGAGAATTTCAGCTAAATCCTCTCATACAAGGCAAAAGTAAAAGATTGTCTGCATGAAAGGGCAGGTTTATAGAATCATAGAATTCTCTAGGTTTGAAGAGACCCTTGGGATCATCAAGTCAAACCATCTACCCTACTCTACAAAGTTCTCCCCTACACCATATCCCCCAACCCCACATCTAAATGTCTCTTAAACACATCCAGGGATGGTGACTCAACCACCTCCCTGGGCAGTCTATTCCAATGCCCGACCACCCTTTCTGTGAAAAATTCTTTCCTAATGTTCAGTCTAAATCTACCCTGTTGGAGCTTGAAGCCATTCCCTCTTGTTATGTCATTAATTACCTGTGAGAAGAGACCAGCACCAACCTCTCTCTACAGTGCCCTTTCAAATAGTTGTAGAGAGTGATGAGGTCTCCTCTCAGCCTCCTCCTCCTCCAACTAAACAGTCCCAGCTCCTTCAACTGCTCTTCATATGATTTGTTTGCTAGGCCCTTCACCAGCTTCGTTGCCCTCCTCTGCACTCGCTCCAGCACCTCGATATCTCTCTTGTATTGAGGTGCCCAAAACTGGACACAATACTCGAGGTGTGGCCTCACCAGTGCTGAGTACAGGGGCACAATCACTTCCCTATTTATAACACAGGTGAAGAATATCAAGGCTTCTGCCAAATCTAAAAGTGTATTCCCTTTTACTGAGGAGAAGGCGGAGGTTATGACTGGTCAAATTTTCAGAGAAAATTTATACACTCACCTAACTTTACACATTCTAAGCCTCATCTTAAGGGTGAATATAATCTCCCTGTTGGTCTGCTTTAGACCGCTTAATGCTCTTAAAGATTCAGTATCATGGTCAAGAACTGGATAACACTTTGCTATCCATTATTTGGAGAATAACAGTCTTACGTTTTCAGTTTATGGCTGGTAAGCATTGAGAGTCTGAGATCTGAACTGGGGTGACTTCTCCCTTTCTTCAATATGTAAGTTTCTGAAAAATGGCACACGTTTGACTGGAGGGATAGATTGTTGTGGAGAGCCATTAGTCCAGTGGTTAAGGCACAATGAAAAGGAGTATTAGCTCTGTGTATCTTCCTAATTTTTAGAGCTCTGAATTTCCCATGTCATGTTGTGAAACAGATTGGTGACTAGAGTACCTAAACATGGAGGAGTACAGTGAAAAACCCTCCAGATACAATTTTGATAATAAGCCACCAAGCTGCTGAATCCTGCAAAGATGGCAGGATTTATTACAGGATACATAAATTTAGACATCTCATCACAGGTTTAACACAGAAACTTGCCATCTAACCTTCCGTTATAACCAATTTAATTCTAATCAATACCGTCAATGGAGTTTGGAGTACATTTCAGTTCACCATCCAGGAGTCCATTTTAGTGGTATATAGTCAGGTGGTAGGCTATACTGAATAGGACTGAGTGATTAGTAACAGCTTCAAAGACTAGGTTATATATCATAGAATCATAGAATGGTTTAGGTTGGAAAGGACCTTGAAGATCATTGAGTTCCAACCCCCCTGCCATAGACAGGGACACATCCCACTAGACCAGGTTGCCCAAGGCCAAGTCCAGCCTGGTCTTGAACACCTCCAGGAACGGGGGCTCAACAACCTCTCTGGGCAACCTGTTCCAGTGCATAACCACCCTCAAAGTGAAAAATTTCTTCCTAATGTTTAATCTAAACCTGCCCTCTTCCAATTTAAAGCCATTCCTCTTTGTCCTATCGCTATATGCCCTAGTAAGAAGTCCTTCCCCAGCTCTCCTGTAGGCCCCCTTTAGGTACTGGAAGGCCGCAATAAGTTCTCCCTGAAGCTTTCTCTTCTCCAGGCTGAACAGCCCTAACTCTTTCAGCCTCTCCTCATAGGAGAGGTGCTCCAGCCCTCGGATCATCCTTGTGTCTCTCCTCTGGACACGCTCCAGCAGGTCCATGTCCTCCTGATGTTGGGGACTCCAGAGCTGGATGCAGTACTCCAGGTGGGGTCTCACAAGAGTGGAGTAGAGAAGCAGAATCACCTCCGTTGTCTTGCTGGCCACACTTCTGATGCAGCCCAGGATATGGTTGGCCTTCTGGAAGTAGGCTCTGCAATTGCATACTGAATCTTCCCTTTGCTGCCTATGGAACCATACTGTTGAATGAATGATAAACTCTTTTGACTTTGGACAGGAAACATGCAAAAGGTTGAGGATCTAATTTTTTGGCTAGGGTGTTTAAGTAACTCAGTAATCCTTTCTCTTCACTTCTGAGTTAATTTGTGGATCTGCATAAGAGTTTATTTTTAGAAAGTGGCAATAACGTTTAATTATTTAGCATATTAAATGTCAGATAAAACTAATTTTGCCTCTGTTTTGAAAATGATATATACAGAATGTATATTAATGTGCATTTTTTAAAAAATATTTGAGAAGCCAATTACAGTGATTCCATTTAGTTGCTAAAAAATAAATACTCATAATTAGTTGAAACATTTTGACATGATTATGTGATTGTGTAGTACTGTACAAATTGTATAGGAGATTACTTTGTAAAAAATATTACAATGGCATAACTGGGGGAATGTTATTTCAGTGCTGTTAAATTTTGTAATATTTTAATTGTTTTTCTAACTTTGACCATTCTGCATGTTTTATTATGTAGTTCATATATATTAGTATTTAAGAATTGGTGAAAAATTAAGGCAATTGAGTTCTGAAATATAAATGTGAGAATTTCTTTTGCATATTTTGGAAAAAAATCAACTTGAGCTTGCTTTTTATTGGCACAGTGTTCACTTGGCAAGGAGGTTACTGCAGCTAGAAAAGCAAAACTCTTCGCTTGTAAAAGATCTGGAACATCAGAAGGAACAAGTAACACAGATTTCACAAGAGGTAAATTACTGCTACAAAAAAATCAAATCTGTAGGGGCTATAAACATTGCAGAACAGCTGTTCATAAAATGAAATATTTTCTAAACAGTGTTTATTATCTATTTGATGTCAAAAAATGGCCTCATAATTAACCACAACTCTATGTCAGATGTTTTCAAAGAAATTTATATTGTATTTTGAAACGAAGATCAAAAGAGGGATTACTTTACAGGCTAAATAAGAATGTAAGCCAGCCAGACAACACTCTGATTTCTGAACAGAAGACCAGCTAGCCAAACTAGTTTGTTCTGTTTGATAGTTAATTGTTCAATGAACACCTCATTACTTTTTACACAGCTCTTCTCTTAAATCACTTTTGAAGATATTTCTGTAAATCCGTTTCTACATTGTTCAGTTCTTGAGCCTTTTGAATATACAAATTGAGGGAATATTTAACATAAGCTGCTCTTTAAAAAAACTGACTTTTTTTTTTTACTTTTTTACAATGAGTTTAATTTCATGATCTTTTAAAATTCTGTATATGATACCTGAAATCACATATTACATTGACATGGAGAATAAACGCTAAACAAAACTTAGCTTGAAATCTCCCAGAATTAGGGCAGACTAATTTTTTTAAATATTTTTAAGATCGTCTTTTAAATTTCTCTTAGGAACCAAAGAATTTCTAGATTTGCTATTAGATATTGCCACCGTATGGAATTTCTAGGCTGACTTTTCCAGGAATGTGCTTAACAGTTTGATTTTTTTAAAGCCACGGCTGTTATAAATTCGGATAATTACACCCAAGTACTTCACAGTGCAAATACTTGTATTTTCTACATATTTAAAATCATATCATTTTATGTATTTTATGTGTGTATATATATGATCATATACGTTATTTCAGTTAAAGGTACATGAACAGTGAAGGGTTAGTCCAGTTGTTTTTAACCAATACTACAATTTATTATGGATTTTTCTAAGGTATATCCTAGTAATTTGTATTTGACTTAAACATATCTTTCAAATCTTCTTGACTGGAAGACATCCAGAGATTTGTGAATCCAATGTCATCCTTGGTCATTTTCTTTATCACTATACTTCCACTGTCGTTAATAAAATCTATGCTTTATTTCCCACTTAAATCTGTGTGGTTTCCACTTCAATACATTTCTTCATACCCACAGTGGGTTTATATTTGCTTCTAGATCACTGATAAAAGATTCAGTACCAGGGACCTTAGTTCAAATTCCTGCAAAATTCTACTAGAACATCTTCATTTTTGTTGTTCCATGGAATGTCATGGTAGCTCTTTCTTGATCTTTTATCATATAATTGTATAGTTTAAATCAAATTCCATCCAGTATGAAGTTACATGTCTTGCAGATAGCTAATGCAGAGCTACTAAGCCTGTTAACATCAAACTCATAAGGTTAAATAAAATCTTTTAAGACCTGCTTTCTATTAAACTCATGTCTGGCATTCAGGTGTGAATGCATCACCAGATTTCTGTCTTTTTTTATTTTAAATTTGCATAAGATTATAGGCCATTTTGTTTGATAACAATTACTTAAGCCATTCTGCTTGCCTTCAGTATGTGCACAAAGAGTTTACACTTGTTATTAATGGACTGGAAAACAGTTCATCATTCTCATGTTATACAAACCTATTATCTGACGTCTTTTCAAACACATGGTAAAAACTTTTATTGAAAACAGCATTATATACTGTTCTACCATATCTCCTGCCATAAAGGGTTGTACTGCTTCTAGCATTTATTTGCTCCCATTTTTTTTCATTCTAAGAGTTCTATGCCTGCTAGTATCAACTTTCCCCTTGAAGTTGTAGCTCCTCTTGTAAATTTTCTGTATTTCATATTTTATACTGATTGCTATTATCTTTCTTTATATAGTTAAAGTCCTTAAACCTCTGTTTGCTGTCTTTACTACATCCCCTAAACCAAGATAGATTTTTACTCCAAGCTATCATCTTTCTCGATTTGGGTTTTTTTTTTTTTTGTTTTTGTTTGTTTGTTTTTTTTTCAAAGAGCAAAACATCCTGTAGACTTACAGGATACTCAGGTAGCCCATTTTTATGCTTTTGATTGACGTTTTGTTCAGTCGTCTAGATGAAATCTAGAACGTGGATTGAAAGTTGATGCCAAAGTGAATGGACCAACTTTTCTTTTGAACTCGGTTTAAATACTGTTATTTCACTGCAGTATTTGTGATACAACTTCTTTTTTTTTAAGCTCTTTAAAGGAGGGAGGGAAAGAAAAAGATTGCAATCGCTACAATGGGTAGTCTTTCTAAGATTCTTTATTTGGACTGTCCTCAACCAATTTCTGTTGAGCTTTATAGAAAGGAATCATATTGATCTTCTGGGAAGGTCCAGTATTACCAAGAAGAAAATACTGACTTCTCCATAATTTCATTCATTTGATTGAAACCTGATATAATATGCATGCTTGAAAATTGGAACCCTATGGGAAAGCTCAGCTGCTGAAAAAAACTTGTCAGTCTTCAGTTAGTCCCATTATAGTTTGTCAGGCTTTATTTAATTGCAGGATCCTATCTACTTTCAGGTCTATGATATGGCATTAGAATTTTCCCTTAAGGTCGTCTTTCTGTTGCTTTGTATAGCAGTGACCAGCAATGTTAAAGTAGGTATTGAGATTTATTTCATACTATAGAAGGTTTGTTGACCATGTCTAGGACAAACAGAATAAATGAATTCTCATGACCCAATCCAAGAAAGATCCTCAGATAGTGATAATCAGTTTATTGCCTCTGCAAATCACTTCATGTTACTCTCAGTTTAAGTAAGTGTAAGGCTATATATCAGCTTCTGCAAAGTAGTAATTGGCAATTACTACATTTAGTATCCAATCTAAATTTTGGAATAAACTCATCTTGCAGAGATTTTGAACAACAGCGCCAGAACTGATGGACAGAGTCTCTTGTGTCTACAAGGCTAATATGGATGACTTAAAAATCAAATACTGAGTCAGTACACAGTAAAAGACATTTACTAAGCTGATAAACTTGGCTTGCTGCTGAATGACTTTTCATCATGACATTGTATTTGTGATTTTTGTATGCCTCAACTGAAAAATTTTTATCAAAAAGCAGGTTACATCTCACTCTGAAAGACAGAGTATAGATCACGCTGAACAATGATGATATCCTTCAGCCTGATGGCGATGTCTATTCAGGGATATTGAAGTACTTTGATTCTTATCAGTGCTAACAATGAGGAACTTCACACTGAGATGACGGCATCCTTTGAAAGTTCTTAGGCTATCAAGAAAGGAATGCCAAACAAGATCAGTTGGATTAATTGTCTCCTATAATGGCAGCCTCAAGGTTTTATACTGCAATTTTTAGACCATCCTAGAGATCAGTACTCCACGTCTTTGAATTACCTGTTTGTCATGTAAAGACTCTCTACTGTCTTAGAATCATAGAATGGTTTAGGTTGGAAGGGACCTTGACGATCATCTAGTTCCAACCCTCCTGCCATGGCCAGGGTAACCTCCCACTAGACCAGGTTGCTCAAAGCCTCATCCAACTTGGCCTTGAACACCTCCAGGGACGAGGCCTCCACAACTTCCCTGGGCAACCTGTTGCAGTGTCTCACCACCTTTGGAGTGAAAAATTTCTTTCTGATACCCAATCTGAATGTACCTTCTTCCAGTTTGAAGCCATTACCCCTTGTCCTATCACTACATGCCCTTGTGAAAAGTCCCTCTCCAGCTTTCTTGTCAGTGCCCTTCAGATACTGGAAAGCTGCTATAATGTCTCCCCAGAGCCTTCTCTTCTCCGGCTTAATAACCCCAACTCTCTCAGCCTTTCTTCATAGGGGAGATGCTGCAGCCCTCTGATCATCTTCATGGTCTGCCTCTGGATCTACTCCAACAGGTCCATGTCCTTCTTATGTTGAGGGCTCCAGAGCTGGATGCAACATTCCAGGTGGGGTCTCACCAGAGCAGAGTAGAGGGGCAGAATCGCCTCCCTTGACCTGCTGCCCATGCTTCTTTTGATGCAGTCCAGGGTGTGGTTGGCCTTCTGGGCTGAGATCACACATTGCCAGCTCATGTCCAGCTTTTCATCCAACAGTACGCCCAAGTCCTCCTCCTCAGGGCTGCTCTCAATCCATTCTCCGCCCAGCCTGTATTTGTGTATGGCATTGCCCTGGCCCATGTGCAAGACCTTGCACTTGGCCTTGTTCAACTTCATACAGTTTGCACTGGCCCACCTCTCCAGCCTGTCCTGGTCCGTCTCAATAGAATCCCTTCGCTCCAGCATGTCAACAGCTCCACACGCTCTCTTTCTTCCTGAAAGAGATCTTTTTTGATATCTTGACTTTTAGAAAAATAATCACTTTTTTAATTGATTATCAATTTATTGAATATAATTATTTTCTTCAAGAAGATGATTGCCTCTTTTTTTGTTGTTGTTTACTTCCCCACAATAAACTTGGAATTTCACTGTAGACTAGAATAGGTATTTCCTGAAGGAACTAATGCATTTAAATAATACTTAAAGATTTGCATTAATTTGAAGTTGAGCAATGTTACTGTCTCTCATTTCACTTTTTAAAACATGAGGTGGAGATAAATCCCCTTTTAGTAACGCCAGTAAAGTGAGCAAGCAAAGTTTTGTCTATATTCTGTTTTTTTAATAAATGTGACCCATTACATTATAAGTTCTTTGCACATTTGACAGAGTATAGATGGCAGAAGTAAAGCTGCAATAAACATATAATTGAATCAGAGAAAGAAGGAAACGCAGTCTCATGTTTTGAAAATTGTGAGTAGGAGAAAAATCTGATTTTCGGAAAGTCCTGAAATGGTATTTAAATAGGCTAGGTCTATAGGAAAGTTGGGTTTTTTTCCCCTGCTTGTTTGGAACAACAGAAAATAGGGCAACTGGTTCCTGAGTCTGATTTGGCAAATGCAGATTGTTTAATCTATTCAGAAATTTCATAAACTAATTGAAAAGCTTAACCATTTTCCATTGAATTCATTCCATTAGACCTGTTTGTATCTAAACTTCAAAAGATTTCAATTTATTTTTTAAAGAATCAAGTTGGTATTCTTGACTTGTATGTACTCCAGCTGCTGAAACTTCTAAATATTGATGTATGATCTTAATACTGTACATATTTTAGTGAATGATATTGTTATATTGCTCAAGATGCAAGCCATATCATGCAAGCTTTTTAGACCTAGTGGTCCTAATTTGTTCAGGGAATATGGCTAGAAAGGTTTATTGCCTATTTACAAGTATGACAGTTATTTTATGCTACTCTTGTGAACAACCTGTTGGATTTCACTGTTCATGTACAGTAATTGATTAGAGGAAAGGGGGCTTTTCTTCCATTACTACTGGGTTTGTATTTAGATTCAATTTCTGAGCTGAAAATTCCATTGTAATAGTATACTGTTTTAAAAAAGTCGTTTGTAGTCAGTAAGGTGAACAAACAGTGAAAATATCGTACAATTAGAATAGTGAGAGGATCACGTACTAGATAGTAATTTGAGGGTAGTTTGTTTCATTTTTTTTTTAAATAACTGGTTTGTTTTTTATATTATATGCAATTGTTAGTAATTCATAATATCCAATAAAAATTCAGTAATAAACAAGTAATTTTGCTATATAAATTATAAAATTTATAGTAGTAATACTTTTTTTGGCAGCTTGACAGAGCAAATTCTTTGTTGGGTCAAGTACAACAGCCGTACAAATACCTCATTGAAACCGTGCAACAGAGAGATTCTCAAATAAGTCTACAGAAAGAACATATTACACAACTTGAAAAAGATGTCAGGTAATTAAAATCACTGTTTCTTTATTTTAAACTGAAAATAAAATCATTTATGTGTTTGCCACTAGAAAACCATAACATTATGGGCCCTGAAGTAGGAGATGTTGACATTCCATCGTTGACTAAGTCCAGTCTTTATGCTGGAACTCTAGCATCTGTGTTTTCTCTCATACTGTCAGAAAAAGAGGCTTTAGGTTTAGAAAAGCAGCAATGACAATCAGGTTTAAAGTGAGTTTGGACTTGAGAAGAACTCTCATGAAATAGAGGGAAGTTCAGAAGAGTGAAAGGGAAGAATGATGCACCAGATTTACACAAGTAAAAATAAAGAAATAAAGTCAGAGAAAAATAATAAACTAGTCCACGAGCAAAGGGTATTTCAGGCATAGCTAGACCAAGCTCTAGTCTCCACTCTAGTGGAGACTCTCTGATTCGCTGTCATTCAGCTGTTAAAACTGTCTGAGCTGAGCAACTACCCACCATCATATAGCTTTATAAACTGTGTTTAACATCTGGTTCCCAAGTAAGCTGTTATAAAATAACAAACCCTTTGATTTTCAAGGAAGTGGATAGCTGTGTGCCACTGCACTACAGAAGAATTAGCATTTTGACTATTAGGTGTTTATGTGGTATCTGGGTTTAGGAAACATATATGGTAACAATTATGAAGCATTAATGTGATTGTATTATGAAGCAATTACATGATTAATACATTTTTTTCCAACAAATATGTTGAAGTAATGAAAATATAAAAAGTGGAACTCAACATAGCTAAAGACTTTATCCTACATACTGACTTACATATGCATCTGTTCAGAGTGTTTTTATGGTTTGGGATAGTGTTTGTTACACCTTGAGGAATACCTAAAAGTGCTAATTATCCAAGTAAATCTATACATAAATCAATATATTTATAAATAAGCTGAAATATTCATTCATACTTCTTGACAAGATCTCTTTCCCTGGTCTTAACTTTGATACAGTAAGAATAGATCTTTTTTTATTACAGAACCAAGTGTTTTCAGTATTTTCCTAGACTTGATATATTTTAAGAGAAACTTCAAAGGTAATTTTTTTTTTTCCAGGAGATGAAAAATCACAATGTGCTCTATATATGCAGGATCTTACTTTCCAATTGTTAATAAAATCATCAAAGAATTGGTTAGTAGCAAATCAAATTTTCAGATTACAGTAACATGAAAACGTCTTTCATTATTCACAATCATCCAAAAGTCTCTCAAAAGCTAGGGGAAAAAAGGGAGTAGATAGGTGAGGTTCTTTCTGAAAGTGTATGTTTCATGCCATTAAAATATACATGACCTTAAATGTATTATTAACATTGATTCTCTTGAATTCTTATGGCTCATTACAAATAATCTGTATGTCCCGATAAGCTTCCTAAATTTAGCCTACAAATTAAGGCACCTAAATTAGGAACTTAGTCATGTCAGCTTTCCTTAGTAGTTCATGGAGGAAGTGGCATCTCCAAAAAGCAATTCAGATTTTAGATGGAATGAGTAATTTGGTGGAGATGCCTATTACTCTCCATTAACTATAAAGCGAATTTTTGGCATCTTAAAGTGCCTGAGGTTAAGGAAGAAAACGAATCTGCACCACAGTGCGAGCATTCATGGTAAACATACCAGCAGCACCGTGCTGTGGTGAGCTGGGCTGCACTCACCACTATTCTGTGTTTTTGTGAATGAGAGTGTGGTCTGACAAAAAACTATTTTTAACCTTAATGGTTTTGTAAAGAAAAAAAAAAAACAAACAAAAAAAAAAAAACACCTTACTTTGCGCATCAAATGTTTTGGTGAGAAGTTTTTTCACGTAGTTTCCAATAATCCTTGTAAATGAAAAATAACTGTTCCCTTATCACAAGTTTGCCTCAACTTTTTTGTAGTTTCATAGGCCAGTGAAATTCTTGGAAACAGCCCAATGTCTTAGGGCTTTTGGTAGTTACCAGTAGTCCCTAATTTTGCTATTAGTAACTCCACATTTAAAACAAGTGTCCTAAATTGTTAGCTGATATTCCCTGGAGCACAGGAGAAATCGTAATCTGGTATAAAATTGATAATGTTGGTCCTTTGCTTTCCCATAAGTGAAGAGGAAGGTTAGAGGAAGGGATTTCTAACCAGAGAACCATTACATTATAGCAATCTTTTGTCATGAGGATAGCCTTTTGGAATCTGCTGATGACAGTTTTAAATTAAAATATCCTTTAGGTGATTTCAGATTACTTTGTGGACCAGTCTAGCTCCCAGCTATTCCAGAACTGAATCAGAATGGGATTTAAGTAAAGTAATGGTAATCCCTACCAAATATATGCCAAGTGAAGCTCTAATGGATCAAAAGATTTAGACCACTATTCCTAGCTGTTTTTCTGAGTTTGGTAGAAAAGTAATAGTGAAAACACTAAACATGGTTTATGAATCCTCGTTTCTCTGTATCTCAGAGCTAAGGAAAAAAATTAATATCTGTAAACTCATTTCAAAATGAACTGGTTTTTTCAACCATTACCTATAATTAATAGTTAATACTGCCAGTTTTGCAGTAGCCTTTTTCAAATTGAGGTTTAAGTTACGCTAGGTACACAAAGTACATTATTATTTCACATACAATACATGCATTGGTTTTATTTCTTGAAAGCAATTTCACAAGTACCAGCTAACAGAAAAATAATGTTGAAATTCTTGTGTTCAGACAGACCTTTAAAAATACTAGTGATTTTTTAATATATTTTTTTTATTCTCATATTTGAGTACCAGACTGTAGACAAATTAATATAATGTTGATACCCCTGCACCCTGACAATCAAGACTGAATACTTAGTTTTATCCTCAGAGCTACCTTATACTTGATCATGCTGTTCCTTACTTCGTGTTTAGTGTGCAGAATCTATGGTGGAGGAGTGTTCTTTTCATGTTGTGTTTTTATCTCATCTGCTTATCAAAAGAGATGGTTCTGCACTGTGTAAATTATGGATTCCCTAAGTAGAGCAGTCACATGTGTTTTCTGTGCCAGTGTTCTCTATCACCTCTCACTTGACTTTAGTGTGGAGGGATCAGCAAGAACTAATTTGCAAGTGAATTTGCTTTTTTAGACTTAAGCCATAATTGGCTTCTGTCCACAGTGATGACGGCCAATGATCTTTTTCTAATGTGCTCCGAGGCTGGTTAGGTTCCAGCAGGTTTCCCAGGATGAGTCAGTACTTTCTTGCAACCATATAAATGTTTTGCAGCAACTTGCAGTGCTTTGTATTTCCTTGTCTATTGAGAAGTCTGTTGGTTGCTATTGGATGTGGTTTTCATTCTGTGATGAAATAGACAGTCTTGATGAAATCGGCCCAAGAGGAAGGCATCTATGAGGAAAGCTATCTATGACAACCATCTGCTTAGTTTGGGCTGTGTGTGTTCTTGTGCCATACTTTTACCAATATTTTGCAAAATGACCTAAAGTGATGTATAATGTGGTCCCTTGACAGGCAACAGATGTGTTCAGGATTCTCCACACTGTATCATTCTATGAAAGTATCATTTCTGACAGCAGTTATTTCCACAAGACAAGCAGAACAGAATCAGGCAGATCATTTTGATATAATACTCTTGAGAAGTCGTGCAGATCCATCTAAGTTTCCTTCCAATGTGGTCTTCAAAGTTGACTTTAACCAAAGCAGCTTAAGTGCCTTCATCCTTAAGTGTCATACCTCTATGCCTAAGGCTGTCTTTCAGACCCTCCATATCAAAATGTCTTCCTTACTGTCAAACTGAATCATAGAATGGTTTGGGTTGGAATGGAGCTTTAAAGATCTAGTTCCAACCCCCCTGCCATAGGTAAGGACATCTTCCATTAGTTTAGCTTGCTCAAATCCCCATCCAACCCCTCCTTGAAAGGAGAGGAATAGTCAAAATAGGTACCAGACTGAATCAAGGCCTTAAGTAGTATATTCCACCAGAGCTGGAGCTACTTTGGTGGCTTGCTGAGAAGTGTATTTGTTCTGGACACCTTTCACATGGATCTGTGGATCTTTAGCCATACCTTCACTAAGAATTGCAAGAGCTATTGTGGTTGGAGTAACCACAATAACGCTGAGCTGAGCAGCTGTCATTGCTGTTAGTTATTTGCATGAGCAACTTAGGGACCCGTCTCCAGGTTATTACAGGTGTGTGACATTACTGCTTAGATTCAGTGTGAAGGCACAAGTGTATTACCACTCAAAGATAAAAGGAGAGGTTGTTTAGGGGTAATCCAAGCTCTGTAAGATGTTGCCCACACGTATGTTCACTACCACTGTCCTTCGCATCCCCTTAGAATTCTCCCAGGTAGGCCACCAGCTGTGCTGGCCCTTGGCTGTGTGTGGAGAGAACCGAGCTGCCCCTGGGAGCAGAACACCTCGTGTGCTTGTGCACTGAGCCATGCACCTGCAGATACGCTTCAGATACAAAACCTCTGGTCTTGAGTGACAGGGCGTCTGCAGGGTGAATTTATAGGTGCTCCACATATCTCAAAATACTCTGTTAAGTAACCTCTCGTTTATGTTAGTCCACATAGCACTCTCATTAATAAAAGTAAATAGCGATGGTTAATAAGAGCAGTGGTATATATGAGGATGACTCCTTCCTACTATAAAGAAATCTCTCTAGCATACAATTCTTTAACCAGAACTGAAAACATCACATTTAGCACTCCTTTTGAAAAGAAATGCCTTGTAACTATGTCATGCTGTGGGAAAACAAATCTCTGAATTTCATTCTTATGTGTGTAGTGAAGTAATTGTAGTTTTAGTACATAATTTTCAGCTAAAAACATCTAGGTTTATAAATAACTGGAGACATTAAACAGGACTTCATTCATAAAGAGACGGTATTTATTTTAAATGCAGTTACTCAAATTTCTCAGTACCAATGGGTGGTTTTAAAAGTGGTTCACTCACCCAAATGCACTCAAAAGCCTAACTGTGCAGCAAATATAGAAGCAGTACAAGGATTTTGCTCACTAAGAAGCTATGTACTGAAATGTTTCTTACCTAAATATTTTGGGTTCTCTAATTGCCATCCAAACATTATAAAGCTCAGCATACAGTGTTAGCTGAGTTTTTCCCATCACAGAGTGGGCAATGAGCTTTTTATGAGAAGATTACCATTCTGTGAAGTATGCATCATCTATTCCAACACTACTGCAGTTTACCTGAGAAATGATCCAAACAAAATTTGTAGAAATATATTTCTTTTTTTTTTTTTACAAATGAACATTTTCTTACCTGTATTGCTACTTTTAAAAAGTTGCTTGGGTTTTTTCTTTGGTTTTTTTTTTTCCAATTTGAAAAAGTAATTTCTTTTCAATTTGGACACTTCACAGATGAGTTTTTAAGCCACCTGAAGCATTCCAATTAAAATCATTAAGCAATACTCTCCTAAATGCCTTTAAAAATCTGATCTGTGGTTATTCAGTTGCATACTGAGAGATCACAAATTTTTCATATGTTCTCTCTTCTAAAGAACTTTTATTTGGAGAATTTTTTATACCTCCTTTAACTACATAACTTAAAAAGAAAATTTAACTTAGACTTTAAAAATTAGCTGTCTGCTCTGAGCTATTAATCTGTAATTTGCAGAGAAGGGATAGCTGCACTATATGCCTATACTATATGTTCAGTTTTATGTACAAAACTTTCACATATACTATTTCTATGTTTGATTTTTTTGATGTTAACATTTATATATCAACATAAAATGCAAAAAAAACCACTGGACTTCAGTTTTCAACTTCATCGTGCTGTAACGTGAAAGTAACAGAAAGGCACAATCCTTATTTCTTATAGTATTTGAGGTAGACAGTTCACTAAAAAGGAAACCTACTTGTTTTTGAACTGAATAGAAGTAATAATAAAAACGAGTAACATATAAAACCACGTTTATTTATTGTGTCCAGCATAAACATATTATCCAGAACATCTAATAATAGAAGCTTCTGAACAGGATAGTAGCTACAATATTTAGTCCGGAGATTTAAAAGACGGTTTAATTGCCCAAATTCAAGTCTTTAGAAGTCTGAGACTGGGAAATGTTAGTCTCCATTCTCCAGAAAAATCGAGTCACCCAAAAATGTCTTACGTTATCCAAACTACCTTGGCTTTAGAACCTGAGTAAAGTGAAACAAAACAAGCCAGTGGTTGCTATGAACAATGTGTATGTATATGACAAGTGTATTCCATGGTAAGTCTTGCATTCCTGGTACCTAGATTCATACCTGGCTAGGTTTTGAAAGCATGATGGAATGAAACTGAATCTCCTCCCAGATATTTTTGGTTTCTTCTGGAAATCCAGGCACACAGAAAGAAGCAGGAGCTGCACTGCTCTTCAGTTAATTCTCCAACCTGAACTTTTGGGACCACGGTTATGTAATGTATCACAAAGGGCACCTTCTCCATACTCAGGACAGAGCAGTCAGTGACCAGGACTGTGGAGCACATCATGGTCTACACTTGCCCTGCAGTGTAAAACCAACCATTTTTCCTCTTAAATAACTTCAGGGATATTAGATCATTTCAACACAGTCCATTTCTTCCAAGTGTTCGCGTGATTTCACCCCAGAACAAGTCATTGGAAGACTTTTAATGTTTAGTACTCTAGTACTTTAATACATGTCTGTATCGTGAAAATTTAAAAGTATGGTTAGTTAAAGATGGTCAAGAAGATCCTGTCACTTCAGATGAAAGTTACAACCCTTGAGCTCAGGTGTAAGAAGCTGGTTTCTCTAGTCTCATAGATTGTGGTTTCAGAATCATAGTAAGACCTTTAAGGCACACCATCACCATATGGAGCAGTCTCATCCTTACCTTTAGCTGTGGGTTTCCACTGTACATGGTAAATCATCTTGTTTTGGTGGTCCATGTGAAAAATAACCTTTAAAAAGACTCCAACTTCCATCCAGATCACTGAAGTGACCTACGCATACACATGTGTGGTCACAAAAATTTCTAGTACCAATATAAAAAGTGGGTTACCAGAATGTGGTTAGGGAATTATGATCTTTCAGAAGCAGTTTCCATTTAGGTCAGCTGAACTGTAAAGCTGTTCTCTGATTTGTTACGCTGCCAGTTAAAACTGGATTAGTTTCAAAGACTGTTTGGTGGAAGCACAGGGTGGTTTAAATCTAGAACCGGCTTAACTGCTGATATCCAAGATGCCCATTCACAATGTTCCATAACAGGGGCTGAAGTGGTCAGTCTTCCTCCCAAAATTGAACTTTTGAAGGAATTTCTGCTTTACTTCATCATTACAGGTGTGAATTTATTAATGTCGTGTCTGGTAATGCTGCTTTCTTCCTGCGTTAAATGTATATATGCCTCTTTTGCAGTGTTCTTTTAGAAGTATATGAACTATTTCCTTCTATCTGCAATGATGAAAAAGCATAACTATTGCAAAACTATTGCATGTGCTTTGATAATTGTATATTCATGCGTATGACAGAAAACACATCCAGTGCTACTGAATGAGATAGCAGTCTAATTCCTATATTTGACCACAAAGGAAAATGGAACTGCTCCACATGGATCAGTACAGTAATGTCCTATTGTTTCAGAAGGTATAACTAGAATAGGTTCTGTTCTGTAGATGAAACTGAACCTTGAACATGAACTTCTGGTTTAGTCAGGAACACTGGTGTTTATGCTTATTCAGTACACTATTTAAGGCATAAAGGAACTTTTATTATTGCTTCTCTAATAAGTTTGTGAGTCATTCAAAGCCAAAGGATTGGCTTATGCTGTTCAGAAGTACAGAAATCCAAGAAAGCCTGACATATCAGTAAGTTACAACACATGAACCCAGGAGAAAAAAATAGTACAGCAATTTCATCATGATGAAAAATGTCACAGAAAAAACTCTTGAAAATATTAAAAGAACTTTGTTGTTTTTCATGTTACTACTTTCCTTTTAAATAACTCAGACAACTAAGTAATTTGGCCAAAGCATACAATTTTTTCTGAGAATTAATGAATGCCTAGAAGGAATTGACAGTCATAATTTACAGTACAGAGCTTGCAAGGAACTGCCAGAAAATCTCTGGGGCAAAGGATGATGTTGCTTATTTGAAACAAGCGGATGATACACAGCCAATCAAAGAAAAGGTTGATTTATTTTGTTCATCATTTCTGGATTAAATACTGGGAATATTAAATAATTTGTGTTTGCAGCATATGCAATTGCTCCCTTCCATTTATAAAATTTTAATACGTTTGCTTTTGAACTTCTGACCTGTATGCATACTACATATTTGCACTCCATATGCAGAATTGCATTTTGCATAGTTCTTGATTTATGTTATAGTTTATATTGTACAGCCTATTTAGTTAAGTCATGATAATGGCGTACATAACATTGGTCTTCCAAGAAAATCTCTATGGCTGTTTTAACAAACTAGAGTGTATACTGGCATTACACATGCGTTAGTCTGAAGTTTATTGTTGGAAACTGATGTTGGGACTAAATATGAAAATATGTTTATTTATATTAGAAATGCTGCCTGGAATCAGAATGTGTATGCTAAACATCTCAAATGTTCATGTTCTATAACTAAGAAAACAACAGTTAAAGTTAAACTTGACATTGTGTTATAAAAGCCTGCCTTCATGCTAAAACAGTTTTCATACTTGGTTCACAGGACAAACTTGATTCTTCCATTCTCCTGAAATATAAAATAAAAATGGCAAAAATACATTTACAATTTCTGCAGAAATTACACAGCTAAAAGGGAGAGCTGGATGTTTGTCTTCCTTATATTTATTATTTTCTAAATACAGTAGAATTTGTTGAATTCTAAATACAGTAGTATCGAAAGAGGTGATACTGAGAGAACAGTGTGTGCTGCTACTACTGACACACACAACAAAGAAATCCACATTTTTATATAGAAGTGTAGATATAAGGAGCCTTACTTTCCTTATAAAATGAGCTCATTTTGCCTAGCAGAAACCAAGAGATAATAATAGAAGATTCTGGTAATTTAAAGTACCCTTTAGAGAACCAAAAAAAAACCCCAAATTTTATGAAGGTTTTGAATAGTATTTGTTTGTCTAAAATAAGATTTTGTATGTATCGGTGCATTTAGGCCCATTTATAAAAATTCCAATGCTTGAACATAGAGAAGAATCACTTGATACAATTACTTGAGCAGATTTTCATTGTTGCCGGTATTTAGCTTTAGAAAATGCATGTTTCAGGCGGAATACAAGATTAAAAGAGATTATCTGTTGCTATTACTGCATTTCCTATCCTCTTTTTACCAGTCTTTTAAATAAAGAAAAGACAGCTTTGCTGCGTGTCAAGAATCAAATGGCAGCAGATTTGGAGAGACTTCTAAATCACCGTGAGGTAATCTTCCTGTTTTAGCATTGCTACCATAAGTGCATTTTTTGTCTCCTCAGCCTTAAACCATGGAAAAAAGTGGTTTACTTTGATTTGATTTGTTGGGGTTTTTTGTCTGTGTAGTTTTTCAGAAACACAGGTGATTGTGTCTGTCCAGCACCCAGGAGGCTCTCAGTTGTTAAATTCTCACTGTTGACTTAGTCTCACTGTTCTTTCTTTTCTTATGCATACTATAGATGTTCCCTGCAAACTGTTTAGCGTTTCTAAGCATTTAACAAGTATTTAGATAAAGGTGATGAAGTTGATACACACATAATCTGCAAGGCCTTCATGTGCCACAATATGCCCCAGGATCTCTCCCTGCTCCCCAGTCATTGAGACCAAAAGCCTGGATAAAGCATCGCAGAATTCATTTCCAATACACGTATCTGAGTTTCTTTTCAACTCAAAAATAGGATTTGGGAAGAGGAAACAGGAGGTACTCACTGCAGTTTTATCCAGACAAGAGTCAGGCTACTTCTCTACTCTCTATCTGAGTTTCCTCCAAGCAAGGAGTCAGGGTGCTTCTGGAATACATCCTTAGATGTATAAGTATGCAAAATCTTGCCGTTTAGACATAAATGCACTGTATGGGGATTCCTAAAAGGCTTTTGTCAAGATTTCTCTCTAAACAATCTTAAGAGACTAACGCATCATGGAGTATAAGTGAAAATCTTTCTGCAGAGCCAATGTCTGAAACAAAGAGTAGAAATAAATGAAGTTTACCGAAGGAGTCCCATACACAAATGATCTGAAAAAGAGTGAATAGTAATATGGAAAGTTTGCTGAAGCAACAGAATACTGAAGTTACAAAACCAAAAGCTGACCATGAGCAGCTATTAAATGATCTCCCAGAATTGCTGAATGATTTGGCAAGGATTTGCAGAGAAAAGACATTAGTGAATAGAATGTTATGAATGTGAGGAAAAACAACACCAAGTTATATATACACAGTGACAGGACCTAAATAGCCAGTTACTTGTTCAGAAAGATCATCATAGAGTCTTTATATCAATAGTTCTCTGAAAATACCCTTTCAATTCTCTGACCGGGAAGAGGAGATGGGCAGATTCCTTTCAAGGAATCTGCAACACCCCGAAATTATCCTGGCTGAGATTGCATTGTCATTCATTCTAATATAATTATTTCCATAGAAAACTGACTATCCATGCACCTCTTGAAGTCCTCTCACTCCACCTTCTAAACCATTCTTCTACACAGAATCATAGAATGGTTTGGGTTGGAAGGGACCTTGAAGATCATCAAGTTCCAACCCCTCTGCCATAGGCAGGGACACCTCCCACTAGACCAGGTTGCTCAAAGCCCCATCCAGCCTGGCCTTGAACACCTCCAGGGATGGGGCCTCCACAGCTTCTCTGGGTAACCTGTTCCAGTGCCTCACCACCCTCATGGTGAAAAATTTCTTCTTAATATCTAATCTAAACCTGCCCTCTTCCAGTTTGAAGCCGTTCCCCCTCATCCTATCACTACATGCCCTTGTACATCTCCTTTCCTTGCTATTCTCCCAAATACCCTTCTTACTTCAGTAAACCAAACCCCATGTCTTGAATTGGTCTGAACCAGTTTGTCTGTGCTGACCAGTTACAAAACCATTTTCTGTTGGAACCAAAACAAAACGATTTTACTGACAGCTGAGTCTAAGTGAGCCACAACTTAAGTGAAAACTGCACTAATTTTGTTCCTGAGTGCAGATGTGAAACGATCACCTTAAATCAAAGTAAAAAGAAAACAAGTTCTTAAGTTGTTTACTTTCTATGCTGCATGTTTGTCTGATGCAGTTTCCTCCTAGAATAGCTTTTGCATTTAATTCTCTGAATTGATTGTAGTGTTTGTGAAGCTCTGTGCATAGAGATTAAAACAGTCTAATTACAGAAGAGAGTAATTGAACATGCTCCCCTACAGTAACCTGCAGGTGTCATTGACCTGGCAGGATCAGCTGTAGATGCATCAGAAGTAATCATTTGGTAGTTCTTATTTCCAGTGTCTGTATCCACATTGTATATTTAAATTTCAAATTCAAGACTGAGACAAAGGCAAATGCTAAGTTTGGGTTATTTTTATGTGTCCTGGTTTGAGGTAAAACAGAACCAATCTTCTGTTCAGTAACTTTACTTTTTTGCTAAGCCTGTTCTTGCTTTTTTTCTTTTGGTTTTTGATGTTCTTTTGTTTATATGAAAACCACTGGTCTCTATTAATCTAATGGAACACATTTAAGGCATTTCTAGATAATTTATGTATATTAATGCATTATCATATCATTATATTAATGATATGAAACTCTGAGGAAACATGACTAAATTGTATAAACATGTAGTGAATTTTCTGAATTTGCAATATGATAGGCCCTTGGCAGGCTAATTTCCAGTTAATTTCTTTCAGCATTTCCCGTTCCTACACCTTCTCCCCCAAGTAGTTCTGCCCCCAAGTAGTTAAGCCTTGTGTGCCTAGTTTTAGTAATCATATCAACCAACATGCATTGCAACTGATTAAAATCAGTAGAAAGTGGTAAATAAAGGTAAAATTTAACAATGTTTTGTAAGAAAACTATGACATTTCTGCCTCAAAGCTATGCAACATTGTTTACATCCAAATGACATTACCCCCTATGACTACCAAGATAAACTATTCCTGATATGCAGCAGTTTGCTGCTTTGTATTATTTCACCACGTGAAATTTTCAAACTGTGGCCAACAATGGGAGCAAAGCTGAGTGAGACAGGCTTTATAAAAAAGTAAGTAAATACCTGAGTCTGAAACAGACTTCATCTGGAATGTTTCTCATACCGTAGATATTAAGAAATTAAGCAAATATTTCCAAAATTATTACAGTTTTGTCAAATTTCTTTTTATATCTTTTAAAAATAGGCCGTATTAGTCATATTGTTTTACCTAACAGTGATAATGTTTTTTCAAGTCACCTATGAAGAAAAGGATATAAATAGTGAAAAAGAAACATTAGAAGTTGCGTGTTGGGGGAAGAAAATTGTTAAATGCCAGTACAAGGCCCAAAAAAAAAGCCCTAAGAAATACTAAAATAATCTGAAGTTGTTTTAGGAAAATGTGTGAAAATAACTAGTATGTGTGTAGTTTGACTTTTATAATTTCTGTTTATTCCTAATGCAGCCTTTTACTTTTTACTTTTAATGCAGGCCTCTTCCAGTAGTTTCACAATTTATGAATTTCTCTAAAAGGCAGTTATCTCATGTGTTGAAATCTTTCTACAGAATAGGGCAACTTAGTCTACAGTGTATTAGTCCTCAAATAATTTTTTTTGCCATCTTAATAAAAATATTAAATATGCAGAACATCACAATTTCAGAGTCAATTTCCCTGCTAATAGAAAAAGATACTCCAGACTTTCTAATCTTGGGCTAATAAAGACTTGACTTCATTTAGACAAGGTATGTGTTTTTAAATAAAAGTTATTTGCAATCTGTAAATAAAATCTATGCAATTTGAAAAAATCTAAATTATGGTTTTATATGTTCTGTACTTGCTATCATGTAATATGATTAATATCAGTCTTGTTTAGTCATTGCACATACTAAACTGTCATGTCTTGTTAAGAATTACCTTCTTGCCCTTGTGTTTGCAAGTAAAAACATTAGAATTCTTGAACAGATAAATCTAAGATATTCATAGTTAACATAAAATGAAGTTTAGGTATGTTAAAAGCACAAGCAAAATGCCAAAACAATGTTAATGCTGTCTTACAGCGACATGTTTCAGTAAGTACACAATTTTGACTTAAGGTATTCCAGCCTGTGTGGTCTCAGACTGTATTAGCTCTTTTTAATGAAATGTTAGAGTTTGAGGGGTTGGGGGGGGGGGGGGTATTTTTATCTGGTTGTGATATCAGCTTGTTTCATAATGCTTGCTTTGGAGATAATTACACCATTTTATACACTTTTTAGATAAAAAAATACATTCTGCCTAATCTTACTTCCCTTTTCAGGTATTTTAATTTGGAAATAAAAAAGTTACATATTAAATTCTTAATCTTGGAAGAATTCATATAGGGTTCTTACGTGAGCTCTTTTATTACACAAAAAAAATGACACCAGATATTCATGTAATAAAATAGTTCATTATTTCAAGTTATGTAGACTGAGCTAATTTGAAGTTCATTATTATATTTTGCTGTGGGAAATTAAAATGAAAATTGGTCATTTGACTATACGTATTCTAAAAAGGTTGGGTGCACCCATATGGGAAAAAATATAAGATTTCTTTTTTAGGCTATATTCTTGGCCCAAATTCTTAATTGTTTCTTGACCTTCTATTTCAGTATTTTTATGAATTAATTAGTAAATGAAAGTGGAAAACTTTTTAATCTAGCTTCTCATTTAGGTCATTGAGAATAGGCTGGTATGGTAAAATTTCTTCTTCATATGGATAAATGCAAACTTCATTATTTGAGAAGGAGTACAATGGCATTATCGTGAATGATCAGTATCCAGGATCATGCTGAGTTTATGTTCTTAGAGGTTCATAATAAAGCCTTCACAGTGCTGCTGCCCTCGTTGAGCTGCCAGAAGGAACTAGGGTACGTAGTATTGTGATGCCGTTTGTAAACCCTTCAGTTCATGGTAGTAAGTACAGTTAGTACAGCCAAATTTTACAGCTGATTTGAGACTAAGGAATTTTATATGTTTTGTCTAGATAACCAACAGCGTTTTTAATTGTTTTACAGATCCATCAGAAGAGCATAAAACATTGTTTGGAGGAACAATGGGGTCTCCCGTTAATAACCTTCTAGTAAACAGTGTTTGGTTTTTTAAAAAAGGATATTTCAAATCCAGATTTTTTTTTTTTCATTATTATTTGTGTTCTCTTTTTAATCAGCTGAACTTTACACTTTTGACCCTCTATCTTTAACTGTGGAGAACCAAACCATCCCAAAAAAAAAAAAAAAAAGACTTGCGGTCTTGGTTCTTACAACTCTAACTTCAGCAGTTACCTTATACCCCGAAATGTGGATCCTTGTTGCCGTAGAGTCTTTGTGTAGTCAGGAGAGCATGCGTAAGAAGCACGTTCCCCCAAAGCATAAATCAATATTAAATTATATATTATGTCCAGGTTGACCCAATAGTTATAACAATGCCTTACCTCTTTGCTCGTGATTCTCCTTCTCTCTTCTCTTCTTACACCAGCCATGGCACTTCTCTAATGCTGCTCTGGAACCATTCATATCACTAAACAGAAACCTAACCTGACCAAAAAAAGCAAACCACAAAAATGTATGGCTGTCCATTAGGATAGCAGTTCAAATCACCTTTGGAAAGGGTCCAGCAAGGAAAAGAGCAAGTAAAAAATTTTGTATGTCAGTATTACTTACCTGTGTAAAAGAGGGCATTTTGTATCCAAAACTGTAGAGTATTGAGTGTAGTGTAGAGTGTAGAGAAGCACACCAAGCTTCTGCGCTGTCCTTTATCTGCGTCCAAACTTTATCCTTTTGTGCGTATAACGGGAATCTATCAGTTAAAGGTACCAAACTGCACTTCTTTAAGTGCTAAAGTTAAGTGGGATGAATCCACTAAATCTTTTTAGCTGAAACTCTTGATCCATGATTCCTTTTATCTGTTTGGTTTTTTTTTTTTCCCTTCTCTTCCAACAGTCAGCCTTTGACTAAAAGAAATATTTACCGTGAGCTCTGTGATCTTGGCACTTCCATTGCCTTTCATGCTTGATGCAGTTGTTAGTGTTTTGGAACATCAGAAGTGCAATTTTAGACTTTATACATTGGCTTGCAAACTTCAGATGAAAACTTGGAAGGGCAGTCTGTCAGCACTCAGATGTTTGGCAAGAAGTTTTAGTAATCATTTTTTGAGGTTACATTTAAGAGGTTATAAATTTGCTATGCTTTGATGTATGGCATTTTACTATTTCTTCAGATATTTAAGATGCAGACGTATCATAGTGAAGAAAACCAATAAAATGCAAAATTAAATTATTTATTTTAGCTTTTCTGATTCAAAGTGCAGAGCATAGAAACTGACTTTTTAAAAAAATTAACAAGCTTATATTTTTAATGTGGAGTTCATAATTTGTTATTTTGGGGGGGGGGGAACAGCAAGTATAACAAATGGAGGGGATCTTTTTATGTTTTAAATTGAAATATTCTAGGAGCCACAAAAAGAAACAAAACTGAGACAGTGGTGTAAGAGACACCAATAGAAGGCTTTAGATAGGTATTCCTCTAAGTGCTAAGATCAGTTTCACTTTATGTGAATATAAGGGAGTTAATTTACGCTACCTTTTTTAACTGCTTGAAATCACCTATGTGCAATGCAATCTGGCAATACAGTAATCTTTAATCTATAAATGTAAATCTAATATTGTGAAACTATTGTAGTAAGAAACAAAAGGTTAAAATTTATGACAGAAATGGTGCAAATGAATGGTGCTTATGCAGACATGATTAGTTATCAGCACGTGAACATTATACACTGGTTAAAAAGATATGAAAACCTGCTGATATTTTATCTCCTTTACACATCTGTGCACTTGTGGTACATTAGCAGCTGTGCATACAAGTGATAGAATGTAAACTTGCTGAACTAGTCACCTGCCTTATTGACACATTCATGTGTTACTGTGCCAAAGCTCTTCAAGTGAAGTTAGCAACCAGAAGCCAGGCTCTGGCTATCTGCTATGGGGCAAAGGAGAAAACGTGTAGTAGTAGTTTAAATAAACCTATTTGATATCAATCAGTTAAATAGATACAAACACATGTAGTTTGATTGCTGTTTGTTTACTTAAATCAGGTTAGCTTATGTCAGTAAATTGTTGTGTCGCTCTAATTGAATTGAGTGCTAAATCTGTCTAAATGTGTGTCCCTGAATTGGTATGAATCTTCAGCTAGACTGGGTTAAAATTTACCTAGGTTAGCCATTGCAAGTTCCTATTGTTTTTAAAACATATTAAAGTAAAAAAACTGCTGAGCTGTTCTTGCTGAGAGTAGTCTACCAGGTTAATACTAAAATGCTAATTGCCCAAGTGACTGTTCTGTTGAACTTATTCTCTAATTGGCAGGTCATAGGCTTTCCAAATCTGATGCATAACTCAGCATTTATGAGTAAAACTAATTTTTTTCTTTTACTACCATGTATCTCTTCTCCTCTTCCAGGTTTTCTTAATAATATGTCAAAATAATCATGTTTGTAACTCAATATTTGTCTGGCTTTCACCACAGTAACTGAACATCTCACAAATGTTATTGTCCCCACAACTTCAAGCAGAAAAGTATCATTACCCCTGTTTTGCAGAAGCAATACCCACAATGAAAGAAATGGTGGTTTGTCTAAAACTCCCCAGAGTTTGTGGTAGAGGTTAAGAGTTCATGTGTCCTAATACAGTATCTTAATCACAGCCATTCTTCTTTCCTTACATGTTTCAGTTCAAAAGCCCAAAAAGAAAATGTCTTTAGTGTTTATTTTTATGACCTGGACGCAAATTAACTCTCTTCTCTAAGTCATCTTCTTACCTATGAACTGATTGTAATTTGGAAGTAGTTTCACAAACAACATTAGTTTCACTTTGTATCATTCTGAGAATTTACATTCATTTTTTAATCCGCGTTTCATGAAAAAGGCCATTTTCGAAAGTCCTGTGAGTCTCTTAAAAATGAAAACTAGTGATTTTTTTATTTGAACTGTAGAATGGATATTTTATATTTTGTTTTCATAATCAATATGCATGCACCTGTATTTTACATGCCCACTTTGGAATAATGGTTCTTAGTTTGGTTCTTTATTTTAGAAATCATATCTGTGCTATTAAAGGCCAGGGACTTCTTCCTGTTGCTGGAACTAAGTGGCACAGTGAGATTGGTTCCATAGTCCTTGCAGCTATTGTGCTCCAGACCAGGCTAGTCGTGTCCATAAATGTATCCTCTAGGCCCATGTGATGGTTACCCTAACACTGAGCTGTTATTTCTCTTGGATTTCTCTTGGATTGATTTCTCTTGGATTTCTCTTGGATTGATTTCTCTTGGATTTCTCTTGGATTTTACAATTCAGTGTGTCTGAAATAATGTAAGGGTTGAATATGACTTGAAGGCATGTGACGTGCTTGAGTATACAAAGCCAGCTGGGATAGCATTGGGAAACTATGCAGAAACAAAGGAGACGAATCTGATTCAACTTCACCCATCCTTCTTTTTGAGAGCAGTCCAAGGAATGAACTGTTCCTAGAACCATATTTAGGTGACAGCTAGTTGAAATCATCCAGAACAGAGCCCGGGCGCAAGGTAATGCTTATGCAGTATAGGTTGGCAGGGTTCAGTGCCCCAGCTCAGTCCTGGCACGGTTTTGCTTAGCAGTCCTGGTACATCCAGACAGATTGGGTGATGCTATCATTGGCTACTTCTACAGAATTCTAGTATTCTTTATTTTCAGCTAGTTCTTTAAAAAAAAAAAAAAAAAAAAAAGTCTTTTTAAAAAGTTTTTTCTTCTAGCTGAAAAAAGGGAAAAAAATTCACAGCAGGCTGGAGCTCTTAATGTGAGTGAGATTAAAAGTGTAGTTTGTTTTGTCCAAGCAAACAGAGAGGACTGATAGGGTGCAAAAAAAGGTGATAAACATAAGGCAGCATTGTGTAGGTAATAAGTAAGAACAGAGAAAAAGACAGAACAAACAAGACAGAACAGTGAAGTTAAGAACAGAAAATAGTTATTTCATTATCTTTAAAACGTAGAAAATCTGACTTATTCCTTTTTAATAAATGGTTGCCAAATGCATTTTCCAAGTGTGTGTAAGATTGGAGAGAGTCCACATGATCAAGCAGGAGGAACAGCTACTAATTAGTCCTATTAGGATATGCATAGTTTGTTAATGGCTCTAAGAGTTTTTCAGAGAGCTTCTATAAAAGATCAGGCTAAGGTTCCTGAGGATTGATATAAATCTTGATGAATATTGGACGTTAAACATGGCCACGTGAATTATCAGAAGTGTTTGCAGTTCTGTGACATCGTTCCAAAATTTTAATGTTTCCAGAATCTGAGAATCTAGTAGTTTCTGTGCTTGCACATATTTATCTCATGCCAGTATCCTGCCCAAAACCCTGTGACTTCTGAATAGTTATCCCATTCTCTTGCCTACAAAACTGAAAGAAAATACAGGTGCTTTTATTCTTCTTTTCCTCTTTTGAGGAGAAGCAGGGTCTCCTGAAGTATCTGTGCGTTACCTTACTTTGACCAGTTACTCCTATATTCTTATGTTTGTCTTTCTTACTTTTGTATTGCCCTTGGGGAATGCCCCTCACTGCTAAATTAACTACTCCCACAGTTTCGTTACATCTCAGCAATGACCTTGAGGATTCCAGATGAGTTTTCAGCATTTTATTATTAGTCATACTTTAAAGTATGGCTAATACTATCCTTAGCTGTAATTAAGTTATGCTGAAGATGAATGACTAGAAGTAACCTAGGACAGAAAGTCAGCGTGTTGGATTTAGGAACCTGGAGAGTAGCAACAGCTGCCATCTGCAAAAAACAGAGGTAGAAAGAAGTTCAGAGGCTCATAAAAAGCTTTGGAGGCAGAAGGGGGAGGGCAGTACGTGTTTAATCAGGGATGGAAGCTTAGTGGATAAAAGGAGAAAACTGCTTTGTTGGGAGAGAGGGGAAGGAAGGGATATCTGCAGGGGTTGGGAAGACAGACTGAAAAGAAGTGATTGGTAACAGGTGCCTTCAAACAATCTCTAGCTCTGCCTCTTTCCCTGCTTTTCTGTGTAAAAGATTGTACATGATAACGTCAAAATTATTTGTGTTTCTAAAGTGAATGACTTCCTGCTCCTCTATGTGCTGCAACTTGTTTTATATAAAAAAAATGCTGATGTACAATGCTTAGCTCTCTTTTTAAATGTTAAGCCACAGAGTAATTATCATTTTTCTTATGCTACGTTTATGTTCCAAGATTCTAGTTTCTATTAATGTTCTGCATGTTTTCTAAGTAGATTACAGGGACATTTCTGCATCACAAGTAAGCCCTGGAGCTATTCTCAGCTTAAAGCTTGGAGAAACAAAGTGACATTTACATTGCTAAATGAGCGTAGAAAAGTTTCTGGCTCATTTTTTACAAGGAAAAATATGCTCCTAAGTAGTATTTTGCCTTTGTTATCTATTTTGATGCTGTCAAGCCTTCCTAAAACTTGAATTCCAAATAGTACTGAATTTAGGAAGAGGAAGGACTTAACAGCTGGGTACATACATTGTTTTCTTGTAGCTGTATTATTCGGAAGGTCTTACTAGTGTACATATATATTTTTTAAAGAATTACCTTCCCTTTTGTAGTGGCATACACTAAACAATTGTGTGCTAAATGGTGATTTGTACTCAACAATTTTGGGGTTTTTTTAGAGTCTTAGAAACCACGATAACGCAGGGTTCAGTGATGTCAATTAATAAGTCAAATATAAATACATTTTTTGCTCTCAAAAATAGAAAGTTTCATAGGCAAAATGCAACTTATTTATGGAATATGGGATGGAATTGGCATGTGCATTTTAAATTACATGGTTTTGAGAGAGCCAGAATCAGTTAAAGTGGTAAACATTTAAAGAATTAATTGTTGGCTGTTGAACAATCTGAAATTGTTCAGAATTTTTGAACATTTAACTGATGTTTTGTTATATTATTTTTTCCTGTATTGGCTATGAATATTTCTATCACTTTCTGCTGTTATCCAGCTGTGTAAAATTTTTACTTTTGTTCACTTTATGGTAGCATTTGAATACTACCAAGTGGAAAGTGAATTTAAATACTCTGTAAGAAATACCAAAGACAGGGAGAACCAAACTAAAATGTAACCCTCTCAGAAAATACAAGAACTTCTACATAATCATTTATGCAAATAAGGCTGTTTTGACATATTAGCATTTTTAGCATCTCTTTCCTGTAAGTAGAACTTACTGAAGAAAGCGTACTTTTTATTAAACTTGACTTTAAGTAAATGAGTGTCACAACAGCTCAGATTAAAAACTGTTTGGGGATTTAGTCCTAGTTATAATTGGAAATATATTTCTGATTTTCAATAAAAAAAAGTGAAAAAGCCTTTCAGAATTTGACATGCAAGTTCTGAATTATGAGGCAAATTATTTCCTATTTTTCTTAAGAAGTTAGAAAGATTTAACTGTTAAGAACAAATTTCAAGGTACAGCTGAAATAGGCAGAGGTTTTTCTGTATCTAAAAAGACAGCAGCCATTCACTGCAATGACCAGGCCATTTTATTGTTGCCACAGTTCTAATGCATTCACCTTATAAAACTGGAAGTAGTTTGTAGATCCATATAGTAACAGATCTGTCAGTTCATTTTAAGGTTTTATATGCACTGAGGTATAGAGAACTCATGAATTAAGTGTAGTGAGGAGAAGCCATCAACATCCTGCATATGGTCTGGCATCTTTCCATCATCCAGTTATCAGGTTCGTTTGTTTGATCAGGACATTTCATAGTGTCTTCCAGTTTCCAGCTTTACGGTGTGTATCCGTGTGTCTAAGATGACCATGTGTGCAACTCTCATACCAGAATTCTTGCTGACTTCTGATATTTCCAGTACAACTGCAATTGAGGATGCAACTATGTCAAATACACCCTGCCTTAAATGAGGGATTAAAGCATGACTTGTGATATTTTCTTAATTGCATAGGTGGATGTTAAAATCTTCTTTGAGCTCTGTTTTGCATGCAGGTTCTAATCCTGATAGGCGCAATCCCAAAGCATTCCACTGAAGCTGAATTTGTACCATTTGTGCCACTGTATCCTATCCATCTGCAGTCATAAATAGTGGAATGGACTGATTTACCAGTTGCTTCATTTTGCTGTCATGTCAAAATGGAGCTTCTGTAATGTCTTTCTACTATTTCACACTTTGTCATCATTAATATTAATGTACAGTGTTGTTAATTCTGTGCTAATAGTGTTGGTCTTTTTTCCACTTTCAGACAAAAAAGGGAGGCAAATAGTTCATTCCAGGTTATAGGCTAGAGCCCTTCTGCAATGTGTCTCTAGCTGTTTGGCAGAAATAAACCCCGTGAAGAACAGTTCTAAAATAATTCTTTGTGTGAATTGTCAGTACTTCTAAAGAGGAGACATTCAAGGTACTACTTTTGCTTGAGAATCTAATTCCTTGATAATGACACATATATGTCTCCTTTCTCTAAGTACACTCCAAAGTTAGAGTACCATACTCAAACTTTTCTTCAGAGTGCTGTATGCAAGTCATTGCTATATGTTGAAAGGTGGAGGAACCAGGTTAAATTTCAGTCCTCTGGTCTGTTGTTCTCCAGAAATACATTAGTGACTTGATGTTCTATGTCAGCAATTTGTACAGAAGGCTCCATTTGTTTACCTCCATTTTTAACTGGTGAACTCCAATGATATTAAAGACTATTACCAGTATAAAGATGATCTGAAAAATCCTTTATCAAGACAAGTGAAAAAGTAGCAGAGAATGAGTTTGCCAAATTTTAAAAATCTGTAGTGTAGATGTCTACATCTGAAAATTGTCTAGGGGTTTGTAGTCAGAAAAGAAAAACAGGCACTATTATGGTGTGATTTACCTTATCCTCATCAAAAATCAGCAAAATTAATTGTAGAATCATAGAATAGTTTGGGTTGGAAGGTACCTTTAAAGGTCATCTAGTCAAACCCTCCTGCAATGAGCAGGGACATCTTCCACTAGATCAGGTTGCTCAGAGCCCCGTCCAACCTGACCTTGAATGGTTCCAGGGATGGGGCATCTACCGCTACTCTGGGCAACCTGTGCCAGCGTTCACCACCCTCATTGTAAAAAATTTCTTCCTTATATCTAATCGAAATTGACTCTCTTTTAGTTAAAAAACATTACCCCTTGTCCTATCACAGCAGGCCCTGCTAAATATTTTGTCCCCATCTTTCTTATAAGCCCCATTTAAGCGTTGAAAGGCCACAAGTAGGTCTCCCTGGAGCCTTCTCTTCTGCAGGCTGAATAACCCCAACTCTCTCAGCCTGTCCTTATAGGAGAGGTGTTCCATCCCTCTGATCATTTCTGTGGCCCTCCTCTGGACCCACTCGAACAGGTCCACATGTTTCCTGTGC
Organism: Vanellus vanellus; assembly: GCF_965231255.1. Classification (NCBI taxonomy): domain Eukaryota; kingdom Metazoa; phylum Chordata; class Aves; order Charadriiformes; family Charadriidae; genus Vanellus; species Vanellus vanellus. The sequence goes on along the minus strand of NC_138905.1, from coordinate 177,311,813 downwards.
TGAGGACTTCAAAGCTGGACACAGTACTCCAGGTGGCGTTTCACCTTCCTCGACCTGCTGGCCACGCTTCTTGTTATGCAGCCCAGGATACGGTTGGCCTGCTGGGCTGCAAGCTCACATTCTCGACTCATGTCCAGCTTTTCATCCAGCAGTTCCTCAAGTCCTCAGCAGGTCTGCTCTCAGTTCCTTCACCCCCATCCTGTATTGATACCAGGTGTTGCCCTGACCCAGGTGCAGTACCCTGCACTTGGCCTTGTTGACCCTCAGGAGATTCACAAGGGCCCACTTCTCAAGTTTGTAACGTGAATTTCTGACAGCTATATAGAAGAATCAGACAAGCTAGTTTGCCTAGGTTTAAATATTATTACTGAAGATATCTAAAGGTCAATGTGAGGAAGTCCAACCAAGTATCTGGTCACATGTTCCAAATCTGAACAGCAACCAGAATTCTCACAAAGATCCCTCTCCATCTTAATATCAGCTGTTAAATGATACAATTTTATTTTAACACAGCTTTACTTTCACAGAAAATGACAGTAGGAATCTAAGAAGATTCCAATTAAGAAAATGCACAGACTTCATAGAGGACAACATCCTTAGTATTTTCTCTACCATCACCTTATATGCCCATCAAGCTGGATCCCACTGAACACCCTGAGACAGACAACTATGAAGACAGTTCCTTCTGAACCACCCTGCCCTACCCTTTTCTAGATTGAGATCACTTTCTCTCAAGAAGGAGTTATAGGGAGTATAAATTATTTCTTTTCTGAGTTCTCCCAAGAACATTTGTATGTTGAACATGAACTTCTAGTTCTTGTGAGACTAAGAAATCATTTCTGAAATGTGCTCTTTACAAAACACTACTAAATGGATATAGCAGTCTTAAATGCTGATTTAGGTTTCTCAAGTCAGAGTTGTTTAACGTAGCCATAACCTCATTTTCTGAACTCTGCTTTTCCCTGTGCTGACTTGTTGTTTGAAGACTACAATAGCTGCCTAAATGGGAGGATATGTGGATGTGAAGACAGATTGCATTGACTTGGCACGAACATGTTTTTCATCGCATTATGGCTGCGTTCCCTCGCTTGCATGTTCTGTTACAGCTATTGTTTTTATTGTTGTTGTTATTTTAGAAGTAGTTATAGCCAGAATAGCCACCAGAGTGCTAAACTCAAACCTACTATTTGGCTCACATATTGAGAAGAGTCCCAGCTCTGGACTCAAGCTGTAGTGCACTAAGTCTCTTGTGAAGCAATTTTTTGTCCAGTCCCCTTTATGAAAGGGGGACTGTCAAACTGTTCTTTGGACCTAAAGACAGTGCTGTAATCTCTGATTCCTCCAGACTGGATACATATTTTTATTTTGAGTTATAATTTAACCACATGGGGACCATATGGCAGTTAAAGTGAGGAATACAAGCTTTCCAAAGGAAGTCCTGAACATACATGCTTTGCTTTAACAGTACAGAAGACTTACAGACTAGGGGTGGGGACCTGCATCTGAAGTCATCATCTTAGTGCTTGACTCACAAATTCTGAGAGACCTTAAGTTTTGGTCAGCATCTTTGAGGGAGGCAAACCTCTGTTTTTATCCTTCCTTCAGCTGATTTTTCTGGTTTTGTTAGTGAAATTGGTTTTCTTGTTTAAAGACCACAGGTTTTAGTGCCTTTTCTGTGTTTCCATTCTTTTATTGGGAATTTATATTGTTTTCTTCTCTGGAAACACTTGTCAGTCATGAAAATTCAGTGGTTCTGCCAGAACCTGATACATTTTCTAGGACAGAAATTTCTTGTTCAGCTTCTGCAAAACAAGTTCTCTGCTTCAAAATGGAGTTATAATCCAAGGTGAAGTTTGCAATCACAAATTCTAAAGCTAAAAGTAGAATACCATTTGTCGCAGTAAAGGTTCAGTTAACTGTATGTGCTATTGTAAGGGTCACTTTTCCTTTAGAGGATATTTGTCTGCATGCAGTTACCATGGGCTTTACTGCATGAGGAAGGAGCCAGATGGACCCGGCACTTGTTGGTGGCTTCTGTGACAATTTTAGTGATACGAAAAAACATAAAATTTACTATCAGAATGAATTATCTTCAGGGTAGAAAAGTAGATGTCTCTTCCTACTGAGCATTTCCAGCTGTTCAGTTTGATCTACATAAAGGTGTTGGGTTTTTTTTAAGATCACTGTAAGGAGATTATTTGAAGGTGCAAGACATCCCTGCCATAAGAACATAAGAATTGACATTTATGTAATTGATTCCTGTAAGCCAGTTGTTTTTTCTTGAGACTGTTATTTTGCATCTGCTTCCAGAGCATGATATATTTATATATATCATTTTAACTGCTTATATAAATGTACATATTTATTGTACATTATAGATACACATATATAATGTTAAATGCCTTTGCAAGCTTCTTTGTTGCTTTGATTATAATTACATAACAGAGACAGTAACAAGAAAAATCTTTATACTTGTTGACAATCCACTGAAAAGAAGTGAAATTACTATCTTGTCCTTAATGTAGGCAATTTTTTCACATACTTCATCAATTATTTACTCGATAAAAAAGCATTTTTGTATGCCTCAGTCATTTTCCATAGACAATTTCCATCAGGCAATTCTTTTTCATTTTGTTTTGATTATGTAAGTTATGATTTTGTTATAATATTTAATATTAAACTAATTTTGCATCTTTGTAGTACCGAATTAGGAAAATATAAGATGCATTTCTGGTACATGTGCGTTTGAGCATGTATCAAGGACAACAAAACCAATGTTAATAGAGAACCCCTCATAGTATCTATAACTCGAAATACATTTATATTTTATATTGCTGCATGCCTTATTTTTGCATTTTCTTGTGTCTGTCTCCTCGTTGCATTGCTAGTTGAAGGAATCAAATTTTATCCTTCATATCCCCAAACTGTTATTCAGTCTCCTTTTTGCTAGGAACTATTTCAATTATCTGTAATAAACAGGTAAAAACAATTTTAAATAAAATAAACTTATTTTTACTTGTTTCAAGATTAAACATTGTCATAAGTATCTCGGTTTCTTCTGAAATAGGAGTGTTATGAGCAGATAGCATCCAACTATTTTGCCTCTTTTACTTTACCTTTTAAAAAAGATTGACACTTCTTTCATTTGTTTCCTTTAACATTGTTTTAAAGCTTGATGATTTTAGTATGATATGTAGTTTTTGCAGACTGTAAGAGTTCCACCACAACAGCACTGATAGCATTCACCCTATTAAATTAACAAGGTAGAATTAGGGAAAAATCCCATTAATTAATGAACATCATGGAAAAGATTAGTGCCTATCCTTTGTCTGTACCTAAATATCTCCTTCTCTGTTTGTGTATTGGCACACAAAATTACATTTGCTATTTTTAACTAAGGTTGTTAGATATCACAGTACCAAAAAAAAATGGAAATAAGCAAGCAAGTTCTTCTGATACTATTTACAATGCAATACATGTTACCTTATCTCACCTCCTGCTACATTGCTCCCATTTTTCTCAGTCCATTCATTCTAATCACTTATTTTGAATTCCAGATACTTTCTGGTTATGTATGCAAAAGTTTCAATGTTTGTTTTATAGTTCAAGTAATCTTCATTAAATGTAAATTAATGCGGGTAAGTGGAATAAAGGATGTTAGGTTGTTCTAAAGTATGAACATATTTATGTTTAGGAAAACTTACACGAGTAGATGATCTGTGGTGTGAATGCCTGTTCTAAAAATTCTTTTAATGCAGCAATTCGATACTTCAAATATGTGTGCAAGGGGAATTACGTTTGCACAGCGGCTATTCAGGATGAAAGTTGTTTTAGGTGAAGTAGAAGTCTGAGAAAAGTAAGTGATAAGGAGAATGAGGTGAGAAATGGATTCAGCTTACTACAACTAAATTTAAGTATCTGAATGGAGGTGTCTGCAGCGAGGTAAGCATCTTACTTTGCTTTATAGTCAATAGCAGCCTAGTCAGTATGGCTAGTGTTGTTATAAAACGATTCAGCCAACACACCAATAAGTGTCTGCTTCTGAAGGAGCTGAATCACTTTCCAAGCTACGCTGTCTGTAATGGAAAATTAGATTCCTAGCTTATGTGTAGATACTTAAGTTTAGACACAGAAATTTAGGTGTTAAAAGCTTGAATTAAGTCCCTTTTCATGTGTCACAAAGCTCATGACATTGGTTTTTTTGGCATTTGTGCTGGTAGGCAGAGTAGGTTAGCATCCTTAACAAAAATTCATCAGGTTTCTGTGGACAGACTTTCAACGCAGAGTGCAGCCCTGGTACTTGTTTGTGTGGGTGACACTCACTGTACATAAACAGTGGTTTTGTGCCAGCTGCATACTTTAATTCTTTCCTTGTTTCATCTTAACCCACCTTTTCTTGCTAACTGCATTGTTTTCAATGTACTTGCACCGCCACATCCCACAGAATATTGTGTAAGTGGGAAGTGGATGCTTGTTTTCCCAAAGTTTGGGACAGTGAGACCAAAGCTGTAAAGCCAGTGCAGAGAGGAGCTGGGTGAATCCACTCAGAGGTGTTAGTACTCATAGTCCTCCCAAGAAGGATTGCTGTCTAGCTCTCCAAAGCCAAAGCGCTCAGACCTGGAAGCCCCAACACAGTAACATACAGCTTGTGCATAGATAGCATGGCTTGCTTATATGTCCAGGAGCCAGCATGGCAAGGACTGAATACCTCAACGGAGAAACTGGGACATGCAGAGCTTTAGCAGCACTGTTTCTACAGTGCAGTGAGTAACTGAAGTGAATACTGTAAGTAAACAATTTGCACAGCTCTGCCTGGACATAGGACCATGGACTTGACATGGTAGAAATGTATAAAAGTTTTAACCGTCCATTTCTCTTTACGTCTTCCTTTACTTAGCTTATCCTGAAACTAATACACATCCTTCTGCACAAATTATTTTTCCTATCCGTTTTGAGTCCTATACCTACTTTCCCCTTTTTTCTCAAGGTCCTGTTCACACTGGAACAAGTTCCCATATTTCTGCTAAGCACAATCTGCAGAGCAGTTTTTTCCTTGCTAGCTTTCTAGACCAACTTGCCAGTTTTTAGGATTGGAGAATATTATTGAATCATGGTAGCATGCTGACAGTAGCAGGTAGTGTTGATGACTCTGTTTAGAATTTAAAAGGGAAGCTAAGAATTAAGATTGTGTTCAGGAGCAGAGAAATCTGAAGAGGTTGGTAAAATTAGTGCAGTTCAAGACAGAACTTTATTTTCAGTATTTCCTTGGTTGAAAACAGCAAATCTCTTGCAAATGTGTCAGGCCAATTTTCTTTTCTTGTTTAGCAGTACACATACCAATGATTCTATTGGATTCAGTGTTTCCTGTGCTATTTTGCCAAGTTTGTTAAGGTCTTTCTCACTAAATGCAGATGGATTTTAGAACAAACATTAAGGCGACTTCAGCTAAATTCTCGTGATAAATTTGGCTGTGATGCCAAAATAATTTAGTCGTTGTGGGCTAATTTGTCATCCCCACCCCTTGTCATTCCTTCCCATAGCTTCACGTTAGAGAATTCTCCTGTCACAGGGGAAGCTCGTCTGAGAGCTGACTCTCCAGAGCCTATTCCAAGTCTGAAAACAGACAAGCCTGTCAACTGCAGGACAGATTCTGTGAAGTAGAGGAGACCTTAGACTGCCAAGTGGATCTTGACACAAGAGAATTTGACCCTACACATACAGGTTTCAACTCTGTTTCTGAAATAAATCTGCGTGACAGTTTTTGGGTTTTGCCTTGTTCAAACGTGCAACTATTTGGTCCACAGAATAAGGCAGTTCAAGTATAGGAACAGCACTTGTTAATGTCAAAACATTGTTTATGTACAATTTAATCTCCTGTGATGGTGTATTTATTTGCTGTATACTTGCTTGAGTTATTTTCATCAAGAAATTCTGTCTATGTGTCGCTTTGGCAACATCTTTGCAGAGTTTACAACTTTGAAAAACATGTTGGCATCAACTATGCAGTCCTTTTAAACAGCTGCTCTGCAGTCATGCTGTTTCAACATGCCACCACACATGGCTGAATTATGCAAATAGTTAATATTAAATGACTGAGATACAAGAACAATTTGTACACTCGATAAAGCTGGTCTCTGGAGTGTAACATCCATTCATATAACTGAGTGTGGGACAATTTAAAGGCAACAACATGATTCTTTTGACTTTTTAACTTGTATTAAAGGCAGCAGTGGACAGAGAGAAGTTATAAGGCAGGAATATTTTAAAAGGCTGAGGGGTTTTTTTAACTCGTTACTAATAGTGCAATGAAAATAGAACGTGCATCAATGTAATTTTCTGGCAAGTATTAAGAAATAGGTAAGATATAACAAATGTTTGTCACTGAGCTATAAATATGAGTTACCCTGTTCTGGTTGAGAGATAAGATAGAATGTTAATTATAAAGATAGAATGTTAATTATATAGAATGCTAGTACATCAACAGTATTGCTTATTGAAGACAACAGCATTTGTAAAAAGCAAGCAAAAACATTAATAATTTAAAAAAATGTAAAATTGTCTTAAAATTTATTTTGAAAGGCTTTTCTACTGACCTTGCTGTTCTAGTTCGGCAATAATGAATGCTCTTAATAATAATAGTACAATAAATAATAATAAATAATGCTTTAAATTCTGTAACTTATTTTATAGTAATTACATCCGTTACATGTGGGGAGAGAGAACGTTAGGCACTAGGTGATGCAAGATCACAAAAGAAGATGTCCATATAAAGTCTCACAAAATATTATGCTTTTTTCTTTCTTACTGTAATGTACCTTTTCTGTTTTGTTCACCTAAGTAGTAAGAAATGGTTATTTTTTTAATTAATCCAAATTGTTTACAAAGCAAATTATTAGAACATCCAAAAAAGTCTGCATTTCTATATGCTCTTGGTTTTCTTTTCCCATGTTGGAACTTTCATTTTTCACAAAATTTCTTGTTCACTCTAATCCCATTTTTGCTGTAGGTCCTCTTAAGGTTTTTCATTGATTTTTCTTTTCTGATCTGGATGTAAAGACACATATATGTTTCTAGTAATGTATTTCTAAGACTTCTGTGCAAGACCTGTTGCTCAAAAGTACAGTTTGTCACAGTTGTTCAAGTTAGATTTGTAAACTCCCTTGGCCTGACAAAACAAATTCAAAATAATTCTTTTAAATTAAATGGAAGCTTAAATTAAAAGAGATAGATAGTGGGTTCCTTGTTACAAAGTAAGTGTTTTCTTTTACAGCCTTTAAGCAATACAAAATTTGAGTTGTATAAATCCTATGTGCCATTTTTATTTTCTTACTTTTACTAGTGTCCAATTAGTAATCTTATTAATAATGGCAAGTATATGTCCATGCTTATTAGATTTACTGATCCACTTACACATTTAGTTTGGTGACTATAAATTTAGTATTAACAAATAAATATTTAATAGGTTCAAATGCAATTTTACTGAATAACTTAACATTGTTCTTTTGTGGTTTTATAGGAACTAGCCACAATGAAACAGATTCTAATTAGTCTACATGGTAAACGCTATGAACAAAATTTACCTCTGTCTCATATTGATGTAAGAAGTGCGACTGCAAAAAACAAATCCAACCCTCTAGTAAAACTGCTGCCAGAACATGAAGAAGAAAATGTATTTACACCTAAGCCAACATTATTTGTAAGTACTATGATAAGAGCAAGTGCCATAAGCTTTTTTGATCATTCTCCTCACTTCTTAAAAAGAAAAATGTGGCTTCATACTTCAAGGAGATGTGTAATTAATTCAGCTGAATACTTGCAGCTCTTTATGGGAATGGTCAATGTTGAGGAGATAGATTACAGTTTATGATGTTATTTAGCTATTTGGTAGTTTCTACCTCTTAAGTTCACAGCAAACTAGATTTAAAAAAAAAAAGATCCATTATAATATTACAATATTAAGAGTGGTTAGCAAAATTTTAATAGCCAAAGGGATCCACAGACTGCACAATTTTTAATCTGCCCTGATCATGTATGAGTTGTGTGTGTGTGTACATATATATTGAGGAGCAGGAGTGAGGAAATAGGTGTATTTATATATACTTATATTTATGTATATATGTATATTAATGTGTGTGTATATATCTAAATATATATATATAAAAATGTATGCCCAGTATTGATACAACTTCTGTTACTAAGGATACCAGATATTATAAAATTTTGTTATGTTTCTTGGGAAAGTAAATGCTTGGATTTAAATATTTCAAGTGGCCTGCTTCAGATTTAGTGCCTCTAGTATTTGAAAGCTTCATGAAAATGGTTTAGAAGTTTCTGACTATGGCTGTGTCTGAACTAATAAATTTAAGACAGCCAAATTGCAATGCTGAATCACAAAATAAATCATGACTCTTCTTTACACTTCTTGAAGCTACCTTTCACTAGGGTAGATTGGTTGTATCCACACTGCATAGCATACATGCTATTTTGGTCCAAATATACATCTGTATAATTTTTTTTTTCTTTTCTTTTTTTCCCTGGTGGACACTTTAAAACTCAGTGTCTTAAATAATGTGAGGTTTATATTGCAGCACATCAGATACGTTTTTTCTAATACAAAATATAGGAAATGGTTGCAGCTCTTGGACGTGATGTGAGGGCATTTGGGGATTTTAGGGTTCAAAATTTGCCTGGATAGTGTTACGACACTAAACACAGGCATACCGAGTGTTGTCTCATCCACAATCCTGTCGGTAGTGCAGAATCATACTGCCCAAACTTTGTCTTTGACAGAGCTATTCAGTGAGCCAAAACAAAGCCAAAATGTGAACTAACAAGTAGGTTGTGTAGATGATCCAGGGTTTCAGTGTTTAATCTGTGGTGTTTTATTTAGGGATATAGAAATGGTGTAATAATGTAGAAAAAATGCTTTTACATTTAGAAACTGTGACCAATTTCTCTTTGAAAAATTGTAGTCTTTTCAGACTTTAGAGTAGGGAACAGAAAATGGGCAGATGGCAGGGTTTCTTCTTAGATGTGGAAAGAAGTTAGTAGTCCTGTGAAAATCCTGCCAATTTAGCTCAATTTCTAGAATTTTAAAAGCTTGCACAAATAGAGCAGATTTATTTTTGTAACGGAAATCTTCAAAATGAGGGAAAGGTGGAGATTAAAATGTGATGAGAACCCCCACCACCAGGCCAGCTGAATAAAGTCAATTTTTAAATTGAATAGTTATTAAGTCTTGGAGGAAAGAACGAATAGAGACCAGACAGAAAATGGAACTGGAAAGGGATGAATTTAGGGAAAACAGACAAAAGAGGCAGTACTCACTAACACAAGAGATTATACCCAATGCTGAAAGCTTGTTCCACCTCCGCTTCTTTAGTTTTATTTCTCTATACAAACAACTACTGAATTTGCCACAAGAATGTTAGGCAACCCTGACTGTGTAGCAGTAGCCCATAGGATTATGAAGTCAAGGCAGTGTTGCTCACAGATAATTCTCTGTGATTAAAATACTTTCTACACTGTCAGAAAACTGCTGAATTCTTTTATTTTTAATTATATTTTTTTAAGAACTATAGTTCTGTGTAAAGCGTTGGTCAATTATGGCACACCTAAGATCTCTTTTCTAAGTTCTATCCACTTGTCAAATGGGAAAGTCAGATGATGTTGTTTCAAATGAAACCTATTTATGGCACAGTTGATGCATGTTTTCATTTTATTTTAAAACAAATCATTTACTTCTTACTATATAATCTGCTTTTATTAACCTAGAAATAGGGAGATTTTAATACAGATATCTAGTAATAACCTTAAATGCACGGTCCGGTTTTTATTTGCATTTAAGTAAAGAACTCAGTTATCACTATGAAATACATAGGAAGGAAAGAGACTTTCATGTAGATTGCATGTTTTTCTTCTGACTTTCACTATCTCACAATTAAAACATTCTTTATTTTACAGACAAATAAAGAGGCACCTGTATGGTACAAGAAACTGCAGAAGAAAACGTCACCATAGCATTTTTCCAGAATTATTCAAAATAATCTTTTGGGGAGCTTTTCTTTGAAGAAAGTTATTTTCACCATAACAATGCCCTTTTTACCATAAAAGCAAGCAACTGTCCTTTTATACCTGTCAAATGATCTTATGCTTCATTAAATATTTTTTAGATCTGTCATGTGAATAAAATGTGTGGAAATAAGGCATGGAATGTTTTTACTAACATATATTTGAATTTTAAAAGATAAATAAACCCTAGCTTATTGTACATATTTATAATCTGGGCAGTTAAAGGGTGTGTTATTCAGAGTGTTCAAATTAATGCATGTTTTGGCTTTTTTATATTGTTTTTCTTGGACCCCGTGTTTCATGCCGCATTCCTTGCAACTATTCTGGCTCATAGAAATTTAAAAAATATACATGAGTTATAGCATCAGGCTATAGCCTACTTTCTATGAAGGAAATTCATGTCAGGTGGAAAAAAAAAATTAATTTCTTGTTGGCCTTGATTTGTATAGTTTGTCATTTGATGTCATTTGTTCTACCAAACAGGCATTAAGAATATTCTAAAGAAGCAATAAAATACATCTTAATTATCAGCACTGATACTTAATGGGCTAGATACGCTTGCTCTAGTGTAGTTAATCAGTGTAATAATACAAATAGAACCATGATGTACGTGTAAGCCCATCTTCCAAGAACATAGTCAACTTATTCCACCCCACCATCTATGTAGACTATAGAAAAGGTCTCTAATATTTTAAAGCACTTTTGACTACATATGGTACATTTCTATATATAACATAAGTATAGATGATATTGTTTAAGTGACTATATAATGAAAACATTGCTCAGATCTCATTGAAGAGGAAGCTCCTTTTTCTTACTTCTTTTTCCTTGACAATATCTCTACAACTGATTCTTTGTTCCTACCTGGACATAAACAATAATTATTTACTATATAATACTGAGCTATATCAAGCTTATGATTCCTAGATACATTTTCCCAACAGCAGATTGAAGCACAGGAATACTACTTCTGCTCCAGGTAAGCTTCAATTTCTTTTTTTTTTTTTTTTTTTTTTTTTTTTATAGTTCTGAGAGAGCGAGGTAAAGATGCTAGCAATTGTGCATCACAGGATTAAAATTATCATTCTGTGAGGGAGGGAAGTTAAGTGTGTAGACAGAGGTAATATCTTTTATTAGACTAACTGGTGTTCACTGGGTAAAAAAAATACACAAACCTTTGGGCTCACAAACCTATCTGTACAGACATTCCTGAATAAACTGTGGTTGCTTGAAGTCTAGGGTTTTATCTAACTTGTATTTTTGTATGAATAGAATCGTTAACATGTCTTTCATGTGAAATATCTCCCATATACAGATGCTAATTTTGTAGTTTGTAATAGATATTTTATATGATTCACGGTCCCTCGTTTAACTTCCCAGACTATCCTGTTTGTCTGTTATCACCCAATAATGAATAAATTGTATTACCTAGAAGGACTGTGAGCTGTTTTAGGCAAGATACTGGTTGGAATCTTAAGTATTCACAATTTGCTCCCCTATGGTATCCTTATACACAAATAGGTAAGATATGGACTATAATGTGGGTGGAAAATTGGCTGACACACCAAGCTCAAGGAAATGTGATCAGCAATGCAAAGTCCAACTGCCAACTTGCAAATAGTAACATCCCTCAGTAAGTTCATAGGCAATACCAAATTTGGGGGAGTATTCTCTACACTGGGTCTCGGAGGGACCTCAACAAGCTGGAAACTGGATCAACAAGAACCTTATGAAGTGCAACAAAAGCAATTGCAGTCTCACATCTAGGATGGAATAACCCATATGCCAGTGCTGGCTGGAGAGCAGCTTGACAGAAACAGACCTCAAGGTCCTAATGGGCAACAAATTGAACGTGAGTCAGCAGTGTGCCAGCCAGTCGCATCCTGGGTGGTATCAACAACAGGATAGCCAGCAGATGGAGGGAAGCAATCTTTCCCTTCTGTTTGGCACATGGGAGACCACATCTGGAGTGTTGCATCCAGTTTGGGGCTTGTTCAAGACAGACATTGACATACTGAAGTAAGCCCAGCAGAGATTCACCAAGATGATCAGGGGCTGGAGCACCTGATGTAGAAAGGGAGGCTGCAAGAACTGGACTTCTTCAGCCTTAAGAATAGAGGGCTTAGGGAGGAACTATTTGCAGTTCCAACTACCTAATGGGATGGTACAGAGGCAACAGAGACAAACTCCTCTCAGAGGTGCACAGCGATAGAGTAAGAGTCATTGAACACAATACAGAGCTCTAGAAAACTCAGCTATTATGAAAAATGTTTTTACTGTGAGGGTGGCCAAATACTGGAACAGGTTGCCCAGAGAGGTGGTGTAATCTTCATCCTTGGAGATATTCAGGACTCAACCGGAAAAAGTCCTGAGCAACTTGGCACAATTGGACCTGACTTTGAGATGGGAACTAGATGACTAATTTTCAGAATTCCTGTCCAACCTAGATTACTCTATGGTAGTATTTCTAAATATACTAATATAAGATAGTGGCATTAATTTAATTCTTACCATCCAAAAGACACAAAGTGTTTAGTTCTTCCATGGAAATACAATACACAAGAACATTCTGATGCTTCCAGAATGAATTGTGCATTGTAAATGTCTGTGTCCTACAGGCAGCCTGGTTTTCTGGGAAGGCTGATTGGTGGTGAAATTTTATTCACATTTAAACAGTTCTTCAGATGACAAGTGACATACTCTGGCAATGTTGGGTTTTATTTTAGAAAATTACTAACAAGGCCCATCTTTAAATTTGCAAAAATTAAAAGCAATTTGTTGGCATATAGTGATAACATAATGCTGTTGGTAAATTCTTGTAATCCACGTAGTCCCTGTGTAAATTTCCTCAGTATGTAATTTTTTTTTCTAGTTGAAGTCTTAATATAAAGACTTTGTTTTTCCTGTGTCTCCTCACTAGACTCCAAGGCTAGAATTAATTATCTAGGAGGAGACCTTCTAAGCTTTTCATGTGAAAGCTAGAATGTCACTTAAATATAACTATTCAAATGTGAAATGCCCTATAGCAAAAATTAATGAAACTTTTTGCTCTTTAAGTAATGAAAAGGTTCAGTTGCATTACCTGTACAGCATTTTTACTGATGTTATTTCCCACAAACATAGTTGTCAAATGAATTATTCCAAAATTCGTCTTCATGAAACGGCCTTTGCAGTTTCCCATTGTAGTAGGCCTTGTCTCAGTGTTGTGTGAGTCAAAAATAATGAAGTAAAGAGAAATTTCTAAGGGTAGTCATGCATATAAGCAACTTGTGACTGTAGTGCCCAACCCACATAATCATCCTCGGTTCCTCTTTTTCAAACCAAAGGGAGCAGAGAAAAATCTCTCTCCACTATTACATTTCTTGGTACATTAAGTTGGTGTTACTCAAGTGATAAGTTTCGTAAGTATATGGGCTGAATAGGAAAGAAGGAAGGACAGTTGGTTTAGAGCAAGTTAGGATTTATATATTTTTTTTAACAGTGTAATTGCTTTCTCACCTTTCCCTTGCTAGAAGCAAAGAAGCTCGAAAACATCAAGAAAGTCTCTTGTTTGAGGAAAAAATTGAAAACATGAAATAGCTGTTTTTAATGAAGACCTAAACTTTTAAGGCTTGTTGATGAATCCTGTGGTCATACTTCATTGGCGTTGTAGTTTCTAAATATCTTCTGTGCAAAGAAGTGATATGTCATTGAGATTTGTAGTCTTCCTCCCCCTCAAGGCTTTCTGTACAAAACAGTGATGAAACCTTGTAAAAGAGGAACAGCATTATATTCAAATATTAGTTGTCTGAGTATTTCTCAGTATCTCTAGGATGCAATTTGCTACCTCTGAAACTTTAGCTGTTAATTTCTGTTTCAATTATCCTTTTGTACGATATCTAATTCCAGCAAAAAAAGGAACACTAACTCTACTAAACCTCTGACATCTGCAAGAGGAACAGGTAGAATTATTTTGCTCCTGCTATGTATTCATCAGCTTCTGTGTCTTTGGACGACATGACTTGGAGACCATGACTTCCTACAAACAATTTTTTTACTTTTTGAATGAGTGTTTATGTTGTTATGTATATGCCTCAACCAGCTGTCAGTCTGGTGCACATTTACATGAAAACAGATTTATACACAACCATTTGAGTCAGTTACAGCCTGTCATCTTTCAGGGTTACTCTCATTAGGGAGGTTTACTGAGAAAAGAATTTATCTCCCTATTAACATTATATTTAATAGAACACACACTACGCTTTTTACTGAGTCAAAGAAATGTATCCCTGGTATTTTCTTATACTAAAGAATATCAAGGATCTGTATTCATTCTCAACCTCTGCAAATGAAACAAGTATCTCTGGAAGATCAAGCTTTGCTTAGTGTCTTTGGGCAATATTATCCCCTTCTTAAATTCCTAGGATTGGTTGGGAACTCTTGACCTTTAAAACGCATACTTCTGTAGCTTAATTAAGGCAGTTACACTTCGGGTATTTCAGACTGAAGCTGGGCAGCAATCAGCAGCAGTACAAGGTGCTAACTCTTGGGGGGTGGCATCGCTACCAGAAATGGACAGCAGCTGGGAATTATGGAAGAGTGAGCAGTGGGTATTGTAGAAGCTTTTAGCAGTAGAAGTAGATACGGCTCCACAGATGTTAGATCCTCTGCAGCTCTTTAAGCCCTCTGCTGACAGCACAAGAACCACCAACTTCATTCCACAGAGTTCATTTTGCAGAGTTCCCTGGGTTTCTTTCCTCACTGATAAGTTTTCCATAACAGTAAATACCCCTATTTTTATTTTCTTCTTTTTTTTTTTTGAGACAGAGAGAGACACACACACACACTCCTTTTTCCAGGGCATTGGAACTAGGTTCAAAAAACTGGTGAATTTTAATCAGCTTACCCTTTAAGGGATGAAGGGGACAAAAAAAAACCAGCAAATTTCATCCCCATGAAAGCAGGAAATGGCAGAAATATTAAATGCAAAAAGTTAGGATTGATCATGGAAATAGCTTTTACTCAGAAACTTACATGTTTTCATACACTGTGTGCCCCTTTTTGAAGATACTACAGAAATAACCACTGTAAGAGAGAATGCCGCTTTGATTGAAGCAATAGAATCAACTTTGACCATGAATAATTGAAGTCTTTGTGTTAATGCTTCTTTTAAGGAGTAGTGGATCAGTAAATGTAACTTAATTGCAGGAAAAGTCTTATGGATGGAATTTATGACTGTATTTCAATGAAAGTCTTTTCATTTTTCCTTTCGGTTAAATAGAAGGATTACTTAGATTATTCCGCGTTGCAGCTGAAATTGTCAGTGATTCCCAGTGCTCTTTTTTATTGGGATTTTAGAGATACATATTGCAGCATGCAAGACTTTCCCTTTTGCTTTCTTATTCAGTTCTTTAGAAGAATTTGCTTCTTTGTGCATTATTATAAGGTAGAGCCTGCCAATGTAGCGCTTGACTTTTACGAGGGAGTTGTCATCTAGAATTTATATGTCTATTTTAAACAGGATTGTTACCTAAGTGCAGCGGCCCTTTCTAAAAGAAAGAGTTGGAAATATTCCTGCCAAGTTCTTGCTGAGACCTTGAGAGCGGGTCGTTTCTGTGCCTAAACTTTCTTGTGCTCCCCATCGTTGGTGTAGTGCCACACATACAGGAGACTTGTCACTCTGCGTTTCACAGGCCTGTGGTTTCCAAGCACACAGCTTCCAGCGCTAGTGGAGCCCTGTAAACAGAGATTCACAAGTTGTCATCCAGAGCTATGTGTAAGATGTTCACACAAAAATTAGTATCGCTCATCTCCTCTGTGATACTGTGGGAAGCGTGTGTGGGAAGTAAGCAAGGGAAAAATACAATATTTTGGTGCAGTCTATTCACTTGCCACCTTTTCCTTCTCAGGGATTAAATTATTTTACCATATAAATGAAATTCTAGTGAGTCTTCATTCTTGGACATTGGAAAGGAAACATGCTGCAAGTCCTGTAAGGATGGCTAAGTCCTTTTTTTCAGATCCTTCATCAGAGATCTGTGTTCTGACCAGACAACTCCTAAGAGATCATTAGGCATCACTTCTTACACATTAATCTTTATTTTATTAACTTATTGCTTAAAGCCTAAGTCCCCCAAATCCACTCAGTATTTATGAGTCAAGGAGTACGTGCCTGAAAGTAACAACAAGCAGTAAAGGGACTAATATGTCAATGACTTGAGTCTTACTCAATTAGCACATTCCTCATCATTTTGTGTCATTTCTTTCATTATTGCAGTAATTAACTTCGCAGAATTGCATTTGCTCCATTCAGCAGGGAATGGAGAACAATAACAGTGTTTACCAACAGCGGGAGGGAGCTTACCTGTCTTTCTCAACCCCATAAAACCTCTGCAGGCTAATCTCAACGCGCAGCTAGGGCGCCCTCCTACACAATGGGGACTGTCAGAAACCTCCCTTAGGGAAACCTCAGGGAGCTGACTAGAGCTGTTGTCAATGAAAACCAAATACCCAGTCCTATGAAATATAGCGGGTTTTCATTCTGACATGCCGTTTCAAATCTGTACAGGCTGAAACCTTTATCAAATAGTTTTACACTGTCATAGTACTTCCGAGACAGCTGAATGACTTGAAAACAAGTACAGAGTATTTTCAATCCATTAAACTCTGTGAAATTACGAAGAAACAAGTTATGTAAATTTCTTAACGTTTCCAGCTGCAGTAACATCAAGAATCTTTGATAATTCACCATTATTCTTTTGTAGTTGTAAACTGAAATATTATATATAAATACATATACATTTTTAACATAAATGTAAGTTAAATTATTTGGGTTTAATTATTTTTAATACAAGGCAAAATATTTTCCTGTGAATGTCCATGTTTAAGGTGCATTTTGTTATGAATGAAATGCCAATAAAGTATCTTGAAATTATTTTTATTTAAAAATAGAAAGGTTACTGTACTGCATCCTCTTCATGGGCTTGTCTGACCTGTCCTGTCTCCGAGAATTGTCAGGTACGTGACCGAAAGGTGCAAACTTGCCGTGGGCCAACAGTGGACAGCACCACATTTCCTGATTTGAATGACAGCCCTAGTTTTCATAAAAATATACAGTATTTTTAATACGCAAGCTTTCCAATTCACTGGATGTTTCTGGAAAGAGGAATACCTGATCCACCTTCTCAGCTATGTTATTTGTTATTCTTTCACTTAAGAGATTTTCTGTGTTCTTTAGTCTTATAACTTCTATCTAACTTCTGAAAACATAAAGCTGTAACTGCAAGGTTCCTAAAACTTCGCTTTGGTGCCACTCAGCCATGGAGGTACCAAAAGTTCAGATATGCCAGCATTCTCAGTGACCACCTAGACTTGTCCTAATCATGGCAACGCCAAGTCCTACTGCTACATAGAGAGATGACAGTATTAACAGTGCTTCACTCTGTATGAAATACCAATTGTTTGGTTTGGTAATAAGAACAAGTGTGATCCCAAACATGTATTTATTGGATCAGAAACTGGAACCCAGTTTGAACAGAACTGGCAAGGCTGTTGGCTTCACAATCCTCCACAGGAAACAGAGTATGTTACCACTTTCCTCAGGTGGTGGATAGGATTGAATCTGATCATCCCTGTTGAGTGTTCAAAGAAGTTAATTTTGGGCAAGATAGTGATGGGAGCATTTCTGAAGAAAGGAGCGACCTTCAGCCCTTCAGCTTTGGAAAGAAATGGCCAAGACAAAATTCAGAGCTTTCAGCTTGAAGCACCTCCTACGGACAACGTAAAGCTCCTAAGTACTGACAAGGTACTGAATTTAATATATGCCTCTTCCTTCTTTGTTTTCTGATGTCTACTTTAAAAATACCAGTTTTCTAGTTTTTATTCATTCTTAAGCATCTAACTTCATGAAATAGTAAGGAACCTTGAACAAATCTTAGAGTATGGATACAGTGACTACTTCAACACTGCACAAAGGTTAGCACTTACTTTTAGGTTTCCAGTAAGAGTAGATTTCATAGAATCACAGAATGGTTTAGGTTGGAAGGGACCTTAAAGATCATCTGGTTCCAACCCCCCTGCCATGGGCAGGGACACCTCCCACTAGACCAGGTTGCTCAAAGCCCCATCCGGCCTGGCCTTGAACACTTCCAGGGATGGGGCCTCCACAGCTTTCCTGGGTGGTTTGTTCCAGTGTCTCGCCACCATCACAGTGAAAAAATCCAGCAAAGCAAATTATGGGGCCATAGCATTTGATGGAGGGTGAATATTTGAAAATATAATGCATTAATGTTTAACAAAGTCTTTGTATAGGGGAATTCCTTAAGTTGCATAATTAGGTGTGAACGGGCAACTTCTTTGGCTGTTTGGCTATTACATAGCTTTCTGCGAGCACTGTTTTCACTCCTGCATTCAAGTAGAGGGAAGCAGGCATGGCATCACACTATCTCCCAGTGTGAAATTTTTGAAAGAAACACTGACATGAGACTAATTTAACAGTACTACAATGTCCATGGGATAAAGAACATAGAGCTTTTTTTGTTCTTTCTAAATTAGATACCAGGAAAGCTTATTGCCGCTGCTTCATACTATAAATAACATCACCTGGACTGGAAGTGCTGCAATGGATCATTGCAAAATGCTTCTGCTGATAGAACACAGTGAACCGAGCTGGTCTAACCTACTGTGATTAATAATTATCTCATAGGTGAATTTCACTATCTTCAAATAATTGTTTTATTGTAAGATTTAAAATAGCAGGGATGGATGCGGTATTGATGAAAGACAGTCTGTGTGATTGGAACCTGCTCTATTCACTTGAGCTGGCAATGCTAACATGACACAAAAGGAAAAGAATTAACATTCTCTTTGTCCCTTCCACTTTTACTTTTTTCCCTTTTCAGTGAAGTCATATCTGAATACAAAACTTAAAATTTGAAAAACTGTAGTGCTGCACAGTAAAACACTTTAAAACATGTAGAACAAGATATGGTTTTTATCCTGGTCCTGCCAAAATATATGCTTTAATATTATTTTGTTTCTCTAGTGCAATAAAACACAGATTATTTTTTCTTCCACAGGTTACGTGCAGTTATGTAGTATCTTATGCTAATTTGTACCTGACACTGTGTGCCAGATTTATGAATCATTAAGCCTTACTCTTGAACTGCACAGAAGCGAGATTTTCTAATCACTAAAAAAACTTTGTATTTTGTTACTCTATGACGTTATCAATATGCAATCTAGAGACAAAGAAGCCTTGTTTTGTTAAAAGATTGAATCAACTTTTCCTCTCCTTTATCTTATTTATATCTTTCAGGCAGCACAGCAATTAAGACACGTTGTTAAAGTCTTGCCTCATCCAATTTGCCACATGAGTTACAAGTTCATGCGTAAGCAGGCTCCGTAGCTTAACTAAGCATGTTATAAACAGGTCAGGTAAATGCATTTGAAATGGGCTATACATTCATGAACTGTAGTTTTCCATACCATAACACAATAGACGTAGACCAAGCTTTCATTAAGTCATCCAGCAACAATACTTACGGGTCAAATGTGAACATTCTAATATCATAAATATTTTTATCTAGAGCTGCCCTAGTAAAAGACATCTTAACAAAATATCATTAAAATGGAGAACAGATTTTTACACGGTATCTTGTTCTGAAAGTAAACATTTCTACTTATTTATTTATTTTCTTTTTTAGTATTTCAAAAAGCATTTTCAAAAAAATTTTATGAAAAAATTAACTTTTTAAAAATGTTTAGTATATTACAAATGGAAGCTAGCTAAGCTGGTTGTAACAGATGATTGCAATTTAAATCTCTCTTTTTGGAAAATAGTATCCTTAATTACCTGAATAAATGAATATCCTTAAAATAAATGTAGAATAAAGCTGGATTTAATATTTTACTGAATATTGTGTTGCATGTTTTTCCTGCATGTTTTGTAGAAAATAATGTAACACTTGAAGCTGCAAGTGCTAATAATTTAACAAAGTGTTTCATGTTTTTCTCGCTGAAAATTTATTTACTTCTGTTGATCGGGCTCTAAATATTTTCAGAAAGGCAGAAAATAATGAGGAAAAAAAGCAACACTGTTAATTAGCTGTTTAAGTATGTTGTATATTACTTAACATAATCTACTAGTTAAAGTGTCTTAGAACTGAAATTAAAACCATTCTAAAGGACTTAGAAATTGAATGCATCTGCAGCTTGTGGGAATAATATAGTTCGCTAAACTAAGGTGAGATCTGTAATGCTGTCCTATGTCATTAGACATTTCACCTTCTATAACATTTGATTTGACTTTTCTTTTTAAATGGACATCTTACGTTACTTGTTTGAGAAGAGGGACGTTTCTGTGTGCACGCATTTGGATATACGTATGTCAGTTCTAAAGCCCCATTGTGAATAGACATTTGAGTCATCACCACTGTCATTTTTCCCCCATTATCTTATTTCTAGATTGTTCCAGTGTTGGCAAATCGGTAATTTTCTAACTATGCCTTACCTAAGTAAATGAAACTAGACAAACTGTGTGAAGGCAGTCGCTTCCTTGATGGGAGGAGTTCACCATGAGCCAAATAGAAACCACAACGGGGGATGCAGCTGTGCCTTTTCATTACAGTACACAATTAGAAATACAGAAATTTCCCCATCCAGCAAGATGAATACTGTCACCAACTCTGTAAGCCCCCAAGCAAACAGGAGACAGGACTCGTGTGCAGCCACATTTTATCAAGGCTGATCAGGTATCTCGTAGTGGAGGATTGGAGTCTCTGAAGTTGGTAGCGTTTGCTTCATTCATCTTTCTTAGCAGTCAACTAAGACCTTGTGATGGCCACTAAATGCAGCAGAAGTTCTGAGAAGTTTTTAGCTTCACTGATAAGTCCAAATACATTCTCTTACCTCTGGAATTTTGACTAAGGTCAGGATTTTAAACGTTCCTCTTATATGGTGTGATTGGGATGAAAAGTCAAGTACACCTTCAGAAGCTCTCATGGAAGCACCTTTCAAACTTCTGACTCGCTCTTCTACTGAAGCCTGAGGTAGGTCTTTGTAATCTCTGCTTTGCTGTTATCCTTCCTGACAAGTGACACGCAGTTACTCAGCTCACTATTGAAAGACGTTTAATGTGTCTTCAGTGGAGGTCAAACCTCACTTAGTCTTGAGGCAGACACATGGAAAATCAGTATTTGCTATTGACATTTTTTGAAATTACGTGCTCATTCCTAAACTTCCTCTTTTTTTTTTTTTTTTTCTTCAAAAAGTGTCAATCAAGCTGCCAGGATATGTTGAAAAATGCAATGGTCATCTGGGTTATTACCCTTATCATTAAGCAAGAGAGAACCCTGTCGTAATTTTAATATCCTCTGACTGACTGAAAATCCTCCTTTCGCTGCTGCGGCAGCCGTTTCTGATAGCAGAAGGGCTGGTTCCTTCCTACAGTTTGGGTTTCTTTTTTCTCTCCCCAGGGGCATACTGTTTAGACAGACAGGAGATACTGCCTAATTCTTTGTGCTTCTTTGAGTTGGGGTGGCTCCTCGGAACGGATCAAGGAATTGGGGTGCGCAACAGCAAAAACGAAGCAACAAAACCACATCACCAGTTTAGTTATATCTGGAATTCCTGAGCTATGGTGTGCATGTCATTATTGCTCTAATATGCTGCTTCAGAGTGACTCTCAAATACAAACAAAAAAGATCCATCGGAACATAAACAGCAATACTCCAGCAACCTCACTTTGGGAGACTTATCAAGATGGAAGTGTCTAGGTTCAACTCCAGCCATTCAACCTCCAGCCTTGGTAGATCTTTATCTGGTAGCTCGAAGTACCCATTCTCACAGTTTTTCCTCTGTTTAGGCATCTATATTGCACATGAGGTTCAAGTGTGTACTGAAAAGGTCCTTCTAAAGAGCTATCAGTCTGTGAGCTTGTGCTCATGAACTACTAGGGCTCCTCAAGAGGTAACTAAGGAAAGCAAGCCTATTGGTAATAAGTTTAAATTCATTATACAAGCTTTTTTATTTTTAATGATTTAAAAAAAGGGGCGGGGGGCAAGGGGCATAAGTAGGAAAGACTGAAAACCGCATTCTTAAAATGAGCACCTCGGTTTACTGCGTGGTCAATACAGGATTAAGGCCTTTGGAGAGAAGTAGTGTCTGCCTCCATCTGGAGGCCTACCCCTCCACGTTGGCTATACACTGACTATTTCAGTAGACACTACAGGTGGGTGCAGACTCAAGAGCTGAGTGTGAGAGAGGAGATTTCACCCCCTCTTGAACTGTGGATGCTCAAAAAAGATTGAGCATTTCAGTAAAACACCCTCAACGGTGCCAGTTACAGTGCAACAGCTCTACATGAGGCTCACCTGTTTAGGCATCTAAGATCCTTCTTGGCCACCTGAGGAATCATCTTGAGCTAACTAGCCATTATTAAGCTCAGAATTTTTTCATGTGTTAATTTATATCTATGCCGCAAGATGTATAGTTTAGAAGCGTCCAACTTACCAAGGAATCTAGGGATTTGTTGTTTCAGTAGACAGATTTCCCATCTTCATTATTTATTTCTCCCACACACTTAATCTCCTCAATAAAATTGATCAACTATTATGTTTTCTTTAAAAAAGGTAAATAGCTTGTTGTTAAAAAACAATCCCCTTAAGACCTTATACACCAACCCAGCAATATTCCATTTGAAAAAAGTTGAGACTTGTCAATTAGGAAATTTAGTCAAAAAAGTTGAGCTGAATCAAGTGATATGCTTCACAAAAATGTTTTGCATAAACTCTGTTATCTTTTGTGACCAACTTTATTCAAAGGCAGTTCAACAAGGTCGTGTTTTTCATAAGCATATACTGAGTGGCATAAATTATATTATCTTTCTATTTTAATAAATCCCCACATTGACTATTCACATTAAGCTGCTCAAATTAATGTCACAATACAAATTTATAATTATCTGCATCATTTAATTTAAATTTTCTTTTAAGTATTGGTTCTAACTCTAGCTTTCTTAACAGTCTTCTGGAACATGTCTAATATTCTAACAATTACTGAATATTAATCCTGAAAGCTCACTTACCAGCTCTTTTAAAATTCTTGGTGTGAAGTTATCCAGACATACTCATCTAAGACCATTAATAGTAGCTATTTTAATATGCTCTTGAATTACTGTTGAAATGGAAAATATTTTGTCATTATCATATAATTCAAATACATTACCTACTCTTCCCAAATACAGCACAGGAATATTTAGCATTTTTTTTCTCCTTGCTTATCAACAGTTCTACATCTTTTATCTAAAAACAGACAATTGTTAGAGTTCTTAATATACTCCATGGACTTTTTTTAGATGTTCTTTTCAATGCGGGTCATTGACTTCTTAGGCATCTTTCTTCCTCCATATTATTTTTCCATAATCACTGCCGTCAAAGTTATATTTGCTGTTACTAGTTCTTTTCCCAGCTGTTGAGTATCTATAATTATAACTGCTTTACAAAATGCCCTCTGAAGAGGCAGAAGGAAAGAGGTCGTTCTTTTGAGGAAGGGGTGTTTTGTTTTGACTACCTTCTGTGGGATTGTAGACTTTGAAGGATTGTACTTACCTCACTCAGACTGCCTAATTACTTACTGGTCCCTACTTAAGCCTACTATGTATTTCAGCTTTGTCAAATTAGCCCTTTTAAATCACCAAGTCAATATCTTTTTGTTTCAGTCCTTTCTGCTGGTTCCAGACAGTATGATTAAATAATCATTTCAGGATGTCCACCAAAAGTTTACCTTTTTTTTTGACCAGTTATCAGATCTAATGATTATAAACTTGTCTAGTGCAGAATTCTCCTCTACAAGATTGTTTGAGGACAGGGACTACCACTTAATTTTAGAAATTGTGAAGACATTAGCACCAAATAGCACGAACTCTCCTGCTTCACCGCTAAGGTTATAGCTACGCGACACGCTGCAATTTAGGTTCCTACCCTTGCTCTGAATAAGGCAATTCTGGTACCACAGGGAACACAGCCACACAGGGTCACTAGCTTCTCCGAACAGCCAAAGTGGCTCGTCAGGGTCTCTGCAGTGCTCTCAGTATCACAGTAAGTGGAACGCTGTACCCTGCAGGTACTATGCCCTGAAGTCCCCAGGACCTTCTTTCTGCACATTGTAGGCAGTTGATTAAGGAGCTTATCCTTTCTTCCCCTGCTTGAAAGAACGCCGTGTAAGAGGTGAAGGAATTTTTTCTGACCACATCCCTTAATTATTTTTGCTCTCAACATCAGGATTTAGCTCCAAATGAGTATTTGCTGCCCTACCTCATTATGCTCCTAGGGATTGTTAAGCAAGTAGCATGTCATTGCTTTAATGCCCTCCTAGCTTGTCCATCCCCTCTGCCATGTCCAAGCCTGTAAAGGCTCCATCTCCCAGCTGGCGGACCAGTATTCCACAAAACCCAAACCCACTCTACGTTGTTTCTCTAATTGGGAGATATCAGCCAAAACATGCAAGTATGGCAGTTTTACACATAGTGTTTGTTAACAAATTTTCAGCATAAACACTCTGGAGAAAAAAAAAAAAAAACAAAAACAAAAACAAAAAAACTGCTTTCTTTAGTAGTAAAGAATTGGAGAAAAAAAAAAAAAGCTTTCTTTAGTAGTAAAGAATGTGGGTTTGTCTCATATATTCAAGCAGTTAAACATCAACGAAGGACCACCCATTGCTAACAAATATTGCCAGCAGCATTTGCTTATATAAAGCAGGCAGCCTCCGTGTTGCACGCTGGAGGCAACAGAAAAGAGCAGTAGTGACTCCCACCAAACTTCCAAGTGACAGGTAAACCACCTTTCCAAAAATCGTGTTATTTTCTAAGTACACATTTTAACTAATCTTGTGTAATTACCCCCGTGTACAGATTTCCATCTGGGCTAATAGTACATAAATAATTAAATTACATGCTCAAGGAGCATGCCTTGTAGTTTCTGGCCCTACTGTGCAACAAGTCAGAGCCGAGCAGCTGTATGACAACGGATGAAAATACAGGAAACACTCGTCTCTTAAAGCTGAGTCAGTGACCTGTTGTTCTCAAAATGGCCTGTTGTAATAAACAGCCTCCAGTTCAGCTATACGTTAAACCTATAGAGGTCAAAAAAATGAGACTGGAAACAATAAAAGATTTTTCTGTACTTCCTCTTCTCGGATGGGCTGAAAATATTTGAAATGTACCTGAAACCGAGAAATATGGGACTGTTACATAACGTTATTAAGACTCCTTAAAATCCGAGTAAAGACTGGGTTCAGCTACTGAGTAAGATGTCTTGTTTCCTCCAGACAGGTTGATGATTCTTAATCCAAGAATTCAAGTAATGAGCAGTTGAAGTTTCCATCTTGAAGCATCTGTTCCGCCAAGTCAGCACTGGCCTTGATAAATAGCAAATCAGACTGATGCATGCAAGTGTATATACACGTGCTCAAGTTAAACTTGAGGGAAAATACTTGAACAGATCTCTGCATAGGCAGATTTATATAATTAATCTGTAATTAGGCTTTATACAGCGCAGACTGACTCAGTCAGGTCAAAACACAGAAAATGCAGACATGGTAGGATCTTTACCTGTTGCTGCAAAAATTTTTTTCAAAGGTTATTTGTGGGTAAGTTTACATACCTTCGTTTAGTTGTCACAAACCTTCACTGCTATTCTAACTTACTCATCTTACCGTGGAAGAAAAATATGTTTAGCTAAAGGATAAAAACAAACCACAAGTACAACTGCATCTGGGTGCTTTTAGTAATTTCAGCAACCTCCAAATGTAACTTTAAATTTTTGCTTCATTTTTAACTGTCCAAAAGAGAAGCTTGCAGACACCACTCATTTTATAAATATAAAGTCTGCACTGCGCTTTGCAATGGTGACTCTCCCTTGGCCTGTAAGAGAGAGGAATTGGTTGTTTTGCAGGTTGTATATATTTATTTTAAAAAAAAACCTGCCAAATCCAGCTCTCTGATGCTGGAGTCACCCTATTGAGGAGGTTTCTACCTGACATGATGTGCCAGTTCAATTTCAGTGACAAGAAATGCAACACTGGTTCAGGAAGGTAAGCTCTTCCTTCCTGCCAGCACAGCAAAGAAATCCCGAGGGACTCCACTGGGAATGGGAAGGTTTTACAAAACTGTCGTAGGATATACAGGGGAGTTAGCAAAACGAAAACTCACTTTCTGTATATGCTTCACAACACAGCCTTGTCCAAGAGGAACGAGAGGTATTTTCCTGACTTTGCGCGCCAGAGCTAAAGGGTGGAACTGGATGACTATTGAAATGTTAAGAGGGGAAAGAAGTCAAGATGAAGTGTATTTTTACTCAAAATGCCAGGCTGAATTAATCAGGGAGTGCCATTTGTTATTTCAGGAGGAGCATTCTTTTCTCCATAGGGTCTACCACAGGATTTTTGGTAAAGTGAAATGAAAAATGGGAACCAGGCTTGCCTTTCCGTAAGCAGAGGGAACACCTCTGTAAGCTAACCCTGAAATGGCAACAGGTAAAGGTACGCAGCCATAAACTATCGTTTCATGATTTTCCACATTCACTTCAACAGAAAGTCACCCTGCTACATTCCTCGTTGTGGTGGTGCTGTATTATATAGCGTGAGTGGCATTTGCAGAGCCTGTCATGAGTTAAGATGGTACCTCGTGGCTAGCGCAAGTTAGAATGAGAAAAATAATTACTTTCTTGAGTTAAAAGGATCGTATTGGCTTGCTTTTAAAAGTCAAAAGTAAGAAGAGAAACCATTTCTGCCCTTGGGGAGATGGAGTCTAATGGGTGGCCAAAAGTACGGACAGCTACTGATTTTGCAAGAAAAAATTATTTCCACTTCTCTAGTAAGTTTACATGAAAAAATGAGGTGGGTATTTGCTGACCCAAAACAGGCCTCTGAATGTGCTAAAAGCTCCTGAAATTGTTATCAGACATCTTCCTAGGGCTTCAAGTCTGGCTCGGCTCGGCTGCAGTCCCCAGGTTTCCCTCACCTTATTGTTATGAAACACCTTGTCCAGGTTTTTCCACTCCATCCCTACCGCTCCAAACAATGCACGTGCAGCAGACCCCCATCAACTCTGGCCCTCTTCCTCCCCACCAGGACAGTGGAACACAAGTACCTTCCTAAGAGGGTGTGTGTGGCAGAGCCCATGAGTTAGGAAAGCAGGGAGCCCGTCTCCATCCACCCCGTCCCCGCTCCCACCCATCCTGAACCCCTTTGCTCCCAACCCCTCTCCCACAAGGCAGAGCCGTGCTCCAGCACTGCCAAGCTCCCGACCGACCGACCGCCTGGGACTTGACATTTGTTCTTGTTTTCTCCTGTCTCCCCTAATGGGTATAGCACTACTAAGCGAAGAGGAATGCACAGAACAAGAAAGTTCAAAGTAATTGAGCCTACATTCATTCAGAAAGCCTGGATCCTTGCCCGCTCAGAACCTGGAGCATTTACATAGTTTCAGAAAGTTTAACCCTTTTCAACTGAACCTGGTAATGCTCTTTGGAGCGCAGAGCGTTGTGCCTCTCTCATCAGTGACCAAAGATGCTGGAAGGTGTCCTTCACATATCCAGCTCTAGGTGCTTACCACTTCACGTTTTATTTCTCCTTTTTGCTCTGCGGGACTGTAGCATTAAGACCTTGAGTCGTCATTTTTATAAGATGCTCAGGGAACTGCGTTGCAGAGGAATGATCACTTACCGTAACTCCTGAAGACTTCTACCGAACGTCTTACACAAACAGAACTGTGCTGGGTTTAAAAGGGCTTACTCGTTTTTTCTGCTGCAATTTTGTCCGTTAAGGCGTAAACTCATTTCTAATTCTGTCTACAAAATCAGTGAAGAAACAGAAACATTCCAGAATTATAACTATAAACTTTTTTTCTGATGATTAATTCTGAACAAACTCTCGTTTCAATTTAATAGGGAGATGGTGTTAGTTGGCAGCTTATTACTGACTTTAAATTGGTAAATAATATTTGTTCAAAGAAATATAAAATCTCGTAATAATGGAAATTCTTAAAACAGGTTAGCCAATAATTTTTTTGTCCGGATCTAAGCATTCTGTTAGACTATCTAGAAGCTAAACAGCGCAACGTAGGTCAGATAAGCAGCAAACCTGAGCAGGAACAAGAGTAGATCAGACTTGCCTGTTTAATTGTTAGTGACAGTAGAAATGCCAAAATAAAAAAAAATCACTCGTTAAAAATTATATGCTCTTTAGTAATCTTCCATTGACAGTTGCTTGACAAAAAAATGTAGGACCGAGCCCATCATTAGCACAAAAACATGGCGATGGTATTGGATTTGTTTACCAGCACTTCAGATCTAATTATATCCTTTAAAAAAAATATTAAAACACATCCAGGGCCGCTTCTGAAAATGTTTAAGTATACACAGAGCTTTACTCAGCGATACCGTTCTAATTAACCTGCCAAAGTGTTTGCCAGAGCAGGCCCTTTATAAATGTACATACATAAAACAAAGCAAAACAAAAAAACAATTTTGAAATTATCTGTTTATCATTCATTTAATCAGATGGAGGTAAAACATATAATTAAAGTATGCAAGTCTCAAAAACATTTCAGTTACTACAGCCATACAATTTACATAAATGTCTGAAAGTTTCTGGTATATGCTCTACATCAGATGCTGCCGAGCCCTATAGGAGAATTACAGACGAATTAAGCTCCAGACAGCACAGAGCAGTATTACTAGTTTTGCATTTTTAAAGCTAATACAGAGCAGTTTAGTATAAACTTGTCATTTCAGAGGGTAAGAAACGTAGTTCGAATCCTAACTGGGTTGAAACAGGGTACATGAGGGGCATTCAAAAAACACAGGTTGAAGCCTAAGCCTAAACTAGGGTTACGTGAAGGGCACTCACACAAAAACAAAGCATGATTTTAAAATCTGTTTGTTAAAACACCTAGGCTAGAATGGGGAAAGAAATGGCAGCAATGAGTCTTCGGGAAAGGACACTGCAGTCACATATTGTATGAACGCGAATACATGTTCGTGTTGGATGGAAATTAGACGGCATGACTTTAAATGCTATGCTGACGGGAGCAGCCGCATCTACATTAGTAATAAGAAGCAC
The DNA here is from genome assembly GCF_965231255.1 of Vanellus vanellus. NCBI lineage: Eukaryota > Metazoa > Chordata > Aves > Charadriiformes > Charadriidae > Vanellus > Vanellus vanellus. Next base: position 177,282,644 of record NC_138905.1, on the reverse strand, counting down.
CAAGCGGCTACATATTGCTAAAGAGACGGTTTGTGTCAAGAAATGTTATGCTGAACTCTTTCCTGGTTCTGTAATTAGCTTTCTGCGTTCAGTCTCTGAGACATCGTACTCGCTGTCAACTGGAAAGCAAAGGGGAGAAGTGCCAAGTTTGCCAGAAAAACACTTTTTTACGCTTAAAAAAAAAAACAACAACCAAACAACAACAAAAAAAAGAGCCTTGTCTGTAAATGATAGGGGATAAATGTGGGGAGAGGGAGGTCACCAACATTTCCGTGGGTTCCCAGGCTCTCTCCCTGCAAACCCAGAGCGCAGGGCTGGCAGGGCCAGGAGAAAGGTGGAAAGTTTGGGTTTTTTCCAAGGCTCCACTACGGTGTGGTACTTTTCCCGTCCCACATAGAGGCCTTTGGTGTTGCGCAGGAGGACAGCGGCCCTCCTTTTCCTCCTCCTTCAGGGAAACGTGCATGAGCTTAGCTCACCGTCCTGTCTACGGGGGAAATATGCTTTGCATGGAAACCACACCTCAAAACAAGTAAATAGAAACTTGCCTCATCTGAAGCTGGGGGGGGAGGAAAAAAGGAAAAAAAAAAAAGAGAAGAGAGAATCGTCGCTATCTCTTTTCCTCTCCCCTTCTTCCTTCTCCTCTGAGCTATTTCTGCACCAGCATTTTCACAGCCCACGGTGGAGATGTACATCGCAGCGCTGAAACGCAGCAGCGGCAGGTTTCGAGGATGAGCTGCCTTCGGGACAAAAAATCATAAATTTGAAGGACGGCCTTTAAAACCCCTTTTGAAGATGAAAGGCGGCGGTGGTGGGGGGAGACGGTTATTCCGCAACGCTTTACATTCGCAACGCTTCTTTAAAACACTATAAATAACGCTACAGGGGCAGAGGGGCCCAGGGCCGACGGCCGCACTTGTTGAACACCACCACCCCCACCTTCCACCTCCCGCCAGCACCTCACAGGGAAGGCGGGACGGCGGCCGCCCCACCGCCGGGCACCTCTGCCGCCCCGTTACCGCCCCTCACGGGGACCGGGGAAGAGAGGGGGGCCGAGGGGGGCCGGGAGGGGGCGGGACCCGTCCACCGCCGCTCTCCCCTAGTCCGGGCACGGCTCGGCAGGGCAGGACCGGGGAGGAGGCGTCCGCGCTCCCCCGTAGGCCGGGCAGCCGTCAGGGCCGGCCCCCTTCGCCGGGCTGGGTGGGGTGTAAGGCGGGAGGGGAGGTGGGGGTAGGGCCGCCCGGGGGGTGGAGTAGGGTGAAATAGGGGCGGGCGTGTGTCACCGGGTAGATACCCGCGGCCAGGTACAGGCGGAGGCACTGACGACACGGCAGTGGGTGCGCTCTCGGGTTTGGGGCTCCCGGGGAGTTGAGCGCACGAGTCAACCGCCGCCCGCGGGGCCGAGTTTCCCCCACCCCACACCCCCCCGCCGCTTTGCGCCGGGGCGGGCGAGCCCCGTTCAGCGCCGCCGCACCCCACCCGCCAGCCTGCCTTGCCTCATGGCCACCAGGGTGCTGACCATGAGCGCCCGCCTGGGTCCCGTGCCGCAGCCCGAGGAGCCGGTGTTCGCCCAGCTCAAGCCCGTGCTGGGGGCCAGGGAGGCTGCGATCTTCCCTGCGGAGGACCTGAAGCAGCAGCAGCCACCGCCGCCTCAGCAGCAGCAGCCGCCGCAGCAGCAGCACCCCGGGGGGGGCGGCGGCGGGGGCGGCGGCGGCGCGACCCTGCCGGCGGAGGAGATGGTACAGGTAAGGCGGCAGCCAACCTCCCCCCCTCCCCCCCCCCCACAACCCCTCTTCTTCTCACAGCCCTACCGGCCATCGCCCCTCTCCCGCGGCGGGAAGCGGCCGCTGAGGAGCGGGCGGGACTGGGTGGGGCCGAGCTGTGGGGCGCGGGCGGCGGACCCCGAGGTGCGTGTGTGTGTGTGGTGTGTGTGTGAGAGAGACAGAGAGAGAGAGGGGAACGGCCGCCATCTCAGTCCGCCCGTGCGGAGAGCCGCGGAGCGGGCAGGGGCGCTCGGGGCTCCCGCCGTCCCGCCGGCGGAGCGCGGTGAGGCGGCCCGGGGCGCGGCTGAAGCGGCCGGGGCTGAGGCGAGGCGCGGGCTGCGGCGGCGGCTGACGGGCCATCCCGGGGCGGGCATGAAGGGGAAGGGGAGAAGGGGGGGGGAAGCAGGGGTGCCGCCGCGGGTGTGTTGAAAGCTACAGCTGCTGCCTTTGCACTTGCCCGGCGGCAGAATTAGAGCGGCCGCCTGTCCTCTTCGCCCACGCAGGGAGTCATGTTCGGCGGGGGGGGGCGGGCGGGAGCGAAGACGGGGAACGGGACGGCGACAGGACACGACGCACCGGGCCGGGAGGGGGGGGGGGGGGGGGGGAGGCGGACGGGACGGGACGACACGGACTTTCCCGGGACTTTCTGCCGGTCCCAGGAGGCTGTTTGGGAGCGGATCCACACGCAAACAGCTGGAGGAGGGAAAAACGGGAGGCGGCGGCCGCCCGCAGCCGCGCTTCAGCCCGCGGACGGTGTCCGCTCCTGAGGCGGTTCCCGCCGCACCGTGAGGCCGCGGCGGATCACCTCTGGGCCGGAGCTGCTCGCTACCACCACCCCTCCGCCTCCCCCCAGCCCCCGGGGTCGGTGGTGGGACGGCGACGGTGCCGGGGAGCCGCCGGTGGCGGGCAGGGGTCGGTCGGGCTCTGCGTCCCGGTGGTGCCTTTCCCCCGCCGGTAAATAACTGCCGCCTTCAAAGTGAGCTGCCCCTCGGCTGGTAAACAAGAGCCGGGAAAAAGTAGCCTGGCATGTCGGGGCAGATCCAGATCAAAGGGACGGGGAGGCGGCTCTGTTTGTTTGTGGTGTTTACCGGGGGTCTTTGAAGAAAGGTCTTAAAATCCACATTTCGGGCAGGGTTGCTGTTTGTCAGCCGCTTTCTCTTGCGGGGCGCTAAACGGGTCTGGAATGAGCGCAGTCTTGACAGGGCAGGGGGGAATGTAGCATTTGCCCACTGGAGAGTTCGTGATAAATGTTTTGCCGATGACTGTACCAGTAATGTATCGGGCTGCAGCCTCCCACGGATTCCCTCGCACCACTACGCTAAGAGCATGATTTCCCAGTAATTAAAGAGCTCTCCGAGGACCAAGGCATGGATAGGGACATGTTTATCACGCTATTAGCCAATTATACACTGTATAGATTATTATTTTATTTTTTTTAAGTGTAGTCCCGGAGACACTTTACACAAAGGGTAATCTGATGCGGTCAAGCCGTCTTCTTTTTATTTGGTATTATTTATAACTTTACACTTCAGTGTTGTATTTCTAACCTTTCTTATAAGGATGAAAAATCCTCGAAATATAGAAAATATACATATATATATAAACATTATTTGAAGTATTCAAATAGCCAACTGAGGATGTGGCTTTTAAAGTTAGCATTTCAAAGAGAAGCGGGTGAAACAGATAGGCAGTCACCCTGCTCAAGCAGTGAATTCCAGAGCAGGAGATCTGCAGATTAGGCACAGCGCCTGTCATTTCTGCGCCTTGCACTGTCTTGTAGGCATAAAAGATGAAAAGTTTGTTGTACGCTGAAACATCATATCGATCTTAATGCTTGCTCTGCATGAACAACTTGTGCCATGGCTTTATCTCCTTGTCCTTGATGATGTTGATTAGTTCACTGATTGTAAAAGACAGGTTTTCATTAGTGTGAATGTTTATAACTTCCTCTGTAGGTAGCTTGCAGCTGGCTGAACAGTATTGCCTTTTATTTGCAAAGCATCACGCGACTTGCATGCCATCATCTTTCTTAGTTGGTAACAAATCGTGTGGATTATGGTCTGTTTTGTTTTTTTTTTTTTTTGCAGACGAGATGTGAAATGGAGAAATACCTGGCACCTCAGCTCCCACCTGTTCCCGTCATCCCTGAACATAAGAAGTACAGAAGAGACAGTGCCTCGGTCGTAGACCAGTTTTTCACTGACAGCGAAGGGTTGCCTTACAGCATCAACATGAACGTCTTCCTCCCCGACATTAGCCACCTGAGAACTGGCCTGTACAAATCTCAGCGACCCTGTGTAACCCACATCAAGACAGAGCCGGTCACCATCTTCAGTCACCAGAGCGAAACTACTGCCCCTGCCCCTGCCCCCACTCAGGCCCTCCCCGAATTTACCAGCATCTTCAGCTCCCACCAAACTCCCGATGTGAACAACATTTTCATCAAGCAGGAGCTTCCTACTCCAGATGTTCATCTTTCCGTCACACCCCAGCAAGGCCAGTTATATCAGCTCTTGAGCTCACCGGATTTAGATATGCCCAACACTACTACTCAGGCAGCCGTGATGGACTCCCTTAACAATGTCTCCATGCCATCAGCCATGGCGGGCCTTAACACGCTCTCCTCGGCTGTTCCACAGACTGCAATGAAACAGTTCCAGGGCATTCCCCCCTGCACCTACTCCATGCCAAACCAGTTTCTGCAGCAGCAGGCCACTTACTTCCCTCCTTCACCCCCAAGCTCAGAGCCTGGAAGTCCAGATAGACAAGCAGAGATGCTACAGAATTTAACTCCTCCTCCGTCGTACGCTGCAACTATAGCTTCCAAGCTGGCAATTCACAATCCAAATTTACCAGCAACTCTGCCCATAACCCCCCAGAACATCCAACCAGTCAGATACAACAGGAGAAGTAACCCAGACTTAGAGAAAAGACGTATCCACTACTGTGACTATCCCGGTAAGCGATCTGTGCCAGAAAATCCCAACTCTTGCAATAGAAAAGGTGTGAATAATTGTGGATGAGGTATAAGTGGTTTTCTTTAGCTGTATTCTACACCTAGGGAGAACCAAATAATTTCTTGTTAAAGAAGAATTTATCTTCTTTATTGTCTTATTTTGTGTGGCACGCTTTCACATTCTTTAAATAACATACACCCTTTTCTTCAGTCATTTGTAATTCTCTTAAACGCCTAAGCTCATTTTACTGTTTTACAAAACTTGTACCCCATAGAGGGGAAAAAAAAAAAAAAAAAAAAAAAATGATAGCCTTCTCTAATGTAAGTCAGTGGGACGGTGCAGTCCTGCTCCACTTCTCCAATACCTGTGATGGAGCAGAGGCTCAGCTTGAATCCACTGTTGCTGAAAGAACCATTTCAGTTCTGGGTAGCCAAGGCCACAGCCATATCTTCCCTGTTACAAACAGGGGGTTCAGCTGCCTGCCTAAATCTATTAAAACTATCTCTGAAAACTGTCCACGGATGGATTCCCTTCCAGCCTCTCCTTCTCCTACGCTGAAGGCGAAGAGGGACCTGACTTTAAACTGTGCCTCCACATAGTACGTGATCACAGACACAAGACGCTCACACCCATCCAAGCGCAGAGAGAAATTGCTGCTTGTGGTTGATCTCCCCCTTTACCAACATCACTCTCAGTGGTGTATCACCCGTTTGGTGTGCCGTGTGATAAACGCTCAGTGGAAGAATTATGCTGAGCCCTGGGTAACAATGACACGGAGTCTGGCTTGTTCAAATCCTCTAGGAAATTTTTAAAAAATAAAGTCCCCCTCTTGAGTTGTTAACTTATGTAGCAGCTGTTACTGTACATAGATTCTAGCAGCCATTGGTCTATACTATATTACGAGGTAGTAAGTCTACCAGAAATGTAAACATTTTTTCTTTTCTGTGTAAAGCAACATATCCCTAGGAGCTTTCTATATCAAATTTTACTAAATGGTTTGAGATAGTACCTCAGCACTGAGTGAGGGAGTTTAAACATAATGTGGAGCGTTCCTTTTCTCCCTGCTGAAATGCCTCTCTGCTTTTCTGTTTTGTTTTGTTTTAGGCTGCACGAAAGTTTATACAAAGTCTTCTCACTTAAAAGCACACCTGAGAACTCACACGGGTATGTACTCACTCTCTCACCGTCTCTTGTTCATTCACGGCTTATACATTTTCTGAGAAAGCAAGCATGTTCGATCTGCCATCTTCACCCTGTTTTCTGTATAGTGGTGTGGAGTCAGGCTGGCAGTTCAGTTAAGAAAAATTTAAGGTTTCGTCAATGAGCTTCAATTGCTTTAATTCTCAATGCAGTTTTATTAAACTTTTTATAATACAGATCTCAAAATAGCTAAGAATAAAACAGATGGAAACTTTCCTTTTCAATCTAAAATGTCATAAGCACTAAAGAAAGAAGGGATTTTTTTCCCCTTCAATAATGAATTAAGCATAGTAAACATTGTAGTTTTCAAGATTTATCTAAATAGATAGAATTTTCTGGTTTGGGCTTTCTCTTTGACCTGTTAGAATTACTTAATCTTAGAATTTTTCAGAAATGCTGTGAAAACTCCCCAGGATACCTCCATTTGCTTCGTCCTTAGCATTGTGTGCTTCTTTTGTTTTTTTAAGACAAATGGTTCTATATATTTGTTTTCTAAAAAGAGGACACAATTTCAAGTTCTCGTCAGTGAAAGACATTAAAATGGAGGAAATGAAAAGTGTCAGTGCGTCACACTTGTTTTTTGTACCTCGATCAAATTCTGCCTGCAGCTACAGAGGCAGTCCCTGTTCATGGGACTGTGTGAAGCAGAGACAGAGCTGGGGACAGCGTTGCTTTTGCGTGGGTGCAGGAGCCACGCGTGCAGAGGACAGCGTTTGGGAGGTGGAACCACATCGGTGCTCTTTGTGAGTCCACCTGCTGAGACAAGGGGAAGGAAGAGAGGGAGATAGGAAGGAAAAAGTAGCTCACTCACAGTGCACCTGAAACTATTTAAGACAGTTCTTTGGTGGGATCTTAGTACAGAACTGGTTGTGCTAAATCAGTGAAGAGCACATGGCTGATTTTGTAAAGAAATCAAACGAGAAGGCTGTGACTCCTGTTTTTAAAACCGAGTATGAACCCCTTTTATGCGTGGACCTCCACTCAGAGCAAAACACGAGTCACAGTTCAAGCAACTTGCTTATTGAAGCAGGCTGTCAGCGTTACGGCTGTGCTGTTCTAGTAACGGGGTTTCACCTAAGTTTAAACCAAAAAGTCAAAACAGAACTTAGCATGAGCTATGATCTAACAAAATGTTTCACTATCTCTATGGAAACAAGGCTGCCTGTTCAGCAGCTATTTTGAATGGATTGTTGGATTATCGTAAATAAATTGAGTATCTGTAGACTAAATGTTACTATGGAAATTTTGTTTTGATAAATGAAAGTGTTATCTGTGTTTCAGTCACGGTAAAAAATTAAAAGCAACTGTACAAAGATTATTGCCTTGCAGTAGTAATAGACTAAACAAGAACACTTTAAAAAATATTTTGATGCATATAATCACTCATTAACAGTAAGCTTAGTAAGAAAGGAATATTTTCATGAGGCTATAAACCTGAATAATATCAGAGAGTATAATCCCATTGCTCTTTAATAAATAATCTGTAAATTTAAAAGCATGCAATTTCCACTTACGCACTTTAGCCAGCAACTAAATACCAGTTTTAAGTATCTCGCTTGCTATTATACGATAACTAGGAAAAGAGATAAAAGCGAAGCTTTAGTCTAAAAATGAACATCACATACTCAGCATTTGAAACATACGCTTTTCTGGTTTTAAATTAATTTATATCTTTTTTGTATCTTGAATAGTAATAACTTTAGCGTTTATAAAGTTAATACTTGTGTGCATCGAAAAACATACCACATTGCTAATACATATCGCTTAAGGTCACTAATGTTTATTGTTGCCTTCACTTTTTTTACCTATAGATATTTGACCTTAGAAATGTGGATAAATGTGCAAAGGTCAGAGGAGTTGATGTATTCATGGAAACAAGAATGCTGTTTTAGATAAAAATCTAGTGAACTTAAGCAGGTCTGTAATACAAAGGGTCTTCTGGGGAAGTGAATGAAGGGATAAACTGTAAAAGAGTGCATTACATGCAAGAATGTGAGTCCGTATCCTGTTACCTGCATTATTTCAGAGTTTGCATTAGTTTAACTCTCTTGAATATTCACTTAATACTTGAAGATTTCCAGCACCGATTCTGATCTCTGCCTTAACACATGGTTGAAATGCATGTTACGAGCAAGACCTCTGACTTACCCAGTACCGTAAATCGATTAAATAAATGTTAAAGTAAATGGGTGCAAACTCGGGGAAACCTGTGAAGTTGCTCAGCTTCCCCAGGAGTGCAGGGGAATCTTGCTACTGATCCCCAAGGAGAAGGGCTCCATGCTGAGGGCTAAATTTGGGTGTGTGCCTCTGTGCATCCCCCAGAACTATGAATTCATACAGCACTATTAAGCTTTGTGGGTTTTATTTTTTATTTTTTTTTATATAAAAAAAAGGACTTTTGTGAAGCTTTTACCTTCGAAGTCTAAAGCAAGTGTCACGTAATCCATTTTAATAAAGTTGTGTGTGATATTCTTTCAAATCCCTTCAGGGATAGCAGACCTGTTTATCTGGCTAAACCCGTTCTTTAGTAATCATGGACCACTAGAGTTGTTTTCTCCTTATTCTTAGTTTCTTAACAATACCTTTTAAAATTGGCTGGAGTCTCTCTCTCATCCCAACCAGTCCCCACCCTTCTCAGCAATCTGTCATTTTAAAATAAAAGAGCCTGCAGCAAAGTTTGTCTGCCATTAAAAGTCAAGACAGACCTCATGGTTTTCCTTTTGTATTGGAAAATCTCAGCCTTTTCACAGTATTTATTTAGCAGCCTTTCTCTTCTGAAAGGCTTTCACTGGGTTTAGTAGACGTTCTTTGAGAACAAACCTAAGGGAAATGTTATTTTTCATAGGTGGAATGTAAGCTGCGGTCTTTTTTCCAATTCAGATATGAACACACTGTCAGGCTTTATAAATTACATTTAAATAAAACTATAGGAAATGGGCAAGAGGAAAATCCCTTACATTTTTCTTCTTAGGTCTTCCCAAGGTGTTTACCTTACACCACGTCAGGTGGTATAAGCTGTGTAGTTATTTTGATGTAATATAATTACACTGGACTTTTGCTGTTGATTAGGGAGCCAGTATTCATGTACAGAGCTAAGCAGGATTAATGTATTTGTACTGGTTGCTGAGGCACGCACACGTTTTTCTTTCTCTAGGTAATGCTTTAGCGTTTGTCAATTATGAAGTAAATTTTAGTTATTGGTAAACTAATGTCCTGGTTTGAGGTAGAACAGAACCAATAACCCCAAAAGGGAACAAAGATTCAAATGTTGCGAAGATACAGGATGGTTTGTATCTATCCCTGTGGAGTTCTGGAGCAGCTGTCTGGAACATTTTAATACCTTAAAACACTTGAGTATGGTATCTTAACTTGATATTAGTTGTTCCTGAAACAGGTAAAATGGTATTCAGTATGTTAACGTACCCGTTGGAACAACTCTCAAAACAGATAGGATTTTTTGACCTTTTGAAGCAGGGGTTTGCTTTTAAAATAATTTTACCTGTTAGTCATGGAACAAGTTTCGTTTCATAACCGGCATTGTGCAACTATGGTGTATAATGGGGGAGGGGGTCATGCATTTATTGCAGGCTGTCCAGCAGTAAAACCACCTTAAGGCTCTGGCATAACAGCTATTAAGTCCAACTTGAAAAACGTGCCAAATGTCAGTGAAAAGCAGTTGCTTGTGTGTTGTAGATAAACCTTATTTGTTTCCTTTTCTGGCATCCGAGTATTTACATATATATCAAATAATCCTTTAGAAACAGAGGTCCTATAACTTATCCTGTTAGATTTCTTTATATGTTAAAGATTTGGACTGTGGAAGTTGAGCCTTTGATGTGCAGGCACCTGGAATACCCTACCTGTACCCTACCTGTAATGCCACAGAAGAGCTGCTGGCTCCAGGGTGGTGTTTTTTTTTATTATTATTTCTGTGAACAGCTGCACACTTCAGAATTGTGTATGGTTTTAAGGGGAAAATCTGTCATTGTTTTGAACACATCAAGGCACGCACATTGAGGACATTTTCCAGCTGCATGTTAGTTTTCCGTGTACAGAGTCTTTGTACAGGCATGTTCTCTGGTCACATGGTGGGCTTGCCATTAATAGTTTCTAGCTTTAACTGCAGAACTATTTCATCTCTATCTATAGATCTAGTTTGTATTTGGTGATGGGAAGTGGAAGCCGAGATAACTCAAGAGAAATGGCATTTCTCTAAATGAGATGCACTCAAAATACTTCCACCGTCCCTAGTTATTTCAAATGTTTATGTAGGCATGGGACAGCTGCTGACTTGTGCGGTTCCTCAAGGTGTTAAACGTTTTATTTTATTTTAGATCTCTGCCTCAATAGGTCTAGAATTAGGCTCTGATGGTACATCAGAATTAGAACCAGTTGTGTGCAATAGTCTTCAGCAGTCCGTAGGACTTTGCTCTCTGAGTTTACCATAGCTGTATATGGATGCTTGTTAAAGGTGGTACTATATAGAATTACCCGGGAGTTCAGGATGCTCATTGTTCAGCAGGGAAGACAAATGGTAGCTGGACTTCTGCTGGAAATAAAAGCATCTTGCAGAAACACGTATTGACACTAATCATGCTGAGACTTAGGTGAGGGGTTTCCTCATGGTGTACGAGTGGGGAATGGAAGCCCCAAAAGACTCTGCCTTGCTCATGGTTGCAGCCTCCTGGGTATGTAGCAAACCTCATCCTGGAAAAATCTTTGCATCTTGAAAATACCTATTAAGTAATATTTCTGTGCAGATTCTGCTTCTTTAACCTGTTAGATGAGTCAGTTGCACATATTATACTTTAAGGAGGTGTCACTAAATACCGTCATTGATAGAGACAATAAGGAAAAATGGAGGAGAGTTAAATAAAACTGTTGACGAAGTGCATTAAAGTGCAGTGTTGCTAGACACTGCTGGAGAATATGTTGGTATCTTTTATTTATGAATTCTGCTAAATCCATTAGTTGCCTGTGTGAGAAATGGAAGTACATTATTCTCCCATGCAAGCCACAGTTTAAGGGAAAATAATGCATTTTTCTTCAAACACTTTGTGAATGATTGCGGACCTTGGGATTAATTGTTCCAGTTCTGTATCTGTAGTCATAACCTAAATGAAACATGTTTGAATGTGTTGCTCAAAAGAGGGTGAAATCTTAGCAACATAAACCTAAATTTTAATTAAATATTACTGGTCATTCACATCAGTGTCCAGCACACAATTTTTATGAAGCAGGAATTAAATTCCAAGGTGTCAGGTGAGGGGTGCTCCTGTTAGATACTGAAAAGAAAAGCCTAATATTTTCTTTTTAATTAAAAGCCTAGAAAGTCCCTCTAAGCATGAAAGCTTAAAAAACTGTTGTTTCTGTCAATTGCTCCCTGAGAGGATTAAACTTCAGTTCCAGGATATTTGATTCCTGATAAGGAAACTGTTGACCTAAGAGACCGGCTTTAAATATAGTTCATTTTGAGACCGCCCTACATACACTAATATAGTCCCAAGATTCACAGCAATTGCCAGTGATTAAAACTTTCCATTATTTGATTAGACATTCCTTATTGTAATTAATTTCTGAGCTTGACTGGGACGATTGACTCCTGGTTCCAGGGTAGTGTGTTGTTTGTTGTTTGTTAGATGACCTGCACCTCCCATTGGTGAAAGATTAGAAACATTTAAGTAATGTCCTAGTTTAGTCTGAGTATCTTGGTAGCAGCATTCCTGTCCTGTCAGGCTGCATTATTTATATTCAGGGATCTCTAACAACTCTGATTAAGGACATATTAAAACCTTTGATTTTGGCAAGTGTACAGTGCTTCGCTTTGAGTTAAAATAGCTTTAATGTATTGCTTTCAATTTATTTTTTTTTGGTATGTGTGCATACAGTAGATGGAAATCTGGAAGTCTATAGTATGTGTTTAATAAATTCCATTTTAAGAGCACCTCTTATCTGACTGTACAAGAGCCAGTGTTATTGGTGTGAGAGCTAAAGAGCTGTTCTTGCACCACAGGCGTAGATGAGGAAATGTGTTCTTCGGCGCAGGACGTGTAGACAAAGCCATGCACCCCAGATGGCATGGATTTTTTACAAACCTACTTAAAAAAAAAAAAGAAAATTCCTTTCCTCTTTGTTTGCATATCTCCTTGAAGAGAGACCACCTCTGTTAAGACAGAACGTTATGCCAGAAAGAAAATAAACCATTGCACAGGCCAATCGAGATTCCCCAGTAATCCTTGAACTGCGTAAGACAACACTTAGCAAAATAAGAGTTCTTCAAGCACTGGTGGGAGCTCTGAGAAGATAAAGCCTTCTGCGCCTCTGTAGTCAGAAAGTGAATGACGCACAACTCTCTTGACTGTCCTCTTTGCTTACCACTCAGTTATCTTTTTTCCTGTTCATGCTTTTGTTAGAGAGAGATCAAATACTGCTTGATTTTTCAGTGATCAGACTTACAAAGTGCAACAGCTCTCTGTTACAGGATTCCTTAAAATGCTGGTTTCGTTGTGAAGTAGTACTTAATGGTTACCCTCTTGCCATTACTATACTAGGCAGAGGCTTTATCACATTTAAAAATATGCAGCATATGTTATGCATTCGTATTACTGGTGGGCTGGATGTTTAGAGGACTAAATTTTTCGTCACTCACGATATAAGCTGGTTGTACCTTGCATGCTGTCAGCCCTCTGATCCATCTTCATCTTGGACAACCGTGAATTTCAGTGCACTAAAGAGCTTTTAAACACCCATGGGATTTTTTTTATTTTGAAATTTCAGGTTTCTGCTCTTTCTCTAAAAAAGAAACCTACCTGTCTTAAAAAAGGACAAAAACCCATTTCATTTGTTCTTATTTTTTCAAAAAATTTGAGGCTGTAGCATGTCAGGAAACTAAGACAACTGATGTTAAGATGTGAAAAATCTGAAAACAAATGCACCAGAAAACTCTGAGACAACATAAGGCTTTATAATAACCTATTTTAAAATGGGACATAATATAGGTTATGTACATAACTGGTGCAATTATGGTGCAGAAATGTCTGCTTTGCCTACTACCTTTTTATCACACCTAGTTGAATATTTTTTAAGGCCGAACACTTGCCGCTAGAAATAATTCCGTAATAAACACGAGTAATATTAAAATGATGGAAAGAATGGCAGCAGTGGTGGGTGTCTTTGTACTTTTATACCCTTATGAGCTGTTATCAGGTGTTGTCTTTTCAGAGTCTTTGAAAAACACGCTGCTTTTTCTTCTTCAAGGAAGCTCCAAACTCACCGTTCTGACAGAAATTTCTGATAGGAAATAAGAGAAGTTGCAGGTGTTGGCTGGTGTAATACCTGTATTTGGATTTCTGCATACCAATAGAGTTACCTAACTTTAGGTTTGAAAATCTGGCCCTCGCTGTTTGCAGCTTTATATTTAAAGAAAGCCATCCTCGCAGTGAATTGCAGAAATAAAGTCACACAACTCTGGTGAAATAAGGAAGCTGATTTTCTTGTTAATGGGGAAATTCATCACTAATGGAGGTTTTCAGCGACTGTTTCTTTCCAAACAGAATTTGAAACAGAAACATTTTCTTGAACAGAGGCTGCATGTTGAAGATAGAGGGTGTCTTCAAAATGACTGTCACCTCCCTACTGGTGGCACTGTACCTTACCCAAATGAGCATGGCCATGACCGACACTGCCAGTAGCTAGAATTAATGTTCATCTGTTGAAGAGGCTGGTTAGGTTAGTGTGTTATATGTGGATATCCAGACATCTTTTTGACATCCTTGCAATCTTGTAGCATTATAATTTTATTTTTTTTTTTTAACAGACAGATACATTGCAAGCAAAATAGTCTCCCTTCAGGTTAAACTCTCTTATCTCTTGCTAGGTGCTTTCTGCAAAAGAGCTTCCAAACTAAACATTAGGGCTTAAAATTTCTGTGCTCAAATACAAGCCTGTTTCTCATGCTCCACAAATGTATTTTTTTTAAACTGGAGAATGGATACATATTAACAGCTCAGGAACTTAAAAATATATTTTGTGATGTATAAGCCTAGCAAAATATTTTAAATCAGTGATACTGGAAGGAGGTTATGCAGAAATCCAATTAAACTTATGAAATCCCTATCCTGTTGAAGTATAATTTAAAGGAAAGCAGTTCTGTTTCCCAGAAGTGCTATGTATAATATTTCTGGCTTGGGAAGAAAGGGTTGGAGTGTGCTATTTGGCTGGAAATCGGTACCAGCTTCCTCCATGGTGTTTTAGTTGAACAGTGTTGACATTCTAACAAATCCCGTGGAAGCTCCCCTGAAGTGGAGGAGTTAGCTGTTTTCTTGCTTTTACAGTGAAATATCTGTTTGATACCGTGATCGTGTTCCAGTAACCAAGCCGTACTGCCTTCGTATTTGATGACCAGTGGCATTCTTGGTTTAGCACTCTATAGAAGCCCTAAATTGCTGGAGGAAAACCAAATATTTCTGAAACTTTACAGCTACTGTATTTTGCACAATCATTAAAGTAAACAAATCTTACATTACTTTGTAGCCAACGAAAACAGTGGATAAAAGGTTCAGTGTCCCTTGTTGTGTATACCTGCCTTTTTTAAAAATAAATCTTCAACCCCAGATTTCTCAGCGCTTTAAAGTCAGCATAGCAAAGAAGTAGGATCACTTCAGAAAATATGTAATGTGAGGCTCTTTTTCCCCTGCCGCAGGAACTTCAACCAAATTCTTAACTTCTGCTCGATGACAAAAAGCATGTGTATAGGTTGAGAGAGAGAAAATACTACCAGCTAGTTGTTGTTCTGCTTTCTTTAAAGGAGTGAAAATAATCTCCACCTTCTTTTTCTTGCCCCCCTTCCTCCTTGCCCAAAAGGAAAACATTTGAAATTGATTCAGTTCTTAAATAGAACTTTCCAACGGAAACTAGCATTACAAACATAGATATTCAGTATTTTACCCCTAGGATTTATTCAAAATAATCCGGGCCTCTGCATTGGCGCTAAAAATACATTTTCCAGTCCTCACTGTTGGCCAAAGCAGGGGTTAAAAGCAGCGTTCTGGCTTTAATTTCCAGTACATAAAAGTAACACTGTTAAAACAATCTGTGTAAGGCACCGGCTCGTTCCCCTCCGTACATCCCCTGAGCACTGCTCTGTTTAGCTCAGGTCTGCAGAAGGCGGACGGCGAGGAGGAGTGGTGCTGTTCTGCATGGCACTGCCTAACTTTTCCCCTGGGCACCGCTGTTGCCTGGGAGGATTCATGGCTGTGGCAGGTGGTGAAGTGACCGTGACAATCGGGTAAGTTTCAAGATAGTGTCTCTGAGAAGTTGGCTCCCCTGGAGTTTGATAGGGGTCTGGCCATTGCATTCAGCATCGACATGGAAGCTGTGGCACCCAGCAAGGCACAGGGTTCACCGCCTCCCGACTGCTGGTGGTTTGTATGCCAGCAGCCTTTGTATCACCTGCTGATGCTGCTTGCAGGTTAAAAAAAAAAGTTTTAATGGGGGACAGCACTTTTGTTTGGACTCAGACAGGGTCAGGTACCACCTACATGGGACAACTTTAAGACTGCTTTTTCAGTACAGTGTAGTCCAACACTCGGTGAAGTCGCACATACTTCATACAACCTCGATGCCAGGCTCAGAAACTGTGATTTTAATCTCCTGGTCCCCATTCTGGTCTGGATATTCCTATGCTTTTGTTTACTTAGTGGTATTTTCCTGCCCTCTTTAACATTTCTCTCATTCCTCATGTAATTCTGCAAAGTGGATAAGCAACCATTTGGAGTATATGGAGGCCTGACTTATGTATATGCTCTTTCTGGGCAGTTAGGATGGAGGGATCACAAGACTGGGAGTTTAGCATCGATTATAATATGGCAGTTTTAAGTGAAGGCTTTTAAAGAACTTCTGTTTTAACTCAAACCAGTACAAGTTTGAAGCCAATATGGGAGAAAAAGGAGATAGAAAGGAGAATAAGAAAGAAATACACTGGCTTTTAGCGAAGGTGCTTCAAATGCAGTAGTAATGCTTTTGTGCAACCTCCGTGTGTGCACGTGTGTTTTAACACAAAGTGTTCATGGAAAATCTCCCCAGTGCTATGCCTATGGATCAGCAGCACAGTCTTTTACAGACTGAAGTATTAACCCAGTTTAAATACATTAAGGATGATGTATATCGTGCAAAAGATCCCTCACTGAATAGAGACCTTTCCTGTCACTCTGCCGTGAAGACCAAATGTGTTATCTCAACTGGCTTCTCTGATGCTAGAAAAGCTTTACACACTGGCTTTGAATGAAATCTGTATTTTAACCTACAGTATATGTTGCATGGAGAAAAAGAGTCCTATATGATAGCTCATTACAGTCTTCAGTCAACATCAGACAGAGTAAATTCAGCCATGGTAGAAATTTGTAGTGATTGTGTTCTGATTCGCCATCCACCAAATAATTTTGAACTCTGTGAGAGGTGATGCCAGGCTCTAAGATTGTTTTTCTTAAGGGCTGATATGTTTCCACTGTGATTTCGATAAATCCCCATCGCTGTTTATGCAAAGAGGTGGCTGTTTGGTTGGGTGGTTAGTTTTTCGTGTAGAGGTCTGGTTCTGGTTGTGGTGGTGTTGCCAACGTGAAGTCATGTCCCCATTGTGATCAAAGGGCTGGTTCTGCTCTTAGTAGTAGACGGAAAGTTACTGGTTAGTTGATCAGAAGAAGCAGTAGAAACTTCCAGACAAAACCAGTTTCATAATTTCTTCTGAATGATAAATTAGCGTCTCTGAAGTAATGTTTTGGAATTTCTTAAATGGTTTTCTCTGCATATCTGATGCAGAACAAACAGATTGCAGGATACTGGCTTCTGACTTTCTTCTGTGCACTCATGTGATGGTAAAACAGGGAAAAGTAGGAGTCACTCCACCATGCTATAGGATTGAGATTGTGAGGGTAAAGGTCTGAGACCATTAGAGATGGAGAAGATCTGTAAGATGTGTTGGAAAGGACTTTTTGAAAAGCTCAGCCATGGTCTGATTCTGCTCCAGAGGAAGCTACTGCCAACTGCTTTCATAAATTCAGTTTTCTTTCTCTTCTTGCCAAATGGGTCAAATTAATATAAAGAATGTAGATAGCAATCCACTCTCCCAACTGAAAGGTGTGTTTGTGAACCAACATCAAGCAATAGCCTATAAATAGGCAATCTTAGCCACTTTATTTATAAGAAGCTTGCTTGTATGGTGACATCATGTCCATACCAGCTCCCGAGCAGGTGTATGTACACGCGTGAAGTTCTGTTTTCACACAGAAGTCATCTTGGCTTTGTGGCTTCGTATTTCTCCCTTTTCAACAAACACCTGTAAATTATAGGCATGCTTAAAATACCCCGTTTATAGTTCTAAAATGGATGAATGCAAATATTTTAGGTGCTTGGGCGGGTGTATTCAAGACTAGCTGTATACTTCGAAGTGTGTTCGGAGCTACTGTAACACAGCAAGTTTTCAGAGGTGCTGTGCTCCCCCTACATCAGTGGAGACTGATGGAGACGGCAAGCACTTGACACCTCTAAAATATGGTTATTTAATCACCTGATTGTAGACATTTAATTCTGAAAACGGGTGCTTTGATCTTTTAGGTGCTTTCTCCTATATATAGCTAGCCCAAACCAGGATACCGCAAGTTTTTATTGCCCCTGACGTTTTAGAAAATACTATCCCCGTTGTGTTTGTAACACACTGTACTCCTTTCTTCACACATCAGAAGCTCTTGAACAGTTCTGCACACTACAAAGATTCTTTATAGAAATCTTCCTTCCCATTTCAGACCTCTTAAAAAAAGCTCTGTATAACTTAATTTATCCATTTTTAAAAGGTGCAAGTGTAAGCTATAAACTAGGCTGGATTGTCATGTGAGACTGCTTTTTATTCCTACTCCCTCTCATACTGAGATGAGTGTAAGGGAGCATATTTCAGTCTCATGCAGTTTTTTTACCTCTGTATTTCTGTACCATAGCTGTCTCCAGTTTGTATGTTGGAAAGTTCGTTATGCTTACTGAGGTATTAAATCACAGATTCAAGAGCAAAATTTGCTGAAAAAACAAAGGGACTGTTAGTTTGGGGCCTGTTGAGTAGAGCTGTGAATAACTAGGAAATGTCAGCTCCTGTTCTGTCATTTATTTCTTCTTTAAATTGAAGAGCAGTGCCATTCAATGTGATCTTGCATCAATTTTCTCCTGAAGAGTGACAGCTGACAGTCTCATTTCTCTGTGCTCTCTTTCAGGTGAGAAACCATACAAGTGCACATGGGAAGGCTGCGACTGGAGATTCGCTCGCTCGGATGAATTAACACGCCACTACAGGAAGCACACAGGGGCGAAGCCCTTCCAGTGCGCTGTCTGCAATCGGAGCTTCTCCCGCTCCGATCACCTAGCTCTCCACATGAAGAGGCATCAGAACTAAAAGCTGGACTTGTCATTGAGGCGGTTCTGTATCTATGCAATTTCCTATTGACTCTCGACCTACAACTAAAATTAGTTTAATTTTTGAGTATGGGTTATCCATTCAAAAAGAAATCTCAAAAGAAACTGGAAATGTATATTTTGTATATTTATGCAGAAAAAGGGAAGACACTGTATCACAATACCAGAGTGTTTGGTCGTTTGTTTGCTCTCATGATGTATATGGCTTTAGTCAGCAGGTTTCATCTCTTTACAAGTATTATGTCTTGACACATTGCAGCTTTATACATTTTTTTTTCTCTTGCGGTGTTTTGACCAAAGCACTGTCATTATTGTGACAATGTTTAGTAAACAAATTAATGAGAGGCTGCAGATGAATGAACGCAGTGGAAAAGCCATGAATTGTAATCTGTCAGGTTTTTACTGGACATACTTAGTACTTGTGGGGTTTTTTTTAAATGTTAAGTCGTTCTGTGGAGTAAAGTACATACATAGAAAAACTCATAAACAGCCATAGAACAAAATATTTTGTTCTTTATGTTGCATGTTTGCTATGACAAAGATTTTGTAAATATGCAAATCAGCTTTTTAGGTTTAATACAAAAGTTTTCTAAGAATCTTCTGAAAAAAACAGTTGTTTTACATTTGATAACACGGCACATTTACAAAAAAGTTATTTAAATACCTCTTAAAACAGTACCAACTTAGCTTCATTTTTCTTACGAGAAATGAGCTAAGCATTCAGATGTTTTGTACCTGTTAACTCAAACGGCGTGCACTGAATATTCAAAGCAGGATTTTGTTTTCAAATTGCATAAAAGGGCAAAACACGTAGAATGAACTGTAAAGTCAATGTTGGAAGCTTAAATATCGGGGATAGTTATGATGAACACAGAATGTTAAACCTCTTACTGTAAGCTAAACTTAGTATCACTTTAAAAAGAAGGATTTAGGATGCAATTTTCATATACAGACATGTTAAGCTGGTTCAGCACCAGTGTGATCTAGTTTCATGTGGATATTGCATGTAATTTGCTAGAAAGTAAAGGATACAGTAATTTTGTTTAAAATTACAGTGCAGTTTAGTTAATCCACTGTTCAGAGTGACACACGCAGGGGAAAATTTACTGCTGACAAAAGTAGCTGAAACTCCACTGAAGTCAACGAAGTGGTGCCCTTTTATTCTAACAATGACTTTGATCCACCGTGTTCAGCCTTGAAATAGTAGACGAAGGGCCAAAGATGAGGTTAGACCATGTAGGATTTGGCCAGACAACAGGAGGAAACCAAACAAACCTAGTAAGTGTCTGGACTTCACAAGCTGTAATATTAAGCTGTCAACCAAAGGCTAGAATAGACAATCAAAATACCAAAAAGGGGTCTTGCAGGAAACCTAGCTTTGTTAAAACTGTTGTTTGTCTTTATTTATTTTGTGGTATACGATAGACTTTTTTTTTTTAAGACAATTTTACATATACTTGATAAATTATAGTTTTGTTTGTTATAGTTAGAAATGTTGCTCTTAATGTAAATAGTTGACAAACGATGTAAATAATTTTGTAAGGCTTCAAATGTTTATACGTGGAAATACATGCATAAATTGGTTGCTGTTTTGCTTCTTTTGCCTCCCCCCTACCTTATTTTTGTATTGTGGTATTTCCTATGCAAACGATGGAGCAAACAGCTGTATAGTTGTAGAATGTTTTGAGAGAGAATGAAATGGTTTATATATAAAGACTCCTTTTTTTTTTTTTTTTTTTTGCAAAATAAAACAAAGTGCCTAATGTGTGTGTGTGCGTGCGTGTGCTCTCTGTAGCTCCTGACAATGAAAGTTCTGTGTTTTTGCGCTGGAAGCTGGAAATGATAGCAATATTAAGCTAAGAATGTCTGTTCTTCATAGCAGGGATTGTCTCTTTGGAAAGTACCTGGCACTTCTGCATCCTGCCCTGATGAAGGGATAAGGATGGTGCTTTACTGCTATCAGAGCTTTAAAGGAAGTTTATGGTAGCCTGAGAATGGTTGCAAAAGTCCTTCCCCAGTAGCGTGGTTGTAAATTAAAGGCACCTGTTGAGTGCATAGAAGTAGTATACAAATTCTCTCCCACTCTCAAGCTGGGTAAAACTCATTCATGCTCATCTACAGCATTGCCCAAAAGGAGTTTCTCCCCTAAAAGTTCCTTTTATGCCCTGAAAGATGGGTCACGTAGTGGCACGGTGGAGTGACCCCCAAACAGTGTCTCCTTTTCAGTGTCTTTCCCTGGGAAGTATGGTTCAATTGAAAAATTCAAGTGGATGTGCGTGTTCAGATCTGGGAGTTGCATATGTCTTCTCGTCCTTTCCTCTGAGCTTTAAAGTGAAGAGGCATGCTGAGCTTTTAAAAAGAAGTTTATCTTAAAACCAATGAAAGAGTCCATTTAAAGATAATTTACTACCAAATTATAATCATCCATTCAGAATTCTGTTGCTGTCTTGTAAACTCTGGCTCCTAAATCCTTTCTGGGTTTTCTCTGTTCTTTCCTTACAACCTAACTTTGATTTTTCTTTAATTGATTTTTCTCTCTTAATTAGCGTCTCCCACATGTTGGCTAATCCCTCCTTTTAAAAAACACCTAGGATAGCATTAACAGAGTCAATGAAGACCTGGTTAATTACCATGAAAATCTGCTTGCGCCTCATCTGACTCTGCACAACCGCAAACGCGAGAGCGGTGTTTTGGGGAACGGGGCGAGAGAACTCCCAGAAGGGTTGCTGCCCTTTTCTGATCCAGCCGTCAGAAAAACGCCCAGGTTTCTTTGGAGCATTTCTGCTGGGAGGGGAGGCTGGCAATGAATCGGGCAACCATTCCTCTGCTGTCGTGGAGAGCTACTGGGGCTTATTTTGCTGAGCGCGGGGTGAAGTGGGTAACAGCAGCGTCACGGGGCGCTCGGAGCCACCAACCCCCCTATTTAGCTCAGCCTGATGGCTTGGGGTGGGACCGGTGGTGGGTTTGGGAGCTCCTTCTCATCTCTCAGCGTGAATCTTCTCCCATCCTGTGCTTTGTCTCCAGTCCGCTTGCTTCTGCGTTTCCCATGCCTTTTCACAACAAAAGCCTGCTGATTGCGTGGTTTCAGCCTCCAACATTGCCTCATACCTGTTTTAGATGTTTCTGTTGCTCAGCTACCTGGTTGCATAAACCAGCTTAATGGCTTTGTATTAATCTTGGATGAAAGGCCATAATTAGGCCCATCTAACTGCAGCAAATGCAAACAAGAGACATGCACAGCCGATCCGTACACCAGAACACATTACAAAACCAAATGCAGAGGAGCTTTCTTCACTGGCAAGTGCGACGTCCGCAACGCACGGAATTAATACAGTAGTTCAACAGCATGGCTGATCTCCGACCCTGCGAGAAACAGCAGTGTCACCGTAGCCCCGGCTCGACTCGTTTCAAGCAGTCGGTGCAGAGTCCCCCCAAGGTACTGAGGCCTTCAAATTTAACTCTCCAATTATCCTTCAGCACCCGAATTATCATTCCACACCAAGAGGGAAACTCCAGTTGGCCAACTGGCTTTTCTGGTGGCCGCGTGAACACCCGGTCCTCCTCTTGACTGGGTGCCGAGTTCTTTCCTGTGGTTTGCAATGTGAGTTTATGGCCTGATCCTCCCCAGAAGTGCCTCTGTTCCCACATGGGAACCTTGTGGCCTTCGTTCCACGGGATCCTTGCCACAGATCTTTGTTTTGATCTGGTCGGTACAGTGCCAGGAGGCTCTGCCGTGCTCTGCGACTGCAATAGTGGTGTTGCTGTTGACCTTCATGAAAGAAAGTCCGGCTTGACAACTGACTATTAGCCGAAAGAATGTGGTGGATTACTCATGTGCTGAATAATGCATCCTGGCACTTCGGGTGTATCAGGACAGAGGGAATTTATTGGCCACTGGAAGTAGCAGAAGCAGCCCGATGGGTATGCTTTTAATAAAGCCACTCGCATACTTCGCTTGTGTTTACTTCTTCCTCTTCTCCTCCCCTACTCACCACGAGGTGGTTGTTGTCATCTGCTGTGTTTCCAGCACCCTCACCAGTGCAGCTTCTCTGGGGTTTGGGATTTGAGCTGACACAGCCCACTGGAGATGCCTACAGAGACCACGCAGGGTCCAGTCTGCCTATGGCGAACAGAGGCCCGTCCACGGCAAATGAAGAGTGCCGTGGTTCCTGAGATTCCTTTGAGGTTGTTATTGTGCTTTTTAAAAATAGCTACTGTTTATATATAAATATTTATGCAAATATATATTGGCGCGTGTGTGCGCACGCGCGCCCATGTGTTCATTTGCGTTTTCAGTTCAATTCCGCATCCTGGCAAGTTTTTGCTTTTGACGACGTGTCACGGCAGTGAGCTCCTCAGCTTAGCTGAGAAGCGGACGGGGGAGGAGAAAATGGGCGCTCCTGTGTCTCCCCACCAAATTTCCAAACAACTGGGCAAACGTAAAGATCTGTTTTCCCCGCTATGCGCACTGTACCGAGGGAGAAACGCAACAATGAATTTCTGTTTCCAGGGAGTAGATTATTTCTTTATTTGGAAGTCTTCTAAATCTGAGAGAGCATGGGCGAGCTTTGAGGGGAGAGAAGGGCAGTTATATTGCAGAAACTGAGCGAATTCACACTGAAAAAGAGAGTAACTCTTCAGCTGGTCAGGTCAAAACCACGAGTTATTTCTGCAGGAGGACCTGTGCAGGTGGCAGCGGACGGCATCCTGAAATGAGGTCTCGGGTGTAGCTTCTCAGAGCGGACTTCTTCCTCCCTTAGCTCTGCTTTTCCTTCCTGATCTCTGCCCGGCCCCGTTTGTGCGGCCCATCAGTCTCAAGGCGCCCACAGGCTCCAGATGCTGCAGCTGCTCCTTCCTACCCCACCAGCTGGCTACCAGTGATGGGCTTGGGCTAGTGCTGCCCCTGCCCGCACGCGCCCCGCTGCTGCGCTACACACATCTCACCTGACCCGGGCTTGAATTCGTGGCATAAAGAATAACAGGGCGGCTTGTTTACTTTCTACCAGTCTCCCTGCATTGCGTTGTATAACCGGGGGCAAACTTCCTTTTTTCTTTTATTTTTTTTTCCCCTTTATGTACAGTGCCTGTGTCAATACATACGACACGCTATTACTATGCGTAACGACTTTTGCACCCAGTGTGATATTTTTTTTTTTTTTACGCACGGGGCTCGGGAAGCTGATTAGAGCCTTCTCCCTTCCCGTGGGACCGAGCAAAGGCATGCCATGCCAAAAGGGGGGTTCTTGCCCTTCTGCGGCAGCTGCTCAGAAACGTTCAGCCTGTTCAGCGTGGAGCCATGGGGTTTCCAACCTTGCTTTTTGTGCTGACCTCCCCATTTTCCTGCCTTACTCTTTTATTTTTTTTACTGTCGCGGAGGCAGTTCAATGGCTTCGGCTACAGGAAGCTTTAGGAAAATGTGGTTTGCCTCTTTCTCAAGAACCGAGGAGTCACATTGGCTGATTGGCCATCTCCTCTGCCTGGGAAATCAAAGTCTGAAGTCTCCTCTAAATAATATCCCCAAAGGCCATTTCTCTTCCCAGCCTCAGTTGTTGTTTCTGTTTATACTTGTTTTGTTTAGCTGGCTATTGTTATTGTGGTTTGTCATTATTTCCAACCCATTGGGGTGGATCACTAGACCAAAAAAAGGACGTAGGAACCCTCAGAGGGACCAGAGTCCTGATCTCCCAGGTCAGTACCCGCGCTGAAAGGTTGCGGACTCATGGCTCTCTTTTTCCAGTCCCATGAATGCGACACTCTCGGCTGCTTGTTAGCTTGGCCTTGAGGAGGACAAGAGCAAAGACAGTGAGCCCTCTCTGTGCCTCTGAACAGCCCATGGCCAGGTGGATCTCCTGGGAAGTTGGTGACGTTGGCCTTTGGCTTTCTCAGGTCCAGGAGGAGCGGGTACCACATCTCCTGGCCACCAGAGGATTGTCCTGCTTCCTCGGTTAGTCTATCAAAGAGGAACATCATCATCAAATTCCTTCACGGCAATGGCTTCGCAAAGAAAAGCAGCAGCAGCTTGTGAGAAGCCTCATCCTGTACACATGCAGGAAGTGGACGAGAAGTGTGCCTTTGACATAGAGACACCCCCAGTCCCAGAGGATTTAGGCAGGGCAGTACCTCCTTTCTGGATCCTGACCAGGGATGAGCGTGACCTGAGTCCCTAACAGCATGTGCCCTGAGGCTCTGCTGCATATCTGCACAAGCACAGCCCCAGGACAATAAGGAATTTCAAACTCATAAATTTATCGGCGTACAGAGTTTAACCTGTAGGGTTAAACATTAGCAGAACCAACAGGTTTTCTGGATTACACGCTTACATTACAGCCCACCTTAGGTGCTAAACCCCTTTTAGGTGGATCAGCCTCGATGTTTTGCTTCAGTAAGAAGAAGCAATGTGCAGCTTCAGTAACTCACATGACTGGGGAAGGCTTGAGAAATCTGTTTCTGTGGGCTGCCTTGGCACCAAAGCCGTACTTGAGGTCTGGGTCTGTAGGAGCAACCTTCTCCCTTGGTAGTAGTGATGGTGCTGAGCTGGCACTAGGTGATCCTTGCCACCACCTTGTAGGTGACTCTGGGCACCTTGTACATTTCAGGCTGGACCGGGAACCTCCATCGCTGACTGAAATTGTATGGTGAAACTGGATTTAATTTGAAAAACTACTCTATTTAAGTATGACACAAAAGAAGCCCTAAAGTCTGAGTGTATTGCTCTCGGGGAGTTTTCACGACAAATTTCTGGATTCCAGTCTTTTAATCTGCAGTCTACTGTGGGGCCAGGTCCAGATTTGATCCTTAAGAAGAGGTTTATTTTCCAGTTTTGTTTGAATACATTGATTTCCCAATGGCAAAATTTGTAAGGTTTCTGCTGCGGAAGATGGCAGAATTCTTTAGATTAACACCATTTCCTCTGTTGCCCATTATCAGTAGGAACCTTACATGGTCCAAACCTTTCCCCTCAGCCCACCTCTGGTGAATCCCTTGAGTGAACACTTGAATTCACAAAGTGTTGGTACGAAAAAGCAATAGTAATGTGTTCAGATATGCTTGAAGTTGAAATTGGCTTGGCTTGGCTTTTTGTTCTCGGTGTTCTCAGCTAAATAATGAGAGAGCAGCAGTTTTCTTATACAAATATTTGTATGCTATTACTAAATTTACCTGTGGCTTCCCCTCCACCCAAAAAATTAATAAATCGCTGTTTTCCTAACACTGCATTTGGTTTTTCTCCTGTGCTGTTATCAGGCTAGAACTGAGAATCATTCCTCCTTTGAAGAAGCTCAGACAAATGGGTAAGCCAGGCTAAATGTCCCCAGGGGAAAACTTACTTCATTTCTGAAACATTAACAACAGCAATCAAATGAAATGTGAGTATTTTCAGAGTACATACTGTGCCTTAGGACATTTAAGCTAATTTCTTGAATAAAGGAACTTTTCAGTAACCTTAAAGAAGCATGCCCTGAAAAGACAGTTCTGAATACCAGCTATTTCTGACATGTACCATCTGCAGAAAAATTAGGCTCGGGGGATCCACATGTTCCTCTTTTATCGTCTTTGTGAGATTATTTTGTGTATTTACTTTATTTAGCTTGCATATAGTGGCTGGTAGATGTTCCTTCATTTGCTTGTGGCTGGCATTGCTGCTTTGTGATGATGCCTTGGAGGCACCTCCTGCTGCTTCTTCTCAGTGTTACTTGCTTTGTCTCCACTGTGGGGAACAGGGTGGTAGCTGAGGTCTGGTGGCTGAAGGGAGGAGGACCATCTGACCAGTCTTCAACTCGGTTCCAAACAAATACTCTTTTCATGCAAATACCGCCAGCCACCACTGCCGTAAGGTGCGTGGGTTGGTGCACCTTACCATGCCTGGAGAAACATCTGGGGCCGGCACATTTGCTGATAAAATTCAATAAACTCGAACTGGATGCTATGTGCACAACTGCGGTTCAGGATGGTTTGGCCCATGCCTGGACAGACACCAGATTTCAATCATTTTCCAACGCTCAGTGTAAGTGCAGGAAGTCCCCACCTGCTCCCTCTCAAACTTTTACTTCTTAATGCCACTGGAGAATTAGCAAAATGGAGAAAAGTTGGGGCTTTTTTCCCCCCAAGTGTCTCAACCTTGGCATTTAAGCATAAGCATCTGAAAAAACCCCACCCTTAGCAATTAATGGAAGCAAATCAATCTTACAGCCAAGGCAATGCATAAAAGCAGTCTACAAGCAAATATATATGTTTATGCCGTGAAGGTGGATAAGCGGCTCCTCGCATCAGCATAGTTGTACGAGCATTAAGTTGGAGCAACCACAGCTATGTCTGCATGAGTAAATTAAGCGTGGTCAGGACCATTCCGTGGTGTGGAAGCCGATGGAGATGGAAATGGCCGCATCCGTACAACTTGCCTCGCCTCCGTGCCCTACACACAAACCGCCTGTTGAGCGTGGTCCCGGCCCGTGCCAGCTGTTGGCCGGCGCTTGGGAATTGTTCGGGAAAGTTGGCCCCGGCTCCACTGTGCCAGGCACTGTGGTAACAATTAAACTGCACAGACAATTGCCTTCCAGTGCCTGGGAACGTTCCCCGGCCCTGTTTCATTTACCAAGATGGACGTTAGCTTTGGAGTTCAAGCTTTGGCAGATTCAGCTCAGCTTCCCCCTGACTTTAAAAGGAGGGAAACAAACAAACATGCAAAAAAATGGCATTCAGGGGAGCAGTTCTGCTGCATGTGGTCCTTCTTAGAGCCTGAGAAATATGCAAATACTCAGGCTCTATTGATTTGCTTCAAATTACTCCACATTGACAATAGAATAAAGACAAAAAGCAGAAATGACCCAGAAAATTGCCTTACTATTAAGAAAAGGGAAAAGGCATTTAATTTTATTTTATTTAATTTCATTTTATTTTATTTTATTCTAGTGAGTGACAGAGCTTGAGGAAGGAGTCTAGTTGGGGGGCTCAACTGGGAGGCTCCTCAGGGAGCTATGTAGAAAACAGGGGAGGAAATGTTCGGAAATGTTCCTTTTTTTTTAAAAAAAAAAGAGAGAGAGAGAAGGAGGGAAAAGAAGAGGTCTAATCCCTTTGAAGCTTGCAGTTTTATGAGCGCTTTGTCCTTGGGAACTCTGCACCAAAGATGACTAGAGCCGCTTCGGGCTTTGCAAAATTACTACAAACATAAGGTGAGTGGCTTTATCATAAAATTGGAGTGGCCATTAAAACTTCAAAGGAGATGTATGACCTGAATTTTACCTGTCACAGTCTGGAGTATTTATTAGAGGAAGATTTGATTCCTTTCTTTAGTTAACAACCTAGTACTCACGTGAGGTCATGGGGCAGATTATAGTTTTCATTGGTGGTATGACAGATTAGATGTTAATATTTTATTGCTCCTGACCTTGGGAATCCATAAACATTGGACAGGTGAGAGCTGAAAAAAAACAACCTGGCTCCTTTAGGAATGAGAGCATATTTCTAATACCTGAGTGTGGCCGCAGTTATACCTTTCCATTGACTAGCACCCAGCCAGGCTGACTTTGACAGGACACATCCCTCATTGGACGCTGAGGATTGTGTTTTCCCAACCTTTGTCCTTCCTCCGCAGTCTGCTTGTTGGCTCTGCTCGAGCCAGAGGAGTTCAACGCCTCATTGTCTGATGGGCGAGAGCAGCCCCTTTCCTTTGTTCTTGATGGAGCTGCCAAACTGGTCACCCCTTGTACTGCCTTGGTTCCTTCTCTATTTCAACCTTCTCCTTGCCCTCCTTTGAAACTCTTCCCCAAAAGGCAGGTCTGCCTGTGGCTTCCCGCCTTCCCTTCCAGTCTTTTCTGCTCTTTCTTGGCCTGTCTGCCCGCCGCCAAGAAGTGCTTTTGATGGCCCTTTTAAACGAGCAATTGCCACGCAGATCTCTGGCATCCCAGGCTGCTTGCATCGCATCTTCACAGGCATCTGTGCGAATGTGCTTGCCTTCAGCTGTACTTGTAAATGATCAGAACCATTTCACTAATATTTGCGTTAGATTGAGAGGCCTATTGTTTTAAGAGGACAAAACAACAGCATTTTAACAGTACTCAGGTGGGATCTGCTGTAAAACTGTTAACCTGCACGTTCCAAAGTTAGTGAAGTAACTTCTGCAGTATCCTAGCTGAGCAAATAAAAGCATTAAGAGCTACCTTGATTGAAAGGCATGGAATGGCTGTGGCCCAGTTGAGAGCAGAACCTGCAGGTCTGGATTCTGAGGCAAATACTAACCTTTGTAATTATCTGTAACTAGTTTCCTAGATCTAGATTAAGATTTAAAATTGCGATTTCAATGGATTTAAGTGCCTAATCCTGGACAATGGTTAAGATGGCCAGCTTGCTAGTACTACCCTACTTCTAAGGGTACCTCTATAATCAACCAGTAATCCTTTTGCTTATTTGGAATAATGATGGTGGTAGCCAGCTTCTGCATAAAAGGCTTGTGGGAAGACTACTTTTGCAAGGACTCAGAGGTCCACAAGACATTTTACATTAGCTCGCTGTTGAGGTCGCCACTGGCATGGCATCCCTAGGAGCCTTGCCCAGGTAGTCAAGGAGAGGTACAAGGACTCCTTGGAAAGGAAGACTGTGTGAAGAGAAAACTAGTTTTGTGTCAGTGAACTAATTCAGAAGCCAATGACTGTTATGGTGCATAGAAGTAAAGTAGACATCCAAAATCTAGATGTTGTGGTTTTAAATGCAAAATTAAGTTGTCTACACACATCTCTGTGACAGGACTGGCTCAGACATCTTCCAACAACGTGATTAAACTTGCAGATAAGGTTGCAATCTTTGAAATAAAAAAAAGCAAACCAAAACCAACCCAAACCGAGAAACAAATTAGCAATCTAGAGGTGCAAGCCTGTTTCCCTAGCTGAAAGTTAGACTCTCTCAAAACCATCCACCCTTCAGCACTGAAGTGACTGAGAACTGCAGGTCTCCTGTGCTTTTGACCAAGTTGCCTTTATCCTGATGGATCTCTCTTCACCTCCACAGCGACCTAAACCCATATCACTTCATCTCCCTTGGTCTGAATCACCTTCTTTCCCTCATGTTCCCCCGTTGTCTCCCAGTCCTGGCACCAGATTATCCCGATCATTCATGGCCTGCCCTTTCCTCCTTCCTTTCTCCTCCCAGTCGGAGCTGTGGTCACAGCGGCCCTAGGCACAATCTCGCTGGTGGCGTGGTGGGTTGTCCACCCTAACCGAAGGTTACCACCTTGCTACCAGGAAGGTCATTTCCTCTTCCAAGACAGCAAGAGAGAGACTCAGCCTCTTGTTCCTTGCCACATCAGGCCCATTACGTTCCCTCTGCTCTCTTTTGCCACACCGGTACCCCAATCCCCTCACGTAAGGAAAACCCAGGATTAAATTTTTCCACCAGCAGCTAACAATCCACAGCAAAACTGGCCCGGCTGGTTGGAGACCAGCCAAGTAGCAATACAGTGGATCATGTGTCATGGGTACTTATAGAAATGAAATGTCACAGCACTCAAATAGAGAAGGAAGACTTGGTCTCAGGCCACGAGGCGCAAAAAAGCTTTATTGGAATCTTTGCTAGTTGAAACTGATCATAAACTACTTACTGCCACTGCTAAAAGGAGCCCGGCAAGCATCTTGCTGGGAAACTGTATTTCTTTTTCAGTTACAAATATAAAAATTGCAAACTGGATGCTAGCTTGAGTGAGACTTGTGAAGCAAATAGACCCTCTAGAGCACTTGGGAAAAAAATACAGTGGAATAAAGTCCAGAGGTAGATTATTTACATTGCATTTTTATTGAAAAACCTGTCTGAGACAAAACATGCAGCATGACTGCTGTATATAAGGATGTGATCCCACAAAAAGGAGCTGAGGCTTTCAGCATAATGTTTCTGGGAAAGGCTATTTCCAGTTTCTATTATCAGTGTTAAAAGAAGCTCTTAGGACTAGTAGGATTTTGGTTTAAGTGGTCAGGATAATGAGCCTTAAAGTGTTATAATAAAGATAAGTGTTTTAAAGAATAATGTGAGCATCAGGAAAGCAATCTAAGAAAGGTGCAAGAGACTGGCTTTAGACAAACAGAGAAATCTGTAGAAGCTTGTTCTGTGTTTTCGATATGTAACAAAAAAGTGGGAGAATCTGTATTTAGTATTTCAGGTTAGGACTAGAAATAAAACAGGCTCCCTGACCCAAATAATCATCATTAAGATGGATGCAAAGCATACATTAATTTAGCAAGAAAGTTCTATGTGCAAGTGCCACAACCAGGCAGATCATCATGCATGTCAAGCATCTTTTTACCGGACAGGGTGCGTCGTACTGTCCGATTGTGTGTCATAAGTCAGGCAAGAATTAAACAACAGGATTAAATGGGCAGTGGAAAAGGTCAGAAGTAGGCACTGGTTGCATCCAACCTCTGGTCTGATGTCTGATTCCCTGCTTATCTGGTCCCAGCTCTCTGCCAGGACATGTTACAGCCCAGCCTGGTCACACTGCTCCAACCTCTTGGCCTTGTCAGGCGGTCTGCCCCAATGCCCAGCCCATGGTCTTTCCATGCTGCTACGCCATGTCCACTCTGCCCCCATGATCCCCCCAGGCCTGCTTCCCATTCCCAAGGTTTTGCTTCAAGAGTCCTCCAGCTCCAACACTTCATCTCATTGGCTTTTCGTACCCTGCCAGGTTTTCCCTGATGCCCAAACTGCTCGTATCTATTAGCAAACCATGGTCATGTAGTAGTTATCTTCCTCTTTCTCAAGCTCCTTATCTAGACTTCTGTCTGTGTTTACACCAATGGACCCAAGGGTGCTTCCTAGTTCCCATGTCTTGATGTGTGTTTAGTCATCCCCCGGCTCCATGCTGGGATGGAAACCTGGACATATGTGCTGGATGGGAGCTGCAGCATGTCCCGACAGGCCCAACAATTCAGATGACCAGGAAATGAGGTCCCTAAGATATGCTGCAGAGCAAGTAAGTACAGATGCAGCTGCTGTTTCTCAGCTAGCTGGCTCTCTAGTCCCAGGTCCCAGTCCAATTTTCCATACTCAGTCATCGCTCCCAGTCTCCACACCCAGCCAGCCTAGGTTTCTGTTCCCTGTTTTGGGACCATCTCACAAAACTTCTCCTCCCAGTGGGTCCCATTTTGACCCTCTGATCTGACTTTTTTGTCTCACCCGTCAAACCACATCTCTGCTTTCTCTTCCCAGTACCTTGGTTCCAGCAGTGAACTCCCAGAGGATGCAGGAGAGACAAGTTTCTTCCTCTTGGTTCTTGTACATGATCCCTTTCCACTCCTAAGCATTGCTAGCAGCCACTAAGTCACGAAGAAAGTCTGCTTTCCTTTGGTTCAGTTGCTTTGTGGGGACACTCAGTGCATGGGTCTACAGGGCCCTATCTTCCACCTCTGGTCTGAAAACGATCCTATAGCCTGGTCACTAAAGGCCTAATGACAAATACTTTGGACATAGTATTGACCATAGTGTGAGCAAAGAACTTGGTTTTACGGACACAGTGAGACCAGAGCCCTGCCCAGGTGATCTAGAAGCAGATACCTGCCCAGACTCGCATGCTGTGCCTGGGACCATGTTTGTGCAGCACAGTCACGCACAAGAACTTGTGAGAAACTCAAGCTCCTCATGCTGCAGGAGTTTAGTCTGACACCTGCTCAGACAAGTCTCTGAGCAGGTGCAGACCTCAAATTTTTAAATTTTTCAATTTCCTGAGTTTGGGTAGATTTTCATAGGGGCAGGGAAAAGCAGAGAACTAAGTTTGCCATCATTGCTGGACTTCTGAGGACTGGCTAGAAAACACGGAAATCCAGGTCTATCTAACAGAAAAGCTCAAGAATTGCTTTACATGCCAAAATCATTTCAGAAATAGCAGGGGAATGAAAAGAAAAACCCCGCAGGAGATAGACAGGCACCTGTAAAATTTCAGACTGTATTGTTACATTTTGTTTGATTATGAGCAGTCCTACCTCAGCTCATCTGTGCTCTGAAGGGTGTCTAAGTGGGTGGGAGGAGAAGACAGAAGGCAAAGAACACGGTGGATAAAGCAGTGCCCAGGGATTTCAAAAGGGCAGTGCTTTGTGGGACTTGTACCATTCTGTGCTCTGTTGCAGGGGCGGACCCAATCACCAGCCATCTTCAGTCACCAGCTTTACACTGTGTCCTCCTGGAAGAAGCTGGAGAAGGCAGCCCATGTGCCCTCACCACCAGGCTTATTTCTGAGCTGCCCACTGGATCTGTGGCTGCACCACTCCTGCTGTTAATGAAAGAACCACCACTACCTATACTTTGACCAACCAGGTTCAGGCTGTACTCAAAGACATGACTGTCTGTTGCTGAGTATTTTTGTGAACCTAGGAGGGCACAAAGGCTTTGCCTCTTAGCAAAGGGGACAGGGTGCTCATGAGAAGCACTCAGCTTCCCCATATCTCTAGGATATATTTAAAAGGGTTCTTTAAACATTGATCTCATCTGGTCGTGGCCTTCAAGGGGCAGCTCGAGAGCAGAGACCTCAGCATCTTTTGGTGATTTGATGTGTGTATGAAAGTTGGTGGAGCTATTGAAGTCTGCCAGCTGACCAACACAAAACACCACGAAACAGCCCAGGTCACATACCACATCCAAGTCAGCCTAAACCTAACAACCCCCAATCCTCCATACTCCTGTGGCTAGTACGGCTGAGAAGAGCCGAGACTTTCAGCTAGAACTGTCATATCAAAACCAAGCAATTCGCAGTCTCTTTGTTCCACAGCTGTATCAGGTTCTAGTCTGACTTGAATGGGAGAGGTATTCTTAAGACTGCTTTTGTTTATTTATTTTCAGATGCGCATACCACAAAAATTAGATTACGGTTTGGATTTTGTCACGGCTGTCTCCTGCAAAGACTGATTCTGTCTGTAGCAAGTATTTTCTGGAGGGTTTCTTCTATTAATTATGTGCTGCCACCCACTTATTTCCTTAAGGCAGATTTTGCATCTGTGATTTCCCTATGAAGCTTCCTTCCTTTAAGGTAGTACGCCTCTAAGGTGGGCAGACTGACAGCACAGAAAAGGCTTTTACAATCCAGGAGTCAAATATTTTTCTTCTGCTGCATGGAGGGATAGAAAGGGCACGAGATCACTGCATGGCAGAGAGCATTAATTCACCCTGTGCTAACACTGGAAGCAATTGCAAACTGAGGACACAGTGGGAGAATCCAGTGTTGCCATGATCCTGTAATCCCACATATGCTTGACTCGACATTTGTAAACAAGGAGAAGCATAAGATAAGCACACAACACTAAGGAGATGATAATTTGGAAGTTTGTTAACATAATTTGTTTTTTACCGTTTAAATGGCAGAAAGGTCGAGGCATCTTGCCGAGGGGCTGGAGATGTGAGTGCAAACCTGGGTGCAAACTGCAGTTAAGAGCCACTTACAGTCGGCCACCTCTGTATGGACACGCAGTCATTTGGGCTGGAAGGTTGGAGATGGGGAGCTGCCTACCAGACTACCAACATCACGTGAGCCTCACAGGCCAGCCACACACAGAGACATCTCCAGCCTCGATGTAAATGTTAGTTTTGCGGTGCAGCATTTCTCTGGTAACTTAGTGAACAGTGGTTGACTCACAGAAAGGGTTCCTATGTACCGTTACTATATGTCTTCATGGGGAAATCTGGAAACCCTGGAAACTGTGGTTCTGTGATAACTGGAGTTATAACCAGTATAGGTTAGGGGCGGACCTGCTGGGAAGTAGTTCTGAGGAGAAGGATCTGGGGTTCCTAGTAGACAGTAAATTATCTATAAGCCAGCAATGTGCCCTTGTTGTCAAAAAGGCCAATGGAATCCTGGGCTGCATAGGGAAGAGTGTGGCCAGTAGGTCGAGGGAGGTCATTCTCCCCCTCTACTCTGCACTGGTGAGGCCACAACTGGAATACTGTGTCCAGTTTTGGGCTCCCCAGTTCAAGAGGGACAGGGAACTGCTGGAGCGAGTCCAGCGAAGGGCAACTAAGATGATTAAGGGCTTGGAGCATCTGCCTTATGAGGAAAGGCTGAGAGAGCTGGGACTCTTTAGCCTGGAGAAGAGAAGGCTGAGGGGAGACCTTAATAATACTTAAAAGTATCTAAAGGGTGGGTTGAAGAAGGATGGAGCCAGGCTCTTTTCAGTGGTTCCCAGTGACAGGACGAGGGGCAATGGGCACAAATTGGAACACAGGAAGTTCTGTTCAAATACACGGAAAAACTGCTTTACAGTGAGGGTGACAGAGCAGTGGCACAGGCTGCCCAGGGAGGTTGTGGAGTCCCCTTCTCTGGAGATTTTCAAGACCCGTCTGGATGCAGTCCTGAGTAATGTGCTCTGGGCAATCCTGCTTTAGCAGGGGAGTTGGACTAGATGATCTCTAGAGGTCCCTTCCAACTCTGAAAACTCCGTGATTCTGTGATTCCGTGATCATAACCTCTAATGAGTTTGTCACTGCTTTTTTTTTTTTTATGACAGATTTGCTGATACAGGACCTCTTGGTGCATTCACATCTCTCTCTCTCTCTCCTGCCCAGCACCCCTTGTTTGCAGTAGCAGCATGTTTTCTTTTGTTTCTGTTTATCTATCTCTCCCTGGCTTAATGAATATTTCTTTATCCTGCTCAACGTGGGGTCACTTCTGAGGGACGGTTCAGGCAGCCCATCTGTATACCTTGTGTATCCCCAGCTGATGGCAGAGATGTCCTGGAGGAGCTGTGAGTCCTCCCTCCACCTCCTCAGGCATACGAAGGGATGGAAGTAGTCTCGCAAATCTTGAGCAAGTGCTTTAACTATGAGCTACTGAGTAAGAAGAATTTGCTGCCACGTCCTTTCTCAGCCAAGCTTGGTGTTCATTGTGTTACCTGCTCTGTGTGCCCTGAGCCCTGCAAGTAAAGTAGAGAGCCGTGGCTGGTGGGTGTGTGTCCCATGAAGGCTTTGCTGCCGAGCTGCTTCACACAGTCCTACCCGAGGCCCTCATCACCTTGGATGCAAACATGTTACGCTAAAGGTTTTCAAAGAATCATAGAATGGTCTAGGCTGGAAGGGACCTTAAAGATCATCTAGCTCCAACCCCCTGCCATGGGCAGGGACATTTCCCACTAGACCAGGTTGCTCAAAGCTCCATCCAGCCTGGCCTTGAACATTTCCAGGGATGGGACCTCCACCACTTCCCTAAGCAACCTTTTCCGGTGCCTTGCCACCCTCATAGTAAAAAATTTCTTCCTGATATCTAATCTGAATGTACCTTCTTCCAGTTTGAAGCCATTCCCCCTTGTCCTATAACTACATACCCTTGCAAAAATTCCCTCTCCATCTTTCCTGTAGGCTCCCTTCAGATACTGGAAGGCCGCTATAAGGTCTCCCTGGAACCTTCTCTTCTCCAGACTGAACAACTCCAACTCTCTCAGCCTGTCTTAAATCTTTTTTTTATTAATCTTTTGTCTCTCTTGTTTCTTTTTCTTTTTTTTTTTTTTAATGGAAAGCATTTGAGGGCTTGATGGAGCATCTCATAGCTCCAGAGCCACCTGAAAACTGTCTTTCCCTTCCCCCTTTCACGTTCTCTGAGTGTAAACTGGAGTGAAAGCTCAGCCCTTTCACCCTTTGTAGGATGTTGCTAGAAAAAACAGAAACCTTTTTAGCTTTTAGATTGATAGCTTCACTTTAGTTCTCCATCCCTGCTCTCATCTGCCCTTTAATTGTGTCAAAGGTTTGTTTGGAGTAGTTGTGGTTTAAAACTGGAGAAGGAAATATTCTGCTTTGGCAAACCTTGCATGCAGAAATCTCCTGCAACATGGCTGTCAGTTCATGCTTTATGACTTTATTTACAAATACAGTTCAAGGAGTAGAAACTGAGTAGAGCGTGTTTTGACAAATATGTTAAAACTGCCCTCCTTTGAGGCAGCTGACTTTGAATTTTCCAGCTCTCTTTTCCAAAAGCAGGAACTTATGAGCTGAGTTCCTTTTTATTTTCTGGTCATTTAAGTTGTGCTTCTTCCCATATACTGACTTCATTAATTGTGTCAAAGCACACTGTATGTTACCCAGAGTAACCAGGGTTGGAGAATAAAGGTAGAAGTGTTCCTGAAATGTGTGAGTTATCTGCAGACTGGTAATATAGGAGACTTCACTATATTGATAAAACCACAGGGAGCTATACCTCCTATAGCTGCCCTTCCACTTTTTTGTCCCCAGGTTGCACAGCTAGCCTGAGCTGATAGAAACACTATTCTGAATAGCACAAATAAAGCTATGAATCCCCATGTGAGAATTTTAATGTCTAACATCTCCACATTTAAAAATGTTCACCCATTTATTTGTTTAAATTTTTTAAAAGGAGAAAGTATAAAAATGTATTTGTATAAGTCACAGTTCTCCACTCACTACATGGAGGCCCTGATGAAAGTTATCATTGAACAAGATTTTTAGCTCTCCTAAGCACACTAACATGACAACCGAGTTTACTAAGAAAGCCCAAATACTCCTTAAATAAAACTGAAAGGAAGCTGTAGCACCTCTGCTTAACGATAGCAAACAGAAAACAGTGAGAGAGCACTTGACGTTGAAAATTTAATTTTCGTCACCATGTATTTATCTGAGCTTAGCTCCCACTCTTGGCTGATAAGGAATAACTAATCATGATTTAAGCATTTCTTCAAACCTAGCAACCTGTTGAACAGCTTCTTAATGTGCCTATCAATCACTTGGAGATAAGGATAGTTTGCACTCATAATAGCTAGTTGTAAAAATAAATAGAAGTTACTATAACTAGTTCAATCAACAATGGGATCTTTGAGGTCAGAGTGGAAATAATCAAACAGTAAGTATGAATAGGCTGTAATTTTTCTGATTAACAAATGTTTTGCTTGTCATGTGATCTTGAGAGCTGCTCTTAGCTTCTTAGAGGACTAAAATACATTTCAGAATGTATGTATTTACATTATGGGGTTAAACAAATGTATGCACATACCAGTTACTTTCTAAAGCTATCTGTTTTTTTTCTTACTTTAAAAAAATATCTTCGTCCTAAAGCTGTGTTCTTAACAGGCCACTCTCCAAAGCATCCAGGATAAAAAAAGGAAATCTAATAACGTGCACAAAGTACTGTGGAATGCAAACTACAAATTACTGACATACGAAATAGACATATTACTCACGTCTCTGATACAGCTGAAAATATAACAGCCAACAGGAACATATTACATCTCAGCACCAGTTGCTGATCAAAATAACAGTGTCCATATATAGCTACTAGTTGTGTGAAAGGAGTAAGGGAATATGTCTATATCTATATCCATATATACATCCAAATCAATAACATCCACAACCTGAAGACTGGGGAGACAATGAGCCTACCTTTATGAATCCAAAATAAGTGCTCTGATCACATTCTGGAAGCACCTATTTTTGCCAAGATTATATAAAGATCACAAACCCCTCACTTGAGGTATTTTAAAATGCACCTGTGCTACACATCTAAAATAGTAAATGTAGATGACGTGAATATAGCTTTATTCTGTCCTCACGCTGCCTGTACAAAAATACAAGGTCTTCCTCTATTCCCTGTGATAATCAGTGCAGTGATTTCAGACAAAAGTAAATATGTCTGTAGCTCATATACTGTACTCATATATGCATACAGCCTGGAAACAGGCTCTTACATCATACAGAATCACTTAGGTGGGAAGAGACCTTAGGAGGTCTTATGCTCAAGGCAGGGTGAGCCACAAACTCAGAGCAGGTTGTTGGGGCTTTCTCTGGTCAGATCTTGAAAACTTCCAAGGGATGGTTATCTTCACAGTGATTTTTTTTTTTTTTTTTCAATTTTTCCTTATAGCCACTCTGAACCTCCCCTTTTTTCAACTTAAGGCCACCACCTCTTGTTTTCCTGCTATGCGCCACTGTGAAGGACCTCGCTCTATCTCCTTGCTGGCCTCCCTGTAGGTACTGGGGGCTGCTGTTGGGTGCCTCAGCAGCTGCCTCTTCTCCAGGCTGACCCAACCTTGCTCCCTCATCCTCTTCTCAGAGTACAAGTGCTCCAAGTGGAATTAAACTGCTGATGGAAATCCCTGTGTTGGCAAGAAACCACAGCGTATTTGCTCTGTCAATTGGTTACTTCTTCTAACCTTGTTCATTCAGTCATGAAAGGAGTGACAAGACAGGACTTGACAGCTCTCTGAGGTCTTACATGGTTAATTCATGTCAGCTTTTTCTCCCTGAAAAGAAGAGCGGCCAGTTCATCACAAAGTACCGTACAAAGTTTGGCCTGATTCTGCAAAGCAGTGGGCGCTCACAACTTCTGTATGTCTAACACCTCCCAGCAGCCAGCCCTCTGTTAAATACAGCAGGGGTGTTGGCTATTTGGTGTATTTCGGTATTCAAAAGGAAAAACCAGTCAGCAGAGATGGAACTACAAAGGAGCATTCTAGAGGACAATTTGCTTAAAGACCACAGAAAGGATGAGATTCACTGATGTCTAGGAGGAGGAGGAAGGACTTCAAATACCATGGAGTCATTCTGAAAGTAAACCCCTTTCCGGAACAGCAGATTGTGTGGAACTCGCTTTATTTATGACACAAGATCTGAATCAATTTTCTTTAAGGAAAAGAGATGTTCTAAATGAGATGCTGTGACTACTTACCCATCAGTCACTTTACTTTGATCTATTTTGACTCATCTCTTTTAATTTGAACACAACATAGGAATACAGCAGCAGTAGCTTCCTCAGGAGTTGATTAAAGAAAACAGTCTATAACAAAGACATGAGCAAATCTCCAGCATTGCAGTCAGTTTAGCTGGGACGTGTCTTCAAAGAGCCATCTAGTCTTTATTTCGGGGTCTCAGGTGGAGAATCCTCTTGATCCCTCAGTAGATTGTTCCACTCATTCGTTACTCTGATAGCTGAAAGAAATAAAAGTTGTGTCTATTCGCTGAACAAAGCAGTTAGTGCAAATGTGTTCATTCAAAGGGATCAAAACAGATATTTAGATGAATTTTCCAAGTTATTGCTTAGCTCTCATTTGTGGGAGTGTGTGTATGTGTGATTTAAACCCAAGTGTATCACTGTACACTTGTTTTTTGTTTCATAAACTTAATGTCACCTGTAAGTCAATTAATAGGGAAATTATCAATATGCCACTGAGGACACTCATAAATATAAACCATTGGCTATGAATAAGGAGATCTTTAGAAAACTTGCTGAGTAAACTTACCAGTATTCATATAAAACCCCTCAGGTCCCCAGGAACAGAATTCTAAAAAATTGTCTTCCCCTCAAGTAAATAAACTTGCAGTCCTTGACTGTTTGTAAGATTGTGAGCGGCATAATGCGAAACTCTGCATTATTCTGACTTAATAACAATGTTTTTATTTGTTTTTGAGACTGTAGTAAGAGGTTGTCTGTGGTTCCACCAATGGCTGCAGATAACAGTTCTCCTTTCAGTGTAACAGCCGAGCATCTGTGATGTTTGAAATTGTATGAGTTGCAAGTTTAAAGTTTAAAGCTTTCCCATAAATGCTGGTCATAAGGAAATGGATTAAAGAAGCAAAATATAGAACTTGTTGAACTTGTCTCTATTTTAAACTGGAAGGATTATATCTGACAAAGCCTTTTGTTTTGATGTAGCCATCTCAACAGCAAAGAGAACAGATTGGGTTACTTAAAGAGCCACTCAGGGGAAACAAACCCCTGCGACTTAGGACAGGAATCCTCAGTGTCTGAACTGTGCGTTGGATACCATCTGCTGCTTTTGTTCGTTCCTCCCTCTCATCCCATTGCCTTCACCAGGCTGTGATTCAATCTAAGAAGGCATGGAGTGAGAAGGAGAGAAAAATCCCCTTCCTACCATTTCCACCCCAGTTGGTGAGTTCCTCGTTGGACACCCAAGTGTGAGTCTGGGGAGGGACGGCGTGGAGCCCAGACCTGTGCTGCTGGGGAGGCACATGGCTGGCACGTGGAGACCTTCTTCTGCAC
Organism: Vanellus vanellus; assembly: GCF_965231255.1. Classification (NCBI taxonomy): domain Eukaryota; kingdom Metazoa; phylum Chordata; class Aves; order Charadriiformes; family Charadriidae; genus Vanellus; species Vanellus vanellus. The sequence goes on along the minus strand of NC_138905.1, from coordinate 177,242,316 downwards.
CACTGGTTGAAGAAGTGGGGTGCCCTCCTTTAGACAATTTAAGAAATCAAACTACAGTTTCACTAACACTTTTTGTTGGATTTTGATGGGAAAAAAAAAGGGTGGTCCTGAAATCATTGTCTGAGCAAGGGCCACAAAGCTGAGAGAATATCAGTTAACAAGTGAGACTATGCAATCTGGCTGGATATTTCCCCTTTCAAGTGTCTCCTCCAGCTAAGACAAGGACCTCATTGATGTAGGCTGTGTTTGTGCAAACTAAGGGCTTGAGTCAGGTGCCTGAGCTTAGGTGTCTAGTGACATTTGATGAGCACTGGCTATGTGGTGCCACTGGACTCCTCAGGGCACCCAGGGCAATCGCATGGGGCTGGCATGTTTTGGAGATCACGTGAGATACCTCACAGCACCTTGGAAATCCCTGGAGACCAGAGTCCAGGCAACTGAACTGAGCCCAAAATGACACTTTGAAGGGGTGGGATTCAGCTCTGGGTTGTAGATACCTAAACTCAGGTGTCATTGCAGGCACAACATGGGAGCCAAGTGTCTGAGAAACCAGTATGGTCAGTGGAGTTTTAGCCAACCCAGTTAGTGGGATCCAGAGAGATATGTTGTAGCTCTTCCTACACAGTAGATAGATCGTTCTTGCTACAAGCTGAATAGCCTTCTGGACCCCACTGAACTGGCCGCATATTCCAGTTTTTATAGATTAGTGGTTATACAGAGTTTTGAATGAACTGCCTGGGATTACACTGAATATTGCAAAACAAAGCCAAGAATTATCTACAATTGTCTATGTAGGGAACTGAGCTAAACCTGAAGCAATTTTTGGTTTTTGATGAGCCGAAACTGAACCATTAATTTAATGTTTTTTGGAATGTGGACGGCACCTGAAGAAAGTCTTTCCATTTATTGGTTTCACCAAAACCTAATTCCTTATAGTAGGGACCCATTCAGTTTGCAATGGTTTGCCCTGCCCAACGGCCTGCACAGCAGATCGAGTCTCGTCCCCTTGTTCCCCTTCACCTGATTCACCACAGCATGCAGCTCAAGTTCTCACTCCTGAAGAGTAGCACTGATTTACTGGGTAAGGAAAGAAACGTCAAAATCCTTGTCTTCTGCTTCCCTGCTACTTGTCCAAGTTCTCTGTGGGACACAAAGTCATGTCTTCTTACCGGTCCCTTTCCTTACATGAACCGGTCCCTTTCCTTACATGAAAGGAAATAGTTGGGATTACCCCATAATGAATTGGTCTGACGGCTGGAATCAAATGAAAAAAAAAAAAGCCTTTAACTTTTGGCTGCAGAATCTTGGGCCTTGCTCATCGATGCTTTTTCCCTTGCCAAAAGTCAGTCCTCCTATGCAGAAGGCAATGCAGTTAATAGATTTTTTATTTAGTTAACAAAAATTATAAACTTTATCCTTGGGGGAAAAAAAAAAGGAAAGCTTCAAACCCATGTCATTACTTTATGTAGACATCTTTGTTTTCTTCTTGTTTTGCCAACTCAATCATGACAAAAGGAACCATAAGGAGCCTTTCAGCTCATTCATTTCTTGTGGGCTTATCCATGAATGTTATGTCTCTGTCACGTGAATTTCCAAACTGCTTCCTGTTCAAGCTTTGCATAGGGTCAGGTTTGCTTGGGTCCTTCTATCAGATGCCTTTAGGCAGTCATGGCAGGGATGTTGTCAAGGTTAGCCATCAGACCCTGACTCCCAGTCAAAACTGAAACAAAAAACTGGCCAGTGAATTTATCAAAAGATAAAATGCAGCTTATTGAAACGATTCTGCTGAACCGTACATCCACAGGGCACAAATTTTGGGGGCCTGTTGAATGCCAAGTTTTCCTATGACTTCCAACATCGGAAAACTGACGTGCAGTCTTTCATTACTATGTGCTTGATGCAGATGTGTCTGAACCTTTTCCAGAAATAAGTATGTAAAATGTGACACCTTGACCAATTCCATGTTTTAATTTCACTTTTAAGTGCTAAGAGTAGATGCTCTTGTACAGCCACGTGGTGATGGACTCCTGAAAATATCTACAAAATATAAATTTGGTTGCCTTGTTACCATAACAAAACATGTCAGATTGTCTTTTACAAACCGTGAAACACAATACAACATTTTCCTACTATCTTATTATTTATTCTAGCCTTTGTGGCTGCACATAGTGGTAGGAAAAGGGCTTGTGTTGTTATCTAGGTACTAAACAAATTAAATGTAAAAAAGATAGCACTTATATGTAGATTTGACAAGAATAAGAGCACATTTTAGAAGAGCTCAGGCATTCTGTGTTGTTGGGAGAGCTACTGAAGCTTTAAAAAGTTTTAGGCCACATGAAGAATACAGGAGACGATCAAGGACTGCCCAAGAGTTTCTTGATTTTTTTTTAAAGAGATGCCAACATCCTCTCATTTAAGAGTAAAGTGTGCATGTGTGTATACCTGCACAGACACACAGTTCTCTCACTAACACATGTTTCTGTACTTCCTGGTCATATTGTTCCCAAGGGACAGAGACACCTGGTCTCCCACATCTGTGTGACCTGGGAAAGACCATGTCTAGGCAGCTGGTTGCTCAGGAGGCTGTGACATGGACATATCCACAACCAGGACCAGCAACTACTCAGCTGGAGGAGACTGATGAGAGTATGGGAGACATATCAGCAGTTGAATCTAATAACAGACCGACCTTCTCTAGAAGAATGGTTTGGGCCAGGTTGTGGCTGCTCTTTTCCACAAATTTTCTGATGGCCTGAGAATAACAAAAATGGTTGCTTTGTTGTATGCAGCTGCAGGTTGCACTATTAATAAACAATGTGTTTTGGCAATACGTCTCAGCAGAGACCTGTGTATGCATCCACATATTTTTCGTTTGATAAATTCAATTTTGGAAAAAATTTGCAATTCCTGGCCCACTGAAGAGCTCTCAAACTGTAATTGCAGAGGTACCAAAAGTCTTACTTCAGCCCACACAGTCAGTGAAATTATATTCTCATGATGTCTTCTGTAAATCGGGATGAATTTTTGGGGCAAGAAGAAAGGATTTGTATTTCTATGTGAGATGCCATCCCTGACTAACAAAAACGTAAAACATTACATTAGTTCCAACCTAACTGTCACCCTGGCTTCCCCTAGTCTTATTTGGATAAGAAGAGATGTCAAAAATATGGAAAATATATGAAACAAAACAAAAAACTTGAGTCAAACATCTGCCTTAATGCTAAATATTCCCACTTCTAAATTTAAACTAATATTTCCAAAATACATTTGTGAATACATTTCTTATTTAAAAGCAAAGAAAAATCCCCTCTATGGATAGGCTTCAAAACTCCCTAATTATTTCTGAGTCTTGTTACAGTCTGTCAGATAATTGTTTGATCTTTCACTCTTTTAAGTCAATGTCAAAACTCTTACTGAATTTAATGGGTTTAGAACTCAGGCCGAAGTAGGGAATTTTAGAAATACAGACTCTTGGCACCAGGTACCATAACATTTCTGAAGGTGTATAATGTTAAAAAGGCTTTTTAGCAAGCAACAGAGTAAATTTCTTTGAAGTTATTCAGCCTATTGGGCATATGAATGTACAACAAGCACACAGTATGTTCACCCATTGAAGACTCTTGTAGCGTTTTGAACGATAAAAATTCCAAGTGCTGCAAATGCTGACTGAAACCCTCATTTGCTTTCACAGTTCTAAATATCCAGATTTTTCACAAAAACTAATGCACAGTTCCCTCCTGAGTGCAGAGCTACATCTATGTTATGGGGACAGCGACATTCTTTACCCCCTTTCAAAGTTTAAGCATCACTTAGTTGTTTTGAGAAGTTATTTTTCTAAGTGCAACTGGCTAAATGGATTTTGAAACGTGACTTTCAGCTGGTGTAGCCAAGAAATGACTTTGCATTGGGATCTCACTGTAGCACAGGATGACTCTTTCATTACTATGACATGAAATCAAATTTACAGCCAGAAACTGCAAGGGGCTTCATGCCTCCTTGCAGTTGCCTCCTTGGTGGTCTACATAAGGAGGCGCTTGCTGCACTCTGTGGGTCTATCTACTTTAGCTACTTAGTGCTCTGGGCGAGTTATTGTTGAGATTCAAATCTGCCTTGTGTCTATAATTGGAATCATGCAGCACACAAGTGAGAGTACCTCACTGGCAACATGGGTGCAAGATTCCTCCAAAAAAGGGGAAAGCACATCTTCTCTATGTCCTCCAGCAGCTTGCACTCTGCACAAGCGCAAAGTTCTGCCAACAACCTCAAAGGAGTCTGGGGCAGTTGTGCAGAAATACACTTTGCATTGCTTACTGGGTGAAGACGTGTGGTGTCACGGGCCTAGAACGGGGAATTGATTGCTGTAAGATGCTCCTAGAACCAAGATGGATCACACCAAATCAAATCCTGCTCTTCCCTTTTCTTACACCTCACCAGTTGGTAATATGGATGCTTGGAGTGTGGCAACTCACTTGAGAAATACAACAGGTGTCTGGTCTATCTGTCTGCTTGTGTTTAATTTATGTCTTTAGCTCTATGGGGCAAAGATCCTATCTCCATTTACGGGTAAAATCCTGTGGGGTTCTCAGTTGAGCAACTTCAGTCCTCACGGAGGTCTCTCACAGATTACACGTCTTCTGGGACTGGGACCATGAAACATGAAACATGCCATAAGGAAAAGATCCTAAGTCAAAGACATAGACAGATCCAGTACAATATTCACCAAGACACCAAAATATAAATAGTGCTTAAAATCGATTGCAGAATCATGTACTGTACTTGAATTTATTCCTCGAGTAAAGTTTTAGGTCTTATTACAGTCAGGATACTGAAGTGGCTTGTATGTTAACTGGAACCCTGTTCAAATTAATAAACAAAGCTTAAAATTACATTGGGAAAATTAGGCTTGCAGAGTTGCCAGGAAAACAGTTTTAATAGAAGGTGTGTCTTTAGAAAATGGAATCTGAACTGGAATCCTTGGGTGTGAAACGGCTACCCGTCAAACCTTAGAGAAATGGTCACTGCAGGCAGGAATGAGGGAGATAGTCAAGGCTTGGCGATGACACTGTGCTGGTTTGTGCCGAAAATTGTATCCAGGAATCTAGGCCTTGCACTGCTGAAATCACTAAGAGCACTGATTGTGATGTTTGGGTTTTTTTTTTTTTTGTTGTTTTTTTTTTTTTTCTGGAAAAAGAAAGCAATGAAAATCTCTTTGCTAGAATTTGGCATGCCAAATGTTAACCTGGAAATGACTTGGCTGGTCCGAGGGAAGCCTCAGTGTGTGTGCTCTCATATACCAAATACCAAATACCAACTAAAATACCAAACTGCATGACAGACCCTTCCACGGAGAGGGCAGATGGGTCCACATTTACTGCACAATTGCCATAGCTGCCGCAGAATCGGAAGTTGCGTAATGTTTGGAATAGGAGGATAGTTAACATGTCTACATGGCACAAAGCACTGCTTTGCAAAGCTACCTCTAAATGAGTCGGAAGTAGTCCATCTTCAGGCAGCTTTCTCCTCGGGCTAATGAACTCTGCCTCTTGGCAGGGCTAATTAACCCATAAGAAGTGCTATGCTAATATGGCTAAATTGTGTTCGCTACCCACATTACATAGTTTCAAGTCAGGTTGGCTATCTCTGCATAGAACTGCAGTCGTGGCTGTGCCAAGGGCATCAAAATACCCTGCAAATGCGAGTCTGAGAGCTTGGCTCTGCCTGTCCTCCTCAGAGAGAGTTCTTGTTGCAGGCAGTGGGAACTTAGCCTAAGGAGCCCATGACTGGGCCTTTAAACATTCAAGACCAACGTTTTGAATAATTGACTCTCTAGTTTGCCTCAGGATATTATGATAGTTTTCAAAGGCTGGTTCCAATATAGCAATAAGCCACAACAACGTGTGTGTTAGTATGCAATCGGTGCATGCCTTCAGTGCATTGGCATGGAGCCTTTACCACCCAAGAAGTATTCCCGAAGTGATCCAAAGCCTACTGAAATCTGTGGAAAACTTTCTATTGACTTCAGTTGGCTTTGATTTCCATGGACTTCAATAGGCTTTGGATCGGCCCCAGAGATTCCCATCCCTCATACGAGGACTGTTTACATGAAATAATCATTAGGGAAAATATACAAACAAGTCTTGGAACAAGGACCAACACCTAGGACTCTTCTCCTTGGCGGTGGCTGCAGAATCATAGCCTTTCTTGCTTTCTCTCTCTCTAGGTCCCTGTGTTTGTTTTTTGTACAGCCTAGCAACTTCAACACAGCAGTGGCTGGAGCACTCCCTGGGGACTTGGAAGATGGGTAGCTGAACCTCTCCAGATGGGAAACTACCATAGGCTCCATATCACTGATCCTTCACAAACACCCTAGCCGCTAAATTGTTGTATACAAAGCGGTTGTTGGCAGCTCTTCCTTTGGCTATGTTTTACAAAAAGTGGTATGAGCCACCCTGTTGTATGGAGGCAGATGAATCCAGACAGTGTGCAGGATGCCATAGGAAAGACCAATGGACCAAAGTTCCTCAGGTCATGGATCCCAGTGAGGCTGAGGCTTGAGCAGGGGCCAAGCTTTTCAGCTCTGTCACAGGGGAACTGTGCCTGGGGCATGATTCTAGGTGTACGGTGAACTTCCTGAGTCAAAAAGGCAAGAATTTGTGGAAGTGAGGTGCCTGTGGAGTGAGGTGCCTGTGGAAGTGAGGTGCCTGTGGAAGTGAGGTACTGGGAAGTTGCAGGAAAGCAGACTTGGATGTCAGTGCTCACATGCTGGTTAAGCCCCATGCTGCAGGCTTCTTCCAGTCCTGTCCCAAGTTACTCATCATTTCAGAGAGTGCAGCACGTTGAGCACTGCACCAACAAACACAAGGCCTTCTCCATCCACGGGCTAGCTTGGGCTTTCAAGTTAGTGCCTACAGCAGTAGCATCTGGGTACATATTCAGTTTTGCTTAATGTCATGTTGAAGAAAAAGAGAGAAAACCTAAGAGTCTAATTCCAAATAAAAAATTCCAGATTTGGTGTTATTTAGGTATTACTCTGGCACTGAAATTCATTTTTATTGTGGAATGGGAGATTCTTGATGAGCAAACTTTGATAATTGGTGCTGTAAACCTTGTAGCTATGATGATAAGATCTGAGGTTATAGGAATGTGGTAGCTCTTTGGTGATCATACAAGTAGAGTGATATTTCCACAGCCAGATTGGTAAAAATATCCCAGTAAGAAAGGAATTAAAATGCTCAGAATTCTTTAATCAGTATCCTCCTCACAGAGTAATAATTTAATAAATGTATTTCTGATATACAGATGAGGTTTTTTTTTTCAAATCATTTCATCTATAGGCATATTGATTAATGGATTAACGGAGAGGTAATTATCTAATAGAGTGTTTAGGTAATGTGTGGTTAACAATTAATGTGATGTTAATAATAGTTAATGTATACTGTTTAGTTAAATACACACTCATTAATCAAAACAGAGAAAGCTACAACAATGCTAAATATTATTGTATCGGTGTATTGCCAGCCTGGGCAGTGGTGTTAATTACAGGCCAGATGTTGATAATCTTGCTCAGATCAAGGAGTTACTTGTCTCATCAATAGCCTTGAGGGATATTTCTACATTCACTCTGAGATGCTCCCTGAGGCTGCTCCCAAGACCACATGCACTGAGTCTGCCTCTCCACCAGTAAATTAAACAGTGCTGGAGCACTGGAACTGAAGTCATCAGAGCGGTCGCTGACATGCTTTTGGCCTGGGCCATCAAGCACTCCCCAAAACAATTCCCTGGCATGACTGGGGACTCAGCAGAAGCCAGGGACTGTTCCCAGGTGGCCGTGTGATCGTGGCCACCCTGTTTTGAGGAGTACAAGAGTTTAATACTAATGGCGTGGTACGCTGTGTGTTGGCCAGTTTTGACGCTGGAGAACAGTCCCATGCAAGTGTCATTCATTATTGTAAGTGCAGCTGGGCTATGCAAATGGTAAAATCTGCAAGCGCAGCCCCAGCTGTGGCTGAAAGCAACTTTGCAGAGTCCAAGGGACTCCCTCTCCGTTCACAGTCCTGCTATGCATTGCACAGCCCACCAGCAAACAGGAACCGGGGAGGGGGGTCAGGGACAATCCTGTTTCCCAGCCTCATGGGTAACCACGTGGGTGCCAGTAGGTGCTTCTGGAGTGCTACAGGTATGGCATCACACTATGCAAACGCTTTTCCCTTTCATTTGTTGCAATGTGTTGCAGCGGTTCAGGCACTTGAAGCAAAGCCCATGGAGGCCCTTCAAAATGGGACGCAGGTGCATCTGCTTCACCCTTTCGTAGCGTACATGGATATTGATTGCTGGTCCAATCTGGTGTGTTCAGTGTGTTCACTCACCTGTGAAAAGTCAATCGTGACCACAGTGCTCTGCAGAACTGAGCCTGAGGTAAACCAAACCAAATATTGTCTCTTACTTCAAGCGGTATATATATATGTATACATATATACACATATATATTGCTGATGTGTAGCAACTGTTGAAGAAGCAATTTCTGATGTTGCCGTTAAATTGCACCGAGTAGTTAATCAGTGGCTCTACTTTATTGTTTTTGACATAGCTTTCTACAGGTTGAAGAAGTTTACCTTTATAAGAAGCAGAAAGTTGACAGATATAGTAGATAATTCTGTTATGCCTGCTTGGAAATGATTAATGCTAAACTTTTGAACAGGTCTGCCTTGAAAAGGAAGTGTCACCTGTTCAAACGCAGCTTTGTATGTTCTCCTGCGGTAATGTATTCAGTGCTTATCAACATGCTGATCTGCTGGTAGTTTCAGGGAGTAAATGTGAGTTTCAGCAATTGAAGCCCGATCCTGCAGGTGCATGTTCAGGCAAAACTGCTATTAGTCTTAATGAGAGTTTGTCTTATTCAAAAGTGTAGGATGAAGCCAGTAAGTGGGTAAATGAAACATGTGAGTGCCAGGGTGGGTTTTCATTACTCAGAATACACTGATGTGCCTTTGAGACCTCCATCCAAAGATGTTTAGAGTTTGCTTGAATTTTTCATGCAAAGCCAGTCATTGGAAAATTTTTACAATTTATTAAATTCTCATTTTATTTCCCTCCCTTCTGGCTGCTTAATAAAGAGTTTCCAGCTGTTTGTGCTTCCATTTGACAGATAAAGTAGACCCTTATTCTGCAAAGCACTCAGGAACATGTGTAACTTCAAGTGTGTGAACGGTAGCCTCTGACTGCGATGAGCTATCAGTGGGCTTGAAATTGTGCGTCTGCAAAGAGCCAGCTTTTCATAAGTACTTAGGTGTCTAAAAATACAGATGTGGTGCAATGGGATTTTTAAAGATGCTTAAACATGTTCCTCACTCCCTCGGTAACGATTTCTTTAGTACTCCATGTAGTAATTAGAGAGTAGCCATTGCGGAGCCCGCTTGTACAGTAATGTATTTCAACAAATGGCAGTATGGGGAATTAGGAAAAACAGGTTAAATTTAAGAGGAATGCCAAGAATAGAGTGAGACCAAATGATTGCTATACTTGACTGTCATTTCCTCTCTAGAATTGCATTAACCATCTACAGGTTTATTACCACACTGCCTCTCAGATGTACTAGGACCCCACTCTTTCTGCTACTAAGCAAAATAAGAGGTCTTATGATCTATCAAGTTGTTTGAAGAGCTCCAACTGTTTCTTCTATTCATGATTCGCCTATGAGCTGTTCACGTTTTCCATGAATTTGTCCATTGTTCGGGTTTGTATGAAATTTATTTTCTGGGAAAAACCTATTAATTAACTAACCAAGGAACCAAAGATTGGGGCCAAAGGGCCAGATTTTCAAGCACTCACTAGGGAGAGTTCTGTTTATACATATTTCATGGGAGGGGTTATAATTTCAAAAATAATTGTGGTGGTTTGGAATTTGCAAATGCTTTGGGTGGATATTGTTACATACTACGTTTTTGAAGTAACTAACATTCAGATGACATTCTTAATCATTTAACTATTCAGTATTTGAACTTCTCCTTAGAAAGTAGTTTGACAAATACCAACACCATGGAAACTGTAATATTTATGTACTAATCGAATACAAAGAGAACATTTCCCCTACCACTTATCTTTGTACAGGGTAGACAGTTCCTCATTCCATATCTGTTCCTCTATGTATGTATGTATGTATGTATCTACCTGTCTATCTGTCTATGTATCTTAACCTTGCCATATTAAATTCTTAATGCTTATTAGCAGCATTCTATCAATAAATTTTTTTACTTTACACATTTCTCTCATTGATCAGTTTGGATATCAATAATGCACTGATAGCCAGTTTGACTCTCTGAGTTTAACCCTTCGAGTTTGACCCTTCGAGTTTGACCCAACTGAAACTGCAGTTCTGTAAGACTCTTTTTTTCCTTGCAAGTAGGTAAGTTTTCCAGTTTTCTAAATTCCTGTGTATTTTTACTGTATCCAGTCTTTAGCTGGATTCACAGGTTTTGATGAGACACCAATTCATTTCTTGTGTGGATGTTTGAAGGCATTTAGGTGTTGCTCCTGGGATGTTTGCTCTTTTTACTGAACGTTACAAAATGTACTGAGTTAGAGGAACAAATAAAGATCAACAGCCTTTGTTGGCTGCTATTGAAAATTATTAGAAAATGAGCCTAGCAAGCCTCTTCCTTTTCAGGGTGTATCTATACTTCAATCAAGGGTATCATTGCAACCAGTGTTACTATCACCGCACCAGCTGTAAATTAGCTAATAGTCTAACTGCAGCAGTATCGGGCTCAGCTTGGGCACAAATATTTACCTGCTTGAGATACACATGCAGCTTGTACTGAACTTCATACTGATGTTGCTCCCGCTTGGTCTGGGTGGTTTACAGTTAGCTCTGTCCTGCCTGCCAAAGCTGCCGTCATATCGTCCGCTGTCCCCTAAGAAAGAGCGGTCGGTGAGCTGGAGGTTAATCGATGAGCAAGGAGAGCTAGTTTGGTGAGCAGCTGCTAGCCCAGAACTGAGGGGCTGGCTCTGACTGGCTTGGATGATTAAAACGCTATTTTTAGAATTAGGAATACTGTCTTCCAGAAAGATTGATATTAATAGTGTTGATTGCAATAAATATACCCAAAGATGATCGTATTTCTGCTGCAAATACACTGGTTCAAAGGATCAGTGACACGAGATGATTTGTTTTCAAACGAGCTGTAGTGTGTTTAATAAGAATAATAACAAAACCAGAGAACACACATTTTAGGCCTGAATCTCAGAGATACCCTGTCTCCCCTAGACTGTCCCCTGGACAGGAAGACGGGAATTGGTTTAATGGGTCAGATGAAGTGAAGGAGAAGAGAAATCCTTCTTCTCTGGCTGCTTGCAGACCTTACAGGACCGGTGGATGAAATAGACACTGAACTTCAGTACCTCCTGTGCCACTGTGCAGAGGGATTTCATCAAGAAATGGAGGGCTTATGGGAGAGCTGCTGTCGGGAGGTTTTCTTCCGTTGCCACGTGTCCCGGTACAGTCATGTAGAAAGACACAGCTCCTCACGGCCGCAAGAAGGATGCACTCTCCACCTGGCTTTTCTTATCAACCTTGCCCCTCGTGTGATATAACATCCATTCCCACTGTTGGAGACTTTCCGTTGCTCTCCTGGAAAAGTCCAAAGGGCTCCTGACGGTATGCAAGTAACGACAGTTTGATTCACCTCCTATCCCCGCGTAACGCTGAGTGGAGCCGCCTACCCTGTCTGAAGAACGGAAATCATTACACAAGCACAAATCGCTCATTGATCATGCATCATACACAAGCATAAGTTATTATCTAATTTAAATTGTTTACCAGGTTAAAATATGCTGCCTTTCACTGTGCACAGAACTAAAATAGTATTTTGCAAAGAATCTCTGAGAAAGTCCCTTTAATGTGTTAACTGCCAGGTCCCGAAGTGTCATTCCAGACTCTGATTAAAGTACAAACTAGAAAATAGTGGTTGTTTGATGACAATCTCTATAACGATGCCCAGACTTTTTTGTTTCCTCTCTTGTTCTGTGTACCAATACAGACCTAGTGTAAACAGAAACATGAGCTTTCATTACCTTGTATTCAAGCAGCTGCAATAAAAACTGCTAATGGAAGAGGAGGAAAGAAGAGGGAAAAGATCAAATGCCCTAAAAGATATTTACACAACACAAGAGTTTTGTGACCATGAGATACTATTTTGAGGTTACGCACAGGGAGTGAAGAAAGAAACTGCACTTTCAGGAAACTCTGTGACAAGAATAGGTGGGAAAATAATTATGTTGCATGACTAGCCTTCTCTTTGTGCAGACACATTGTATGTCAAATGCCAAAGCAAACAGTTTGTAAGCGAAGCGTAAGTTTTATTCATTTGCTGTCTGATCAGAAGTATTTATACATACCTGTAGTATGAATGTCTGTCTTTTATTTTTTTTTTAAACATAGGAGGTCTATGAAATCACTGATAGGAACGTTCAGGCGTTTTTATGTTAGAAATTGCTTTACCTTAGATTTTTGTTTAGAACATAAGGGTTGTTGCATGATTCAGTGTGAAAGTATTGCCTTAATGCGCCCTTTTCCTTCTTTGAGTGCATAACTAACCTGCTGAAGGGTGGAGGAACAGCAGATAAATATTTTGGTGAGACTTTTCCGACTCCATCTCTCATGATGTCATGAACAAGGTAAGGAAAGATGGTCTATAGGAAATAATTGGGAAGCAAGACACCACGAAACATCTTTCTTAAAGAGCAAGCATGAGATTCACTGCAAAGGACTTGTGAAGTCCTTCCAAGCGGGGTCCTTGCAGGCTTTCGCCCCGGTCCCAGCCCTAATCTGGATTTTCATTAAGGGTCCAGGCAACAGGCTAGAGAGCAAGCACACGCAGTTCATTTGCAGACGGCACCTACGGGATAATGCTCCGAGCACTTTGGAGCAGAGCTTCAGAAATCAAATGGGCAAAGTGGAGGGATGGCCCGAAACCCATAGAATGAAACTAAGCAGGGGGAAGTGCAGAGAACTGCAGTTCAGAGGGAAAAATCCAACACATAAATAAAATGGAGAATAACAAGAGATACAGCAGCACAACAGGAAAGGATTTGGAGACCACTGTGAAGCACAAACCAAGTCAGTAATCTGAGGCTGTTGTGAACAAGACAAATTCAGCACGATGTGATCAAGAACATAATCTTTTAGGTATGGGAGGCCACTGTTGAGCTCTGCTTTGCTTTGGTGAAACCTGGGCTGGAAGATTCTGCCCACTTTCAGGTGCTGCACTTGAACAAGGATGTAGGCAAACGCCAGGTGAAGGTAACAAGCAGAATAAGAGGTTTAGAAAACATGACATACTAAAGAAGAGCCATAGAAAGAGAATTGCTTAGTCTAGAAGGGAAAGGCTGAGGCAGGAATGTGAAAGTTTGCTACAGTAAGAAGATTATCATAAAAAGATAGATTCACTTGAGGGAATTGAAAATGTCCTTTTTTTGGAGGCTTTTAAGGATGGGCTAGAAAAACGCCTGTAGGAATGATCTGGGAATACTTACTCCTCCTCATCAACCTCTTAAGGTAATTTCCAGCCTTACATTGCTTTGATTCATTGACCCACCCCATAAAACTGCATCTGAAATCAAACATCTATTTTTAAATAGAGTATTAGGAGACTTTTTTGGGCGGTATATTTTTAGCATGACACCCTACCATTTTTTTCCACAGACAGATAATTTTATAATTCTGATGTCCATGTTTTCTTACTACTTGATGATTTTCATGAATATTCACGTTGAAGCTTTAGGAGGCCTATTCTAAATCAGAATTATGTTTCAAAGGGTTTTTCTATAACGTTTGTTAGATGGCAAATATGTCCTTAATCTGTTTCCTCAGATATTTAATCACAGAGGGTAAAGTATTAATCTCTCTGAAATTTTAACATTTGTCTTTATTGTACATACTTGATATTTAGATGTAAAATACATGATTCTGAAAAGTTTTTATTTATCCAGTTCCTTCGGTTTCCGAGCCATATCTCAAAGCATTTTTTTCATTGGCATGAGGGAGGTTCATTTGCATCAATTTGCAAAGTTTTTTGTTCCAGAGCACTTTGACTTTAAAAATATACTTACCTACAAGTAGTGACCTCTGGATGCTGCCCTCAGTATAGTCAATGAGACAAGACTGTGAGAATAATTGACTTTCTTGTTATCTTGATAACATTTTGTTGTAATTCAAGAAATCATCTTGGATTAGTTGAAAATAAAATGTGCTGTGTAGATTTCAAATTGAATTTAGCGTTCTACTTAAAAGGAAACCAAAATGCCTCATTTATTTTTGCGGCAAAGGAAATGCAGAGACAGTTTTGCTTTAGAAAAAAGTTGTGAATGTGACACTAATTTTAATAAATGTTTTGATTTAAATCCACATTTCTTTCAGCAAAAGTAGTTGTGTCTCGTCATTAGTGCTCACTACAAAATCCATTTGTTAGCAGAAGAGACACACAGAAATAAATCACTGACAGAGTACAAGGTTATGCTCATCGTAATAATAATGCAGGTTATGTTGTGTGGCGAGTTAGGTGATAAACCGTCTGCTTTATGGCACATGAAGGATCAGACGTTGCTGCTCCTGATGTGACTCTGTTGTGTCATTTGCTGCAGATTCATGGGCAGAGGAGGTTCTGCAATCACAGGGTGGGATTAATTTTTTTTTTTAACTTAGGGTTTAGCTGGGATTTTGGTGCATTCTCTTTGGGTGGCTCACCAACACAGACAATAGGCTTCTCCTATGATAACTGGAAACACAATTAGTGTTCACCTTCCGTGCAGTAACGAGATGCCTGTGTCTGCCTTCCTCCTGCCAGTGTGGCTGCAGGTCCTCTGGAACAGAGCTCCAGACCCAGCCCAGCCTATGGGCCACAGATTACCAGCCCGACCCAAAAGGGAGCCTTGCTCCTGGAGGGACGATGGCAGTGGAGAAAATGTTGGAGCCCTGGGGGATGAGTGAGGCAGGCTGTCTGGCAGTGCTGCTCAGCAGATCTCTGAGGCATGAGGTCACCTCAGTGAAGCCACCCCACACGTGTCAAAGCAACTGATAGATCATGTATGTGTGCTGCCTCGCATTTCGGTTTCATGCTGTCAGCAGATGTGCATGGGATGCTTCCTCTGGCCATCAAGGTTTTACCAGGGATTCCACTTAAATTCCCTCTCCACCAACCTGAACTTGGCTCTTTCTTGGGAAGAGCTCAAGCATGGTTTCACACACCTGCAGGGATCTCAGGAGAGCTGCTCGTTATTCCAGCCCGCTCACCTGGCAAGGTGTGTCTACACCAAGGATGCACCTCCTGTGGGTATTTTCCCTTTGAGGTGAGGGAGGTGAAATTGTTTGACTGGTATATACCATTCATTTTCCTCGTAGTAATGGGCAAACACCTTTTTCTTGCTGTTGGCTTTCCTTGATGGAACCTGCAATGCTGCACAGCTTCCCTGTGTATTTACCCAGCCTGTAGGGCACCATATTCTGGTCTCATTCTTCAGGTTTCTTTGAAACCAATGAAGCAGGACTGGATCTTGAACATGCAGGGGTTGGGATCCAACCCGTATTCATACTGTCTTGTGCCTTAACTGTGCAGGTTATACCAAAGAATGCATCAGGGCCAAATAAGGCATTAATTCATTTCTTAAGTCAGCAAGAGACCTTTTTTTTTATTATTATTACATGGATTTTTGTCCAGTTGTTCATCCCAAAATTTTAGCAATACTTTTTTGCTAATGATTTAAAGTCAAATCTTGCTGTACCACAGACCTAAGTAAAGGGAAAGAAATTATTTGTACTTTATCGTTTCTGCTTGAAAATTAACAGAGATCCTTCCACTACTTTTGAAACAAAGCAATACTTTCCTTCAAACAAAGCAGAAGACTGTAGTCACATCTAAACAAAATACAAAGAGCTATGTATGCTGCGCTTGAAGCTGTCTACACTGGAATACTTGGCAGGTCTAATAGTGGTCTTCTTCCAAGGCCACAGCCAGTATAGACAGGCCTCTTGCTGGCATGTCCATTTTTGCCAAAACCCGGAAATCCCACATTCAGTGACAGAGATGTCCCAGCAGAAATGCAGAGCACAGACCAAGCCCTGGCTGTCCACGTAAGTCCAATGTTACACTGAGGACATGCTGAGGAAAAGTCCTACTCTGAAAAAAAAGAGAAAGAGCTTGACAGGGGAGATGAGGTGATAGAGCAAAAGATTAAGGCAAGGACCGAAACTTCCCATACATGCATTCCGAGTCGAGTATAAACAGTTTCTGTGATGAAGCACTGACAAACCATGAACACTCAAACATGCTGCATCATTCAGAGGCAGACATACCTTCTTGCTCTTTGGTTAGTGTATGTAATATACTCTTCCCACTATGGCAACAATGCACTGTATCTCATCCTTCATTCTCATTTGTGTATTCCATCCTCTTTTTCCTGATCCTTCTGGCAGAGCCATGTGTTTTCCACAGTTCCCCTTTTTCATGGACACTGAACATTATTGTTATTATCTCTGTGGCACTAATTGCTTGAGCTGCTACAACCTCTGCCTATGTTGCTGGAGTCCTTCTGTCAGCTTCTTGACAAGCACTTTAGTTATGTCGTCAAGAAAATGGTCAGATGAACTCTTGAAACTGTTTAAAATTTAGTGATCTTTGAACTGACAAGATGCACTCCAGAGTCCTGAGTGAATTGGCTGATGTAGTTGCCAAGCCACTCTCCATGATATGTGAAAAGTCATGAAAGTCAGGTGAAGTCCCTGGTGACTGGAAAATGGGAAACATTGCACCCATTTTTAAAAAGGGTAGAAAGGAGGACCCTGGGAACTACCACTCTGTCAGCCTCACCTCTGTGCCTGTGAAGATCATGGAACAGGTCCTGAAGCACGTGGAGGACAGGAAGGTGATTCGAGACAGCCAGCATGGCTTCAGCAAGGGCAAGTCCTGCCTGACCAACCCAGTGGCCTTCTATGGTGGAGTGACTACATCAGTGGGCAAGGGAAGAGTTACAGATGTCATCTATCTGGAATTCTGTAAGGCCTTTGACATGGTCCCCAACAACATCCCTCTCTCTAAATTGGAGAGATAAGGATTTGATACATGAACTGTTCAGTGGATGAGGAATTGGTTGGATGGTCACATCCAGAGAGTAGTGGTCAATGGCTCAATATCCAGATGGAGATCAGTGACAAGTGGTGTCCCTCAGGAGTCCATATTGGGACCAGTACTATTCAATATCTTCATCAATGACATAGACAGTGGGATTGAGTGCACCCTCAGCAAGTTTTCAGGCAACACCAAGCTGAGTGGTGTGGCTGACATGCCTGAGGGATGGGATGCCATCCAGAGGGACCTGAACAAGCTTGAGAAGTGGGCCCATGTGAACCTCATGAGGTTCAACAAGGCCAAGTGCAACCCCCGATAATAAAGACAGGCTGGGGGATGAAGGGATTAAGAACAGCCCTTCCAAGAAGGGCTTTGGGGTACTGCTGGATGAAAAGCTGGACATGAGATGGCAATGTGCACTTGTAGCCAGAAAGCCAACCATACCCCGGGCTGTATCAAAAGAAACGTGGCCAGCAGGTTGAGGGAGGTGATTCTGCCCCTCTGCTTCACTCTGGTGAGACCCCACCTGGAGTACTGTATCCAGCTTTGGAGCCCTCAGCACAGGAAAGACATGGACCTGTTGGAGCAGTCCAGAGGAGGATCACAGAAATGATCAGAGGGATGGAACACCCCTCCTATGAGAACAGGCTGGGAGAGTTGGGGTTGTTCAGCCTGGAGAAGAGAAGACTCCAGGGAGACCTTATTGAGGCCTTTCAGTACTTAAAGGGGACTTATAAGAAAGATGTGGACAAACATTTTAGCAGGGCCTGCTGCAATAGGACAAGGGGTAACGTCTTTAAGCTAAAAGAGGGTAGATTCAGAGTAGATATAAGGAAGAATTTTTTTACAGTGAGGGTGGTGAAACACTGGCACATGTTTCCCAGAGAGGTGGTAGATGCCTCATCCCTGGAAACATTCAAGGTCAGGTTGGACGGGGCTCTGGGCAACTTGATCTCATTGAAGATGTCCCTGCTCATTGTAGAGGGGGTTTGACTAGAAGACCTTTAAAGGTCCCTTCTTACCCAAACTATTCTATGATTCTATGAACTGTGGTACCTCATGCCTCTGAGACAGTACTGGAAGATGAGGGTAAATGTAGGGAAGAGAATCTGCCTTTTGCTTTCTTCATTTGGATGACAGCTGCATCTGGCCTTGTTTATCATAACACTTTTAATGTTCAGCAAATAATTATGATGGTGAGTGTGAGGTGATTCTTCATACCCCACCGGTGTTTCACTGAGGATTGGGTGAACACATGATGCTGATTCTTCTTTTTTGCCACTTTCTAAACCATAGAACCATAAAGAAGAGCATAGAAACCTTCCAGTACAGGCATTTTTCACTGTAATTTGAAAAAGGAATGAGTTTGGTTCATGCCAGGTTTCACTCAGAGGGGTAGGCTGGTGCTCAATCAGGCATCTATGTTAGCAACTTAGTGCTCTGGAGGAGTGATTGTCTAAGTGCAAATTTACCTTATGTCTGTTCTTGGAATCTTACAGCACACACGTGAGTGCACCCCATGAATACAGGCTGAAGCCAGTCCCTGGGGCTCCATCGAGAGCACTCCACCAACAGGGATGCAGTGTACCTCCAAAAAGGGGAAAAGACAGCTTCACTATGTCCTTCAGCAGTTCACACTCTATGCAAGTGCACAATTCTGTTGGTAATGTCAAAGCTGTACAGAAATCTACTTTGCATTGCAATGTGCACCTTGGACAGGCAGCTGGTATCAACTTCATTGCCAGGATCGATGTGTTGTGAAATAGGTCCAATATGCTGTCAATGTTGTGCCACGGTCCAAACACCCACAAATGACTTCAACAGTGGGGTAATTCAATGTTGTCAGAAAAATTAAAACAAAGTGCATGCTTGACTGTAGTCAAAACATCATCTCTCTGGTAACAAACACTTCGATTATGAAGCAACGATCGCTTTCATTAATGTTGTGACGTTACAGACAATGAAGTTTAACCCTTACATTTTTACTAATTTCACGTACCTACACAGCTCTGGTGGTTTTTACCTGTTAAAGCACCTTCCATTGTTACAGGACAAGCTGTGTTTTGGATCCTCTTGCAGGACCTTTTCTACCACAGACCTCCCTCTTTCCCTTTTTTTTTTTTTTAACCCCTCTCTCACAATTGGGACCTGCTCTTTTTCCTCGCTCCTGTCCATTGTGATAGAAACTGTCGCCCTAACAACCATATGGCTGGACCTTGGGCTGTGGAAGGCTACCTCTGTCTCCTGATCATAACCTAATTGGGTTTGACACCTATACAGAAACCATGAGCTTGTGTTGAATGCTTTATTTTGGTAAGCCATGTATTACTTATCAAAAAATATGTAACAGTAAATAAAGGTGTCAAAAGGCTTGCATGTCTCCATCTAAGCCTTAGTCCTTCCTTGTGTGTTTTCCACATGTTCCCCTCAGTCCTGTCCCACTTCTTTCCTACTAGAAGAAAAAGATACCCAGCAACTGCTGCTTGTCTCCCACCCTTTCTTCTCCAGGCAAAGGGTTTTAACAGGTTTAAGTTTCTTTTATCCTGACCTTAGAAACATCCATCTATAACCTATCTGGAGCCAGGTGGTAGACATTTCACTATTATCTGTCCCTGTTCTTAAAGACTTCTAGCTGCCCTCTCTGGAAGATGTTAATCTTTGTCATGATTTTATTTAGTATTTGGTTTTCTTAACAACTTCCTTTATTTCTGTATAATCAAACAAAAAATATCACACAGATAAAATTAGGTACTTATGATAGTCATGAAAATAATAGAGATATCTCATTCTTCACAGCAACCAAATGAATATGAAGTGCTTTGCACACTGCAACCTTACAATCTGGATATTACACAAGTAAAAATAAATGCACACACCCATAAAACTAGTAAAACTGGCTGTTGCAGCTACACATAGTTCCTTGTGTTCATTAAAATTCTATCTTTATTGAGCTTATCTTGATTGGCATGCAGATCAAAGTGAAAACGTAATAAATAAAAGAATATACATAATGGAATCCATGGAAAGAAGCTATTCAGAAGATAATTCCAGAAGGTAAATTGCAATGCAGTATTAAAAACAACAGCGCAGAAGCATTTGAAACATAACACGTCATACACTGTTGAAGGGCTGGATCCTGAGGCCATTACTCACTTGCGTAGACACACTGACTTCAAAAGAATTACTCACCGTGAGTAAAGACAGTTGGAGTACGACTAAACAAGAGAGTATTAGCTCCTTCAGTGCAGCTGCGTAGCTGAACAGCAGCTCTGTGTGAGCGTGATCCCGTTGGTGATACCCAACTCAGTCCATTATGATGGCTCCAACCCCATTCTGGGATGTGGTGAGCACCTGCGTAAGGCAGGGGATCCCTGACCAAATGGAAAGTGGGAGCACAAATACACATAAGTATGAAGTAAAGATGTTTTTCTTCAGTTGTGCCCACCTGTCCTGCTTAGGAAAATTATTTTCTTATTTCCCTACCTCTGGCTGGCCTTGCACAGCCCATATGTGGAAAAGTGAGCTGGATCAGCCTCGTCACATCCATTATTAAGCAAACAGTTGTGCTTTGCTGAACTGGGGCCCAGATTTCCATAACTAAATTTTTATAGCTGTTTAAATGTATGGAGAAAGAGCAGTTTGACTTTCAGATGTCAAGGATTATTTTTTAGGGCAAGCAACAAAGAACAAAATTCTTTTTCACCTTAAATTGTTAATTAGAGTATTTTGACGCAGTCATAGGACATGAACTTAAGGCTTCTTAACGTCATTTTATTGAAATTTTTATTGGCACAATTACACAAGTGAGATAAGGGACGATTTACAAGGTTAGTCACAAAAGGTGAACAAAACAGAAACTAGATGACAGATTCTAGAGAACAGAAACTAGAAGACAGGGTCTGTATATTGTGGTTTATTGAACAGAATTTGTTCAATGCAGAGTATGAGAGAAAGAATATGTAGGAAAAAAATTACAGAGGAGAAGCCTAAGAGAAAGATTTCTTAAATAAATTTAGAAACCTAACTGGCATCAGTGGCTGCTGTTCACTTCCACTGTCTGAGGACTGGGAACCAACAAAAAGATCTGGGTATGCCAGATTTTGCTTTTCTGGAAAATAAAATTGAGGGAAAATTTCTCCCACTTTGGTCTTTCATCCCTTTTATGTTTGAGCATTCTTATTACGTACGCAATATAACCAAGAATTAGCCAGGCTGTCGTGCCATAAGGATGAGTTTCAACAGAGAAAAACATTTGTCTGTGGTTACAGACTGGCTCTCTGGGAAAAAAACCAAAACAAAAACTGGTTGCGGCAGTACGTACTGGAACTTCTAAAAGAAAAGCATGAGGCTAAGTTTACCTGTCTGCTACCACTGCCTAGAGTGTTTTCCCAGGTCTCAGCTAGTTTATAACATATGGTTACCTGCAGTCATGTGAAAGTGTTTTCAACCAGCCTGGTGAATTATTGGCAGCCACTACTGTTTTACATAAAAAACATTTCACACTATTTTGAAGTAGTAGGAGGCAGCGTCCCCTTCCTCAAAACACTAATAGATGTTTTGAATCAAATCCACTACCTCTTTGACCCAATTTTATGTTCATATGACTCAATCGATTCCAGCAGTATTACATCCATGTGTCGTTTTGGAACAAAATACTGTAGTCAGTCAGTCCCCTTTGCTCCTTTCTTCTACATTTTTCCACTGCCACCATGAGACATTCAAGGAAATTTTCAACATCTGAGAGCTTTCTGAATAATCAGTGGAAGATACTGACATTCATAAAACCCTGACGAGCATCTCAGAGATTATGATGTCTATAATACTGAAAAAATGCCACCCAGGTTATTTTGATACATATTTTTTTTTCTTTTTCTTGTTTAGATTTTGTGAGCAAAACTAAATCCAATTCCAATAGCTGAGCGGAGCCTTGTCTTTAAATGAAAGTGTCTTCCCCAGCTCACTGAAGCTCCCAACTAACTGACACGGAAGTTAGCTGCATTATGTGGGCTTCAGGCCATCCTCAGCACAATCAGTCTTCATCAAGCTGAAACTTGCTGTGTTTAGGCAGGTTGGGATTTCTAAACAGGTTGTTCAGCCCTATTTTCTATGCTCAGTTGCCCAAGGATTTGTTTTCTTCCAAGAGCAACAACAAGGTATTTGGCTTACAAAAGCTTTGAAAGAGTCTATAATTTTGAGAGATTTTTCTAGCCTTAAAACGGGTAGTTCCACTGGGACAAACACCAGCTTTTCAAGACGGAAGGGGGTCTGCAAACTATGAAGGACTCACGGGCTGTTACCAATGGCTTTTCTCCTGAAATTGTGACCTTTCAGGTATGCTGTGACAGGGCAGCATTTTGACAGGATCTGGAGGTCTAACTGAGGACACCTGAGGAAAGATTCTTCTCAAGTGTTACCACCATTTTACTTGATCATATTCATTAATAAGGGGCTTAGAGCCTAGAAAGGGCTTGACTCTGTCTACTTCAGCCTAAATAAAGATTAATATCCTTTCATGTAATATGTATGTTTGCATGGTATTTGATGGTGTGGGACTTTGGTACAAAACGGTAATAAAATGCTTTTCCAGCACGTCATGTTCAAGTAAATATATATTTACATGAAAAGAAAAAAAAAAAAAGAAAAAAGAAGACCCAAGACCTACAGAGGATGTAAACTAACAAGTCTTTCAGCATCTCTTCCAAACCAGTGAATAATAACAGTCCATGCAAAGTATAGTTGCTTCCCAGAAAGGGAAAAAAATTAAACCAAACGTACGTTCCTATAAGTATCTTAAAGATGGAATGAAGGGTCCATCTGAATCCTCATTACAGATCAATTCAATATAGACTATGGAAGCCTTTCTTTTGCCATGTGACCTGTATGTGCTAGAGACTGTTCTTAATGTAATATCTTGAGCTACACATTTAAGCAGCACTGTATGAATAAAAGATACATAAAAATCTAACATATTCAATATAGCAGTTATCTTCAGTGACAGAGTCAGCCTTGTGCCTGCAGACTCCTACGAAATTCTTAGATATTCAACAGCTACGCTGCCTTCACAAGCTTTATACTACTGTAGCACTTCAAAGAAGAAATAAAAATCCCAGAGTTTTTAGACAGGGGTTTCAAAAACTGCCAGTAGCACGCACTTACAGAGTTCCTAGTGTTAGCCATAGACTTACGTCTTCAGATCTACACAAGTCCACGGTACTCTGTATACAGCAAACATCATGTCTGCTGGAAATGTCATGCCAGTCCTAATGCTTTTTTTCTAGCTTCAAATTCCAAACAAGAGAGGAATTCAGAGGTGTTAAATGCCGCACGGAGTGCCTAGAAAGAGACAGTCCTTTCTGCAAAATGTTTATGAGGTTGCAAACAGAGGAGAAAGAAAGTACCGTTATCCCCATTTTATAAGTACGGGCACTGAGAGATGAAAGGATGTGGCTCTGTTATTCATGGAAAGATTATCATTGACTTCAGTGGGTGTAGTATCAGCCCTATAGCGGTATGAAACTTGGCTCCTAATTACGTTAGGCCCACGTAGGCTTAGTTTCAGCCACAGTTCATTTTTATCGTCAGGTTGTTAACCTGCAAACCAAAGGTATTTCAACTGCTGACAGAGTCTGACTTGTGGTTCTAGGCTCCCAGGATGCTTGACTAAGAGAAACCCATGTCCAGTCACGTTTTGCTTGTGCTCAAAGTGTTTGGCTTCCATCAATGGCTTGGGATGGCCTGTTCTCTGCAGATTAAGAGGAAATAATATATGACGCACAGGCTTGTCTCACTCACTTCAAAGTGTGAGCAACGGTGACTCACCCACCTCCGCAGACATCTTTAAACCCTGTGCTGAGTTTCCTATTTTTCTTCTTGTGTCATAGATAGCATTGCTGGCTTTTGTTTTCTCCAGCATACATTCACTGGCTTTGCAGAATTTTGAATGCAATCTGGCAATGAGGTTGGGCTTTTTTTTTTTTTTTTTTTTTACGGTGCCTTTGGGTTCCCATATTCTTTCATAGTTTACTTAACCAAACAGCATGTGTTTAAGTTTCTCAGTAACTCCGGGTGTTACCAAATAAGAATAATCTGCATAATATCTACGTGAAAGGGAGGCTTGTTATTCACACTTTGTTATCATCTTGTCCCAACAGACAGCTGCTGTCACTGTTTGCCCTTTTCAGTGGAAGTGGGCTAAATTCATCCTAATCACAGATGGGGGTAGGTGGCTGTAGTGCAGTCCCTATCCATTTGGAATATGGCACATTAGATTGAGTTGAAGCTTATTGAGCAGAGAGAAGCTTTATTGAGCAAGCTTATTAAGCTTGAGAGAAGCTTATTGAACAGAAAAGATTAATTAATCTAACTTTAGACCAAACTGGTCCATGCAGGACATCAGCTGGGACAGGAAAAACTTCCATAAGTTCTTCAAAATATACCTCATCAGGAATAACATGAAAAAAACCCAATAATTACCTTATTATAAAAGTCTTGCCAGATAACACCACAGCTTCACCGGGAAGGATTTATCATCTCTCGTGCTTGCAGTCTGATGCCAGAATTCAATTAACGTGGGTCATCCATGGCTGTGTAGGCTGTTGATCCTGTAGGCTAGTATGCAAAAAGTGGATACCACCACCACCACCGCTTCTCCTACACCACTGTTTTTGAATTAAAGTGACCATGGCAGCTCTGCCCTGTGCTGAACCCAGTGCTGTTGATATGCATTAGACATGATCTAAGCATGCCTAGCAGATTGGGCTCCTTGGGGGCCTTAGGCAATGGAATACCTTCTTTGTAAATCCAAATGCACTCGGGGAAATGGCAGTCTACATATTTAGTTCAGTCAAGGTGTCAGTGGTGTAATTTTAACCATCAAAGTAAATTTTGTAATGGAAATTTTGAGTGCTTTAGTGGGGCAAATGTTATTGGGAAAATCATTTTTCTCTTACTTTGATGAAATCCTCCTTGGTTGCACCATAAGTGCTTAGGTGCTTTATTTGAATCTTGCTGAAGGCACCTGTCTGTCTGAGTGAGCTTCAGCTCTTCTGGGTGTCCAGAGCTCTGCTTTGGCACATGACCAGAACAGTTTAAGCAGCCTGATAGCTATCTCCCACCTAAGAAGCTAGGCATTCCTCCGCTGAAGTCTCCTGGGGGGGCTCAAACCTGTAGACGTTCTCAAAAAACACCAAACGCACACCCAGAAGGCTCCTTGGAAAATGCTTTGTGGGTGCTTTTTTAGAACAGTGGAGGATCTGCCACCCACCGTTCATACAATATTCTGTGGTTAAGCCATTCACTTAGGAAGTTAGACTCAGATTCAACATTTTGCTTTGACTGAAGGGGTTGAAACCAACTTTTCTCCAAGGAAAATGTCCTCCCCAGGGGTGACATTGTTTAGAGGGGGGGAGATGGCGTGTCACGCACACTCTCTACTCTTCCACTTGAAGTTGCTTTACTGTGTAGCAGAAAATTCAAAAGTCACTGGACAGACACCTCCACAGAGCTACATTATTCTATAGCCTGCACAAAGTACGTTTGGGCAGAAGTCCCTCCTTTGAGGCCTGTTTATATACTTTCTGGTCAACACCATTTCAATTCAACTCAGAGAAGTAGGAGATTTGACACCTGAAAGACTGCAAAAAATTAATTCCTGATCTCCCACTTTGTTCTCTACAGCTTTACTTGTACTAAATAGACAGCAACATTTCCATCACCAGCACATTTCAGAAGTATGTTTTTGGAAAGAGGAGATGTAGGCATCTACATACAGGTCTGGTCTGTGAAGTAAGACATGTCTTGACCTCTGTATTTGCCATAAAGTATCTGAAAGTGCCTGAATGTTGAGTATGGTGAAAACATAGATTTGAATCCTATCTTGGGGCACCTGACCTTCCATATGCTTTGTATGTAAAACTTCATACATAGGTTCTGGTTTCCACTCAAATGGCCAGCCACACGGGCTACAACCGTCCTTAGTTTTTGTTATCCTTGATCAGACTTAATAATGCCAATTTGAGTTCCTTTTCATGTTAACCAACAGCCCGGTAGTTCTTTCATTTAGTGATATAATTTTGCTGTTTCTAGGTCCACTTGTCTTTCTGGTTCCCTGTATTTCCCTCATAACCTCAATTGTATTTGATCTGTTTCAAATCATTCACAATGGCAAGAATGTTCTATTCTACCATATTTATGGCTTCTGCCTTTTCTCTTTTTCATGGATTTACTTTTTTTTTTTCTTCTAAGCAAACACTGAAGTGGATTCTTGGTGGGGAGTGTGAGGTCTTTATGTCCCTGCCAAAGCAGAGGAAACCCTAGGGAAATGCAGAAATCAGGAAGGGTTAGGCAGAGAATGCCCTGGATTTTCATATCCAGTGGAAGTTCTGTCTCTGAAGTGATTGTGACAGCAGAAGATGGAAACAACACAGGAAGGTCACGTTTGTGCAGGGAAAGAAACGGTTTGCAGGAGCTGGGAAGCTTGGACATAAGGATTTCAGGTAAGAGACAATGGGTGAGTGGTCAAGTTGGATGGACAGGAAAAACTGGGGCTTTGGGTTGCTGGGAATTTGGGGTTTAGTCTGGAAGGATGAGAAAGGGTATGTGGGAAATTCAAGTGGGAGGGATTTTCCTGTGGAAGAGTGGAGGGAGGGTCAGGAGAAGTCAGGACATAGGCAATACTTAAGAGACCAAAGTGTAAGATCTGAGAATTCTGCCAGGGGAGGAAATTTCCCTTCAGGAAAAGGACACCAGATGTATTAGGAGTTGGTGGAGGCCTCTGAGGAAATACAGTGACTAGAAGCTGAATGCTTTGGAGGGAAAGAGGCTCTGAGATCAGCCTGAGTGGAACTAGGGGAATGGAGGAAATCTCTCATCTTCCCCTTTTTACTGCTTCCACCTCCAGGGTCCTCAAAATTCCTGCATGGGAGCAGCAATACATACAAAGGACAACAACCTCTTCCTACATCCTGCATCAGCCTTTGATTTTGAAAGGACAGGGCTGTGTGAAGGTAGTGATTGTGTGGGTAACCTTTTATGTCTCTGTGTGATTTGTTCAAGTACAAAAACTAGAGCAGTTGTGGCATCTCCATCCATGGAGGACTCCAACACTCAGATGGAAAAGGCCCTGGCTCAGCTGATCCAATATTTGCAATAGTTCCACTTTGAGCTGGGAGTTGCTGCAGGTGACCTCCAGACCTCCCTTCCCACAGGGTTTCCCGTGGGCCCTGGTTCTAGTAATCTAGAAAGCTTTTAGTCATAGAGGCATCCTTACCTTTGACACCTTACACTATACCAGCCTCATTCCATTTCCCTTTATTTTTGCTCAAGACAACAGATACATGCGTCTGCATTATCCCATAATGTTGATGTTCCCATAGGCTTGCAATTATGTATTCTGAGTTCACATTTCTATAACAGAAAACAATATAATTCAGAGAATACAAAGAAGACCACCCAAGGGATTATATGCCGCTTGCTGAATTCATCTTGTAGTTCAGGTGTCCTTCTAATCTCTCCATTTTGTCCCTCAAAATCATCACTTGACCTGCCTGTAGGCCAAAGGGCAAGTTGACTTGGCTTCTTTCCAGATCCTTTTAAAGGCCATTTCTGTCATCATAAATGCAATTTGCTGAAGAATAAAAGCACACCTTTTCCTGTATGAATTGGTAATACAGCTCCTTTGTGGTGCCCACCCCTGAAGCTGGTGGGATGATTCAGACCAAATGGCCTTTCGTCTCCAATGATATAGAAGATTTTGAAGAATCAGAAAGGTTTTCTTATGTTTCCTACTAAAACAAAACCCTTTCCCAAACAAAATGACAAAGTAGGAACGATTACACTATTTTGTTGGTTTGTTTTGGAAACCAGGAGGTGTGAGGCCTGAGCCTGCACTTGGTCTCTTCAGCTTCAGCCACACCACTGAGGCACTGGTGTTATAGCCCAGCCACTGCGGCTCCCTCTGCTCTTGTGGAGCCACCAAGTCTCCCTGCCACCCTGAGAAAGTGCCCGTCTTCTTCCTGCGACATTAGAGGGAGTCTAAGGTGACTAACCCCCTAATTTACATGCCTCATGTAGGTGATTAACGTTAGGTAGGATGAATTGTGGCTGGAGTGTATCATTGAAACATCTTACCTTATTTTCCAGATCAAAGTATCTCATGTTTTTGCTCTGATGAAACAGTTTGGTACTTAACAAGAGGAGCACGTAAACATTCAACATACTAATTAGAGAAGCCAGCTGTTTACTGTATCTTTCCATTATCCTGCAATCCTGTTTCAACTAATATGTTATGGCATGTGTTTTATTATGGACTTCCACAATCAAGCCATAAAATTAAGTAAATATCTGTAACTGTAGTTATATACATGATATTACTAACAGTGAGAAATTTTGAGTTGGATTGACATCAGAATACCCCTCCAAGTAAATTTTTAAAATAAAAATGTAAAAATGTTTATTCTGTGGCAATTTTTAAATTGTTTGGTTTAGTTGTGACTCAGCACCAAAACAAATTTTTAAATTATATTTAACACAAACTGTGTTCACAGTTTTAACCAGCCTTTCTGTCCCAGCAACAAAATAACCATTCGGCTATCAATTCTCATCTTTAAGACTGAGTGTAGGGTTGGAAAGTAATAAGAAATTCCAGTGGTCTTTGTTCGTAGTGGGTCAATGGACTGCATTACCACTAAACTGCTGGATACTACCCAAATCATTTGGCTTTAAGATACAGAAGTAAGCTAAGCGTTTAAGGATATGATGAATACTCTTTAGAAAAGTTCTAGGTCAATATATTCTAAATGGATAATAAGTATGGCTGTTTACCAAAGCATTTTCTAACAATAGTAAGAAAGTCACCAGAAACTTATTCAACCTTAAAAAAAAAAAAAAAAGAAAAAAGAAAAAAAAACTTACGTTGGTTTGAATGGAATATGAACTGAAGAACACACACAAAAAATCCATTTATGATATTGTTTGACTATGCAGTGTGCAACTAAAAATGTTATGATTGTTTGCAGAGTATCTACTATTAAACTAAACAAAAGCATGCTGTGACTTGATTGACCTATGCATCAGTGCATGCCAATCTATTTGAGTTATTTCACAGTTTGGGAACATTCTCACATAATCCTATATGTATGCTTACTACATTTGGGTTTTGAATTAACTTGCCCTTCTATTGAATAGTACACATAATCTCCAATGTTCAGCTGTGAAAACAATTTATAAACAGTGATTGTCAGTAAAAAAAGCATCTCTGCTGCTTCTCGTTGGCAAGGGGCTGAATTTCTTGTAAAAGTCCACTTATCTGAGCAGCAAGAAATCTCTCATGTGATGTTAAGAGGAGATATTGTGTTTCTATTACAGATAACAGATCCGAGTCAGCAGTGGACTGTGCTCAGGACTATGTAATCAAGGCGGTTTGTAAGTTGAGAAACATTGCAGCCGCATGCAGAGGAGGTGGCTTGGCATTTGGCAGGAATCTCCATCCTGCAACAGTCAAATCCACAATCACAGTCCATCACAGAGAATAATGGCTTCCTCCTTCCTGTTCGCTCCACGGTCTAAGCATGATTTTTCATCTTGAATGCATCCAGTCTTTCACACATGTTTTATTTTATTGT
This sequence comes from Vanellus vanellus, assembly GCF_965231255.1. Taxonomy (NCBI): domain Eukaryota; kingdom Metazoa; phylum Chordata; class Aves; order Charadriiformes; family Charadriidae; genus Vanellus; species Vanellus vanellus. The sequence goes on along the minus strand of NC_138905.1, from coordinate 177,212,579 downwards.
ACACAATCAGACATACACCATGGTATCATTAGAAAGTAAATATTTATTAGTCTTCATTAACAGAAGTACTCCCTGCATTAACACATGATACTTGAAAGCAACCATTTATTTTACATTTTATGGTATACGTTGTGGTGTGACAATAGATGAAGATTGTTGATTTTTCAACAATGGTCACTGCTGGGGTGAATGAACAGAAAGCTATGAGATAATCCTTACTCCTACTTACTTGTCTGTCACAAAAAAGGGATGGAAATAGGGAAAAAAAAACAGAATTCCATTTCAGGATTTGCCAGTAAGTATTAAAGGTATTCCTGAGAAAGTGTCCAGACCTGATGAAATAACAATTTTTAACACCTACAGAAAACATTTCACCCAAATGTCTAAAAGTGCTTTAAATGTTATATGTTTCCGGTAGCAAATATATTAATATAATCTAATTATTTCAATTTTTTTACCTCTAATAACAATAAGTAACATTTAGTATTGCCTTGCAGGAACTGCCTTAAAAAGAAACCCTTGATATACTCCAGATTCTTAGCCAAATGAAAGCTTAGAAAGATGAATGTATTTATCAGCAGTCTCCAGGGAGTTAATTTTATGCTGAGTTAGAATGCAATGACTGGAAGTAAATAATTTTCCGGTGCTAAGATACTTTATTTTGCTTTTCAGTGCTAAGACATTTTTTTTTTTGCTTGATGCTTTTGGGGTTGAAAGCAGGATTCCTCTGAGCTGTTTGCAAACTAGGGTCTGAAGGTGAATTAGGAAACAAATGTGTTTCTTGAGTAAGATTAAGTCAGTGCATGAGCAGGGAAACAGGAAGGATCATAAACCAGAGAGACCAGTTCAAACCAATTTTCACATAACTCCTCCCTTTAGTAATATTACTGTAAGTTACAAATATTACATCATCAGAACAAATGATTATTTGCTAATCCATGATTCAGAAGGCCAACCATTGTTAAACAGCATCCTTTGGAATCTGGTTAACCCTTTGTGCTCCATTTACTACATCACTGAATGTAAAGATGCAAAGAAGCTATGAATGAAGTGTGCCAAGAGGACAGGGACTATGAAATGGGTAAATTACGTATGCAGTCCTTTATACAGAAAACTGGCAAAAGGTGGCAGGAAATCAAACCTGGCATGAGAAGCTATTAGTACATTCATAGAACTAGTGCAGTGCAAAAATCTCGCCATAACCCTGTTTGGTTAATGCATTACATCGCTGACAATTAATTTTCTAGAGACTGCTGAACTTCTCGTGAAGAATGTTAATTATGATAACTTCTTTGATGTACATCTGTAATTTGGGGAATGAACTCAGACAACCACAGTCATATCATATGAAGACGCTGATAGCCTCATTGGCTCAGAAGTCTAATTTTTTCTATCCCAATGAATACTCCTGTTAGACGATAGAAATACTTTTGGAGATTAATGGATGTATAGTGCACAAAGGTGTCCCAGGAACGACAAGCAGAAAATACTACCAAAATCATGATAGGAGAAAAAATTGTTTAAGGACAGGGCTTTATTAGTGTTTTAGTTTGGGTTGGAAGTGCTATTTTGAGGAGAATCTCCTGACCACCCCTACCTAGCGTAGAACTGTAGAATGGTTTGGGTTGGAAGGGACCTTTAAAGGTCTTCTGAACAAACCCCCCTGCAATGCGCAGGGACATCTTCCATTAGATCAGGTTTCTCAGAGCTCCGTCCAACCTGACCTTGAACGTTTCCAGGGATGGGGCACCTACCACCTCTCTGGGAAGCGTGTGCCAGTGTTTCACCACTCTCATTGTAAAAAATGTCTTCCTTATATCCAATCTGAATCTACCCTCTTTTAGTTTAAAGACATTACCCCTTGTCTTATAGCAACAGGCCCTGCTAAAACATTTGTCCCCGTCTTTCCTGGAGGCACTCTTTAAGTATTGAAATGCCACAAGAATGTCTCCCTTGAGCTTTCTTTTCTCCAAGCTGAAAAACTGAACTCTCTCAGCTTTTCTTCATAGGAGAGGTGTTCCATCCCTCTGATCATTTTTGTGGCCCTCCTCTGGACCCACTCTTACAAGTCCAGGTCATTCTTGTTCTGGATGCAGTGCTCCAGGTGGGGTCTCACAAGAGTGGAGCAGAGGGGCAGAATCACCTCCCTTGACCTGCGGGCCAGTGAAGTTTTGGTTTGCATCATAGAGCATCTCAAAGCATGCAAGCTGGATTCCTTTTGGATGACACTAACTAGAAAATGTGCTCCAGAAGACTACTTAATACCCTTGAATTGCTAATGGAAATTCAGTCAACAGGACCAAACTAGAAATAGTCTGACGTCAAACCCCTGAAATGTGTGCGGTGTACACATCACTCCTCAACACCTACTCCCATTGCTCTGTATTTGCTAATGGAGATGTAGCCTTACATACCTCAGGTTTTGAGAGGCTCACTGCAGAGCTTTGAGTGAAGTCAATAAATGGTCCAGAACCACCTCATTGCAATTTGCAACTATTCCTTTTTTTTTGCGATATGAGTGGGACAGTGTCCTTTAAAATTTTGTCCACTGTTTTAGAAAGATGTATTGCTGTTACAGCCCTGAGAGCCTTTAGCAATGTCCATTTATTTTGGTCACTTGTGGGTGAGTATTCTCCAATGCTCTGTTGAACGTTATTAGGCTACAGATATTGTGCTGATCGTGGTTTTCTCCATAGCACCTAATCTCCTTTTCATTTTCATTTTTGGTTTTGGTTTGTTTTTTTAGGTTTGGTTGTTTTTTTGGTTTTTTTTTTTTTTTTCAGGTCTTGTTTTACTTTGCTCTTGCTGGTATTCAGAATTAAAAACACAGGAAGAGTATTGAAGGGTCCTGAAAAAAAACATACGTTTCCTTTTAGAGAAAGTTCGTATGGACACTTGAGCATTAGTTAATTTCTTTGAGGCAGATGAGCACTGTGTGTGCAGATCCTGTTGACTTTGTGTTTTATTGGTTCTTTTATTATGCCAGTTAGTAATGGATTACATTGATGCAAGTGGCTGTACAAAAGATGTAAATTACTTTCACTTTCTGTCTACAAATGATAGGGCATTCTTCAGTCCATGTATAAGGATTTTAAGTATCATTGCAAAGAAAAAAGCATCTCATGAGAAGGACATCTGAATTCAGAATACTCCTAAATAAGTCAGGATAGGTTAGTTAGAGAAGTCTCCACAAGCCCCAAAAGAGATGAGTGTCTGTTCCATTCAAGTCTGAGTGTGCAGGATTCAGCTCAGACTGAGTTATGGTGTCTGCAGTGTAGATATCTGCACCTCAATTAGGTGTTAAGCTCCTATTAAAGTTAATGGAGAGTTTGAAGGTTGCCTAAGCATAGTCTTCTAGTGCCATTTGAGATGCCATCAAGAGTATGAGATATCTGCATGAAGCCTGCAGATAAGATACAAGACCTAGGGGTGACCCATGCTCTTCTGGAGCAGCCTAAGGGTGACAACACACAACATCTAACGCATCAATAAGACATCTATATTTAGGAAACTGAATTGGATCTGAGCTTTCCCTTGTCGCTAATGGGAACTCAGACAAGCTCAGATGTAAACACCTGTGTTGCATAGCTTAAATTCAGGCGAGCTGAATTCTACCCAATATCTCATAATGAATGCAATGGAAGTGGTAAACAAGTGCTGGCAGTGTGAAGAATAGCCCTATTCACAGGGAAGAAAGGACAGAGGTAGGCTGCGGTACTATTAATGAACAGGAATGGCATATTTACATGTTCTGGAAATAGAACTGTGCAAATAATGGATTTTGGGGTTTGGTGGTTGAACTGAAAGTTATACAATAAATTCCTTTCAGTTAACCTGAAATAGATTTTTTTTTTTTTTGCGCGTGCGCGCGCGCGTGTGTGTGTTAACTAATACAAGGAACATGTGTCTCATCTGGTTTGTTAATGACCAGGAACTAGATTTATTTGTAGCCTGTAGCCATAGGTTAAGCATGGTAGCTATATTCCTGTAGCTATGGATTAAAAAGCTTAGAAAGGATGCTGGGCAGGAACCACGGGATCATGAACTGAAAATTACCATGCAGCGATATGACAGGAAATAATAAACAATCTTATTTCACAGCATGACTGGATAGCTTATCTGTTATATTACATATTTTATGGGTCCTACTCTGCAACTTTTACTTTGGATTGCGTTTACTTGAGTGCCACAATACTTATTCACCTATGTGAGTGAGCAAAAGTGATTCATCATGCAAAAAGATTGTGAAACGGGGCAGTATATCTCTTATGTATCTATGTGTTCACCCGTCTCCAAAATAATCATCCAAACCCCATCATTTGAAGGGTATATGAGGCAGATTCTTATGCTCTGACATCAGATTTAGACCTGAAAGTTTGTCTGGTTTAATTATATTGTTAATCTGGTAAAAGATGTCAGTATAAACACGCTATCACAGTTTTGGAAGTACTGAAACTGCTGCAGGTTATGCCCATCCAGGATCTAGAATAAGCTATAATAGCATTAAAACTTATGTGCCAGCATAACTGTATTTGCACCAGAGCACATAACTGTGCTCATAAAACTGCTGGGTTTTACCTACTCAAATTAATAAAATGAACAGACTTTGAGTCCTGATCAACGCAAACAATCTACATGGAAAAAAAAATAAAAATACTTGTGATATTAAATTCATAGCCACGAGCAGTTTAAAGCTACAAATGTTTAGGAATATATAAGTTGAATTTTTCAAAGAAGATACATGTTGATACTTCATATTATCACACAGAAAGTTGTGCAGTTGGCAACAAAAGTTGCTTTTGCTTAAAAAAAAGTTATATTAATATTTACTTGATTGCCTGATAAAAGTAATACTACAAAAGAATATTGCAAAACCTCGGAGGCTTGGCATGCTTTTCAATGTGGGTGGAAAAATGTTGTGCTGAAGCCAAGCTGGAATGAATCATGAAACTGTAGCATAAGAATTATACTAGAAGATCTAATTTTTTCTTAAAGATGACAGCTAGAATAATAAAGCTGTGGGTCTTACAAGTATATGCAACATAAACATGTTGCTGGAATAATATTGGATAGTATTTTATACAGGACAGGCTTTGATTGCAAGGACAGCAGTAGGGTTTTGGCCTTCATTCACAATTTTAGTCCCTGAACTGAGGTGTTGAAGTTAGGAGTCCCATCACCCAAGACGTTCTCCAGGGGAACTCAATAGGGACAGGATTTTCTCTGCCCTGGAAGTTCCAAGGGACATATCAAGGGGCATATTAAGGGATATAACTTCATTTCTTTCACTGCATCTTCTGTATTAATGGTAAGTATCAAAATAATGCTCCGCAGGTTAATCCAGCAGAGGTTGGCAGGTGGTCAAGTTTCTTTAGCCTTTATGCTTCTCATGTCTCAACACTTACAGGACAACTTCAGGGAAAGGCACACAACGTTTGATTGCTATGCTGACACTCCATCTGTCTTCCTATCAACCTAATGCCATAATTACCAGGTTGAAATAAAGACGTGTGTAATGCCAGGCAAAAATAAGCGTGTGTTAATCTGATGTGTAAGCATCTGTGCGTGTGTACGAAATGAGGCTGTCTAAAAGAAAGGCAGGGACCGTCCCCTCACCTGGAGACCGAGTGATGCTGGCTGGATTGCATCAGCCCTGCCTAGCGCCAGTCTTTTTTACTGCAGGCTCATCCCGGAGACTGCACAGAGGGACAATCTTAAGGACAGGGACAAAGAGTGAGCTAAGCTTCAAGCAGTGTGACCATAAGGAATTTGGTGAATAAGTTCACTAGCAGATTGTCTGTGTAAATGTACCCATAGTGACTTATCATAGGTAAACAGGCATTGCAGATAATCCTATTCTAGTTATTAAAAGGTATGTTATGTAAATGTACCATATACACTTACCCTATCGATGCTTCTAGTCCCGTGTTTCTATTTTTTATAACAATCACTAAAACATATTCACCAACTGACAAACATGGAACTATGTTTGAAGCATTTATTTATGTACAAAATTTTATGATATTTTTAGAATTCAAGCCAAAGCATTTCTTTGGATGAGCCAGCTTCAGAAAAAAGGAAGTAGAAATACCAGATGCATGGAAAATTAACTTCACTTGGGTACTTTAGGGCCCAAATTTTGGGTTCTCTTTTAAAAAAAAATGAGGCGAAGGACTATTGAAACTTCTTCAAGGAATTTGCTTTTAACATTCCACAGAGAACTGAGTAATCGGGAACAAAAAACAAAAAAGTATACTCCTTTTTGAAAGGAGACAAAAAAATAACAAAGAGCAGACAAATCAAAAGCCAAGTAGGAGTACGCTCAGAAGCACACGTGAATGGGAGGAGTGGGATGTGCTTTTGCCCTTGTAGCTGCTACTTGCAGCTACTTCTCCCTGCCTCATGCATATGCGTGAGTAAGATCTCAGGGCTCTTATCACTCACCCCATCTGGATTTGAGGCCGCTCCTCAGGCAGGCTCATTTGTCAGGAGCTTTGGCTGGGCATCACAAGCTGCATTTGGCCTCCAGGTCTTCACTTGAGGAATCTTGCTCCAAGGTCCGAATTCTGCCGCTCTTGCTGTCATCGAACAGTCCCTTATTTCCCAATCCATTCTCTATCTCTCAGGTCTCAGTTTGGCCCTCAATTAGTAACACAGATAAGGTATTATTTAAATTGCACTGCGATTTTTATTGACATCAGAGAAATTCACTCTGGGTGACGTCTCCGTGTGCTACCTCTAACGACTGCATGAAGGAGTAGTTGTGAAGGGGTGGCAGAAATTGAAGAACAAACCCTTGAGCTCCATCCTTGTCTCTGTAACTGAAGTACAGCAAGCCCTGCTCGGCTCTGATGCATTTGTGCCTGTTCATCTGCTTAAATATTTTAATTTATTTTACCATTAGTTACTTATTATTGGCTTTACAATTCCATAAACATGAGCTCGCTTTAAAACCTATGACTGGATTAGGGTGCCGGCGGTATTCACTGTAAATGAAAGTTTTAAGCTTTGCAGAGCTTATGTATATGTTCAGCATAATACATAATAGAGCCTTTTCTCCCTTTTTTTTTTTCATTTCACATAAATCTAGGAAAAACATGTTTCCTATCAACAGTTTTTATAAGAAAAGGAAACACATTTTAAAAACATATATTCAAACAATATTAAAAAGAAAATGTATAAGAAATACAAAGGCTAGAGAAAATAATTAAACACAGTATTTCTACCAACCCCCCTTTTTTTGTCAGCTGTATTCAATCAATACAATATTAGTGAATGAAGACAAGAAAGCATATGGATAGATAGAGCGTACCGCCTGTAGTTAGCCAAACAGTAAATATAACTGTACTTATTGTCAGTCTAGTACTGTAATCAACTGCTTCTACCATCATTGACTGTGAGCAACATTTCTTTCACTGAATTAATGTCTCCACATTCCCTCAGGAAATTCCCACAGGACTTTCTGACCATCTTAATTCCACTTGTTAGAAATTTCATACTGTTTTCTTTCAGAAATTTTAATTTGCTCTTCTCTGTTTGTAGCATATTTGGCACTAGATGAAGTTTTGCATGTTCATTAAAAAACAATCCTTCCCCAAATCCCACACACAAATTCCCTCAAAGCTTGGCGTTCCCTATCCTACTCGAGGATGAAATGTGAGGTTCAACTTTTCACATCTCTCCTAGAACCCAGGGTCAGCAAGCAGACGAATAGTGAGTGAAACAGTTCGTATTTGCCTACGTCTGAATGAGCTACATCAAATATTGCCATTGACTATTCTCATGGAAGGAGCCTAGAGCTAGAATCCAGAGTTTTGCCAAGAGGTGTCTTAGATAAACCTCTGCACTTTGAAAATTTGCCCTTTCCTAAGAGTTAGTTTGAAGTTCTGTAGGTTATCAGGGAGGTATGTAGGGTGCAAGAAGCTGTTAAAAGAATGAGTAGAAGATGTAATGCGAGGAACCTTCCTAAATAATTTGTTTATGCAGTGATATGACTATGATATAAACTCCTTCTTTCCACATCCACCTTTGCCAGTGGCCTCAGATGACTAAGAGCATAAGAAATGCAAGGCCAAATAAGACAAATATCCCCATAGCTCTGTCTTTGATACCACCCGGGGGCAGTTGCTTAGAGTAAGTTTCTGTAAATGAGTGGGGTATCTATTCTTAACATAGTTTTCTGGATTTTTATGATCAGAAGAGTTTGGATTTGTATCCAAATCATTGTACTTAACAGTCACTGATGAACTATTCTGTCGTGTATGACTAATTTCACTTGGAACTCATTCATGCTTTTGTCCCTCTGTCCATACATGGAATCAATGGCATTCTATGAAAAAGTTCTATGACCCCTCTACTAGTAGCTTAATTAGGTGGCCTCCATTTTGTGAATTTTGTGGGACTAGTGCTTCCCTAATTCACAGTTATAGAGGTCTGTATAATTTCTGTTCTTCGCTAACTGCTCTTCAACGGGAAGAATCCTTCATTCTGTAGTTACAGTAAGGGGTAAGGAACATAAAGAGGAATATGTAATAAATATAGATGTAGGAACTGGAAGTATGATGAGTGTTTTAAATGTTGTTCGTATTGCTACTATTACTGATTAATTTAAAGAAAAAATAGCTAATTCATCAGTCCCAAATAGATGAATTAGGTGCCTTGGTCCTATTTTTTTCACTGGAGAACCTGATTCAAACACTGGACCTTAATCCAAAGCAAGGGCTTAAGTTTCTTGTGAAGTCTTATGCCTGTGGAGTCAGTGGCTATGGAGGAATTTCAAAGGGACATCCAACCTGCTTAGGTTAGTCATGTCTTCATGCTTTTTTTAATGTTTGAGGTATTGTTTGTCATACTGATGGCTGCTGCATATGCAATTACTAGGTGCCTAAGTTCTGCACACATTGTCTAAGAAACATAGAACTTTATAACTTCTGCTCCAAGAACCAGAAACACTAAGTTATGAATTTAGATCACTTGAATATCAGGTCTTTTTTCTATTTTTTTTTCATGTCTTTTTTTTTTAAAAGAAGCCTTAGTACATGAATATGAAGTCTGTGTCATTAGGTACATCAGGATTGAATCCACTCTAAAGTTAAATTTGCATATTTAACTGCACTTATGTTCCTGGTATACTACTTTTTTTTTCCAGTGACAGAATGACATAATATACTTTTCTTTAAAAGTAAGCATTAGAATATGTTACCTTATAAACAATCTGACAACCTTGGTGTTAGTAAGGAAGATCTCCACTGATCCTTATATGTTCTAATTCTGGTGGGCCTGTCCCCAGACGAATGAGCTTGGCCTCCCATTGTCATTATTGACCTTTAAAACTATATCTACACACTGATTTCCTGTACTCCTCACTGAAATTCATGGGAGATGGAGCAACAGCAACTTTCCCTTAAGCCTTGCCTATGACCCCCGTGATTGCCAGATAGAAGCTCTTGGCAGAATCTTCTTCTCTGAGCAGCAGGAAACCAGGGCTTTTTTTAGTAAATATTTAGTTATGTATTTGTTTAGTTAGAGATAGTGTTAGTAAGTAGCATTCTGTTCATCACTTCACAAAGAGCAAAAGCAATTTTTGTAATGTTAGGTCAGGGGTATGTTTTTTTTTCCAGTATTGAGGATTGTTCTATAACTAAGCAAAGTATTCTGATTTCAAGAACCCATCAGTGTTGCTAAAACAATGATCCACAGAAGCACTTTTTGGCCTTCAGGAGATGCATGTTCCAGAAGAATGTTCCATCTCCCATTCCTTCCCTGAAAGGTCATAGGAAGCTGAAGAATATTGTTGCAAACATCTCCTTTCAGTTTAGAAGTGCTGGAGTCCATGTTCCACTCCAAAGTTTGCCACAGACCCAGTCCTTTTTAGGAGTCTTGATGTGAGCTTTGGCTCAAACCAGGCTCCCGTGTGCCTTCTATTAAGAAGGTTTCAGGGCATCAGGAAAGCAGTCAAGTCCTCCTTCACACAATGTCCTGACCGTGTCTGTAAAAAGCATTTTTCCTCAAGGGACTGAAAGGGTGGATTGCATTCCTTGGCCTCTGGAAGGGAGAGGCTTCATCTAATTCTCAAAAGGTAGCTCATGACTTGTACTTGGAAGGACAGCTGTAGGAAAAATAGTCGCAGCAGCAACAGTGTCAGCTTTCCCCTAGAATGGGTTTATTGGTAGAGGAACATTGACAACACATCACTTAAGACTTCTAACAAAAGAGTTTGACCCCCAGTCAGACTTTCACACTTGCATCTTCTGCAGTAGGGGGTCATATAGATATACTTGCTCAACTGCATTTGCCTCTTCTATCGTATGCAGCCTGTGGTATGTAGTCACAGTAATAAGCCTTTTCTTAGTGATGAAAGGAACACCTAATTCAGCCTGCTGAGGTTATCTCCTCTATGAAAGAAACATTTATCCTCTTGTAAACATGACAGTGAAATATTCCCAGTTCACTCACCAAATTCCTGCTTTTGATGGCAATACTTGTAGACCTCAGAAAAGGATGAAGAAGTGCTGCCATGACCCTTTCCTACTAAGCCACCTGCAATAAAAATTTCAGATCTAGGCTGTCAACACTGAGGTGATCATGAAGTTTAGAAGGGGAGCTCTTCTGTGGTGAGCAGCAATTCCAGTGAAGACGGGAATGGCAAGGAACATCTGCAGAATGATGACCCTGTTAGTATGCGTGCACTGTCAAATAACTTACCTTCCATTTTTTTCCCCATGTTTGTCATATCACATATTTGTTAATTCACTTTCGATATCTCTTCTGGTCTGAACCAACTTCTTTCCTCTGAGATGATAACCAGTTCTGGGGATAGTTCACTGATGTCAATATGGACATATCTCCACCAAATTTGTTTCCTTCTGTCCTCCACAGTTCTCCAAAACTATGCCCCAAGCATCCCCAAGTGAGTATGTGCCATACTGCGAGACATGTAACACCCTCAGAAAGCACTGTTCCACTGGCTGTAATGCAGCCCTCATATCAGATGTATTGAACTGCAAACCAGAAAGCAAAAAATGTTTGGTATGTGTGCTGGTTTTGACTGGGATAGTTAATTTTCTTCATAATAACGAGTATGGGGCAATGGTTTGGATTTGTGCTGAAAACAGTGTTGATAACACAGGGGTGTTTTAGTTACTACTGAGCAGTGCTTACACAGAGTCAAGGCTTTTTCTGTTTCTCACCCCACTCCACCAGTGAATGGCCTGGGGGGGGCACAAGAAGTTGGGAGGGGACACAGCTGGGACAGATGACCCCAACTGACCACAGAGATATTCCATACCATATGACATCGTGCTCAGCAATAAGAAAAGCGGGGGAAAGAAAGAAGGGTGAGGACATTTGGAGTGATGGCATTTGTTTTCCCAAGTAACCATTACGCGTGATGGAGCCCTGCTTTCCTGGAGGTGGCTGAACACCTGCCTGCCCATGAATGAATGAATTCCATGTTTTGCTTTGTTTGCGTGTATGGCTTTTGCTTCACCTATTAAATCCTCTTTATCTCAATCCATAAGTTTTCTCACTTTTACCTTTCTGATTCTCTCCCCCATCCCACTGTGGGGAGGGGTGCGGCGGAGCGAGCAGTTGTGTGGCGCTTAGTTGCCAGCTGGGGTTAAACCACGACATTATGCCTTAGACCTCCAAGGGAGATGTGGCATCCCCATTTGATGCAAAGGGAGGTCCAAGCCCACACCGCCATGAGGCACCTTGCAGTACTTGGCCTGGCGGGCCACAGATCTTGCTTTTGAAAGAATGCCTTTGGCAGATGTGTCCTGTAAACCCCCTAAACCATCGTTTTGTTAGCCTCAAAAGAAATTCAAATTCCTGAAACCCTCATTTTGGCAAGACAAGTATAAAATATCTCAGGACTGTTTTCTTCAGGTGGATATACTAAGATATTCCTAGAGATGACGCAGACAGAACCCTGTCTCACATACCCTTGGATATCCTCACATACTACAACTAGTTCACCTGGCTAAGCTGGTTAACAAACGATTACTGAAGCTGGTGAGAAATGTGTGTTGGATGCTGACAAATGTAATACTAACCTCTAAGACAGATACTATTAAGAAACTATTATGAAACTTGTGCTTTTTTATCTTTTCCTTTGCCCATGAAATAGGGAAATGCTGGCACGGTAAGGCCACTGAATTCCATAAGGACAGAGTCATGTTTATGTCTCACATTAGAGCTTTTGCATACCAGAGTCTCATCCTTACTTTTGCACCAGATTACTTATTTGATTATTCTTTTTTCAAAACCTGGCTCTGACACAATGAAGCCAGATTACATATTCTGGATAGACACAGAGCTCCTTTTAAAATCAGGATAGGACCAAAGTTTTCAGTTTCTCTAATGTTATTTGCCAGTTTCACAGATAGGACGGAAAGTCAGACAGTTAGCCAGAGGCTATTTAAGTGGGTGTCTAATTGCATTAAGTTTGTTATGAGCTAGCCAGATTAGATCTACCAATTCAGGCTAGAGATCATGCCACCACCAGAGTGCCGGCAGCCTCTGTGGCTTCCCTGAGAAGTGTGCCTATCTCTGAAATCTGGAGGAGACTGGGGATCAGGCCATAGATTTACACAACATTATTCTTTGGTTGAAAAATTAAAATCTGAAGCTTGCTTTCACAGAGCTGTCCCATATCCATTATTTAAGGTAGTCTCCACATACTCTCACCTCCTACACATCAGGTCATTGCTTGTGAATCACGGCAACAGAAAGCATAAGGATGTCAAGAAAGGATGTCAGCTATGGAAATTTCCATTACCAGGGTTTCCCTTTGGCAGAATAAAAAGGTTGCAGTAACTGTGAGGATTCTCTGAGATGTTGCCCAACCAGCTCTCCTCACTGCTGTGGAGTTTTATAACACCTGAATTCTGTAACACCAAAAAAAAAATAAAAAAAAAAATCAGTCTTGGTGCAATGGGTGGAAGAGCTTTAGGGTGCAGGTGCAGGCTCAGTGGATGTGGCTGGCCAAAATAATCCAAGCATAAGTATGTGAAATTCAAGCATGCCAAGAGTGAAGTGAAAATGGACAATACATTTGAAACAGCCGTGGTTACTGCAGGGTAAGTAATAACTTTGGGTTGCCAAAGGGAAATCCTACTCACTCAAATTTTCCATAGTCTTCATCATTTCTTGACTTTGTGAGAGCTGCGCCAGCTCTAATGAATAATAATTGCATGGTGAACCTTTGATTTTATTATCTGTTGTTTGCCGTAAGAATTTGAAATCTAGGTGTTGACAATGACATACAATAAAATCAACTGACTTGACCAGTCTGGTCTCACTTGTAAGCCTGGTGA